>NW_027526295.1:126976509-127479009 GCF_048455015.1 Haemaphysalis longicornis | reverse complement strand
AAGAAAGTGGAGAAAAAATGCCGGTATTCTGGAGGTCGTGGGTTCGGATCCCACCTGGCGGGCATTTTTTCTTGCCTGGAACACAAGGCCTTATTCGACTGCCATTCTTCCACTCTTGGACGGACATCAGCGGTGACTCCTTGTATAGAAACAAAGGGTTCATGCATAATTGGCCGTCTTCTCTACAGGGTTTTGGGGCCTCAGAACGCAAAATTATTGAGGACAATGTTGACGGTATGCTTTAGCGGAACATCATTCGCCCTTCTGGAAGCTTCTGGTCATGTCTGTTTGCGTTGGTCCGAAACAAAGACTGCTGCGAGCGCTTTTGTGTGGACTCTCGGACGCTAAACAAAATAACTAGAAAAGATGTTTACCCCAGGCCCGCAATTGATGACGCTCTCGACACTTTGCACAGCACAGAATACTTTTCGAGCCTTGATCTTCGATCAGGATATTGGCAAATCCTTCTGAATTAGCCATATAAAAAACACCTTTCGCCACTCCCGATGGCCTTTACGAGTTCAAGGTGATGCCATTCATCATTTGCAATGCTCCAGCCCCCTTCGAACACATGATTGACAACGTCCTCCATGGATTGAAATGGAGATCGCTCATTGTTACCTTGACGACATCGTTATCTTCTCGTCCACGTTCGATAAGCCCCTTCCACGTGTTGACGAAGTACTTACCTGCCTTCGCATGCTGGTCTTCAGCTCAACACCAAAACCTGTCGATTTGCCAATGTTTCAATCACAGTCTCTGGCAACGTTGTGAGCAAGGATGGAATACGCCTTGGTTCGGACAAGAACAACGCTGATCATAAAATTTCTGGGCCGCTCCTTTAAAAAGAACTCCGCAGTTTTCTTGGATTCGCTTCTTATTTCCGTCGCTTTATTCGTAATTTTGCAACAATGGCTTCGCCCCTGAACAAACTATTGACATACGGAACCCAGTTTCTCTGGACCGAAGACTGCGAAACAGCTTTCAAAGCCCTCAAACAAGCTCTCACATCTGGACCTGTTCTCTGCCATATCGATGAGTCGGCACCTACAATTCTCCATATTCACGCCTGTGGGCATGGTCTTGGTGCGGCCCTTGTACAGCTCAAGAATTCTTCATCGGAGCGCGTCGTCACCCACGCAAGTCGTATTTTGACACCCGCTGCGCAGAACTACACAATAACTCAGAAAGAATGCCTCGCCTTTGTCTGGCCGTACACAAATTTCGCCCATATTTGAACGGGCGCCACTTCTCCTTAGTAACAGACCATCATGCGCTTTATTGATTATCCTCGCTCAAAAACTTATCAGGACAATTTGGTCGCTGGGTTGTCCGTTTACAGGAGTATGACATTGCGGTGACTTACAAGTTGGGCAAAACGCCCAATGATGCTGACGCCCGGTTTCGTTGCCCACAGCCGTCCCCCGAGGGCATCTCGTCCCATGCCATCTCTTCACTAACAGTGACCATAAAACCTTTGCGCTTAGTAGAAAAAGATATTCCACCAAATCTTGTATCTGGGTCTGCCGAGAGCTCGTGAACAACTCGGCGGATCCGCTTCACCACCTAAAGCCAGCTCACGCCATCAACTCAACAAATTATGCCTCTTGAATGGTGGAGCGCTTTGCCACCACAACTACCACCGTGCCGGCGACAGATGGGTTTCATTCATCCTTCGCTGTTTTCGGTACCAAATCCCTCAAGTCTTACATGACTACGCCTAGTCGGTTCATCTTGCTTTCAGAAAACGTGACGACCGCATTCGGAGCCAATTCTTTTGGCCAGGCCTTTCCACCAGCGTCACAAAATATATAGCATTATGTCCTGCCTGTCAGCGTCGTAAACGCCCAACCTCAGACACTGCAAGGATGCTACAGCCTCTGCCTTGCCCTCCCGCTCCATTCAAAGTCATCGGCATTGACCTCTATGGACCTTTGCCTTCAACATCGACTGGTCATCGGAGGATTGTGAGTGCTGTAGGTCATTTGACTCGATTCGCCGAGACTGCTCCTCTACGTACCGGCTCCGCTTTCGAAGGCGTAGATTTTTTTCTGCAGGCCATCTTTTTACGTAACTGACCAGCTCGCGCTATTTTAAGTAACCACGGATGCACATTCCTCTCAGCAGTGCTTGCGGAAGTTCTTCAGGCTGCAGGTACCGTCCACAACGCCACGTCAAGTTATCGCCCTCAGAAAATTGGCATGACAGAGCGCTGTTATCGTACTCTGTCTGATATGAATTTTTTGTATATCGACCCCGACCACAGAAACTGGGCCGCCATTCTTCCCTTTGTAACACACGCCTACAACACTTCTGTTCAAAGTACCAGTGGATTTTCACCGTTTTTCCTCGTGGACGCCTGGCATCCACCATCTGTTCTAAAGCATCTTTCTTTTGCTGGCCGATTTCTCCAGCAGTTCACATGACCGATCAACTTGTTTCTCGTATCGCGCATTGCCGGAACCTCGCCCGATTGAACATGCGTCCTGCCAGAATGACCAGAAGTCGCGCTATGATACAGATCGCCGGGACGTCACCTTTGAACCGGGAGACAAAGTGTTGCTTTCAACATCTTTACGTGCTCCAGGACAGTGTGAAAAGTTTATTACACTTTTTATTCGCCCGTACACAGTACTTCAGCGTACCTCTCCGGTGAACTACTTAGTTACTCCTACGTGTGGTGTCACCGACCGTAGGTGCTGTGGTGTTGAGACAATGCATGCTTCGCGTCCAGGACGCTTTCTTCACCGATCACCCTCCCCCTGACTTGCGGCCCGGTTGGCCGCTTTGCGGCAACTTCTTTTCGCTTCTTTAGAGTGAGATGCGCAGCACCCCTTCCTTATTTGTGCACTTTTCTTAATATTGCTGTTCATGGGTGGGCGGTGGCTGAAGGAGAGACACGTCCTCAGTGCCTCGCTTTTGCTTTTCGCCGCGTTATATATTGAGATGGATTACCTTCGCGCCCAATCCTGCACTACGTTCCTTTACTTTCCAATTGTTTCTTGCCGTATTTTTTTTGTACCTTTTTGTAATCATGTGTCCACGTGCTAGCTGCGCTCCCTGCGAACCTTTATATACCCTGTATTTGACCGTTGTACTTCCCTTGAAAAAGGCGGGACCCCAGCCGAAACGTCGTAATAAATGTTATATTTTTCGTAGTGATTCTAATATATATATATATATATATATATATATATATATATATATATATATATATATATATATATATACAAGAAAAAGAAACTTCGAACAAGGTAGAAAGAAACCACGATTGTTGCCAACTCTTCAGCGAACAGACTTGCCTTCGCCAGGACAAGTCTCTGACGAAGGCCCTGACGACGGCAGAAACTGCCCTGACAAGGGCAAGTCTCTGTGCTTAAATGTTGACAACAATCGTGGTTTCTACCTTGTTCGAAGTTTTCTTTTCTTGTGTTCTCACCCATCTTCAAAGTTTTATTATTGCTCCCTGGATTTTTATGTATATCTACATCTATATATATATATATATATATATATATATATATATATATATATATATATATATATATATATATATATATATATATATACAGAAAGATAGGTCGGCAGTCTACAATGCCAAAGGAGGCATAGGGGTGTGGTTAGGCTCTTTTCTTTTTCACTACGGTTAATTTATATATATAGTAAAAAATGGGTATAGCTTCTAACAAAACTCTTTATTGGTCGACGTCTTGATCGGATGCCGATCTTTCTCAAGACAACATTTCGTATTTCTCTGCACGTATTTATAAGCTCGTCGTCCAACGACGCCAAAAAAAGAGAGAGGGGGGATTTGGGGAGAAAGGTAGCAACAAACACGCTCTCGGCGAGGTGAGGTGAAGGTTTGCAAAAAAGAGAGAGAAAAAAAAAGCAAAAGAAAGAAAACGCAAAACAAAAACAAACCTAAACATGCAGAAAAAAGGGAGGAGTACACAACTCTTTCAAAACGCTGTCCTCCATCGTTCGTCAGCTTGTAGAACGAGTGACAGGTAGCACCCGCTTCAGAGGGGGGCCGCTCTGCTTAAGAAACGAAAAGCACTAACAGGGACCCTCTCACACCATCACTGGGAGCGTCCCTGTTACTGCTTTGCGCTTTCGAAAGCCTCAGAAATTAAAGGGGAGGATGTGGTAGGTCATTGAAACAGATAAAGAATTTTGAAAGATAGAAAGAAAGTGGAGAAAAAATGCCAGCTGGGTGGGCTCCGAACCCACGACCTCCAGAATACGGGTCTGGTGCGATGACCACTACTGTACCGGCGGGACTATTTTCCCCTCCACTTTCTGGGCTATTTAGGTCAATGTAATTTTTTCCTGTGGTTGGGGGTGGTAGCCAGCACCACTCCGACTTCTCGGAGTGAAGGGGACCTCCTTTTTCACCCCCGGGCCTCCCACTCGAGTGTCTACGACGTGTCGAGAGTTGTCGACCAGCGTTGATCACCTTAAGCTCCCTATGCCACCAAGACTGCCACAAGAGAGGCCCTCGCTATGCATGTAGCGCAACAGAACAGCAAAATAAGGGGCTCGATGAAAATAAGACAGAAATAATTTTTGGTTTCAAAAGAACCTCGGAAAGCAAAGGGGAAGATGTGGTAGGTCATTGAAACAGATAAAGGATTTGGAAAGATAGAAAGAAAGTGTAGAAAAACTGTCCGCTGTTGGGATCCGAACCCACGACCACCAGATACCGGTCTGGTGCGATGACCACTACGCTACCGGTGGGGCTATATTCCCCTCCACTTTCTGGGCTATTTAGGTCAATGTAATTTTTTACTGTGGTTGGGGGTGGTAGCCAGCACCACTCCGACTTCTCGAGGTGAAGGGGACCTTCTTTTAAACCCCCGGGCCATGACTCGAGTATCTACGACATATCGAGTTTGGTAGACCAGCGCTGAATCGCCTGAAGCTTCCTATGGCACCAATACTGCCAGAACAGAGGCCCTCGCTATGCATATAGCGAATCAGAATGGGAAGTGAGGGGCTCGTTGAATTAAGACATAAATAAGGGTTGGAACTCAAGAAAACCGCGGAAAGCAAAGGGGAGGAAATTGCGTAAATAGAGATAATTTGTCGAAGAAAATTTTGAAAATCTAAGAAGCATGATGAATAAAAATATTACGGAAAATGGCAAACCCTATAACTGTAAATCTGCATATACAAAATAATGAAGATTTTACGAACTTTCCACCTGTAATCGTTACAAAATCGTTAATATATATAATTGTTGTAACAAAATTAAAAAAAGGAATGCAAAAATTTAAAACAATTACAAAAACTGAATCGTCTAACACCCTGAATTTCCACAATAACGCAGATTTGGCGCTAGGAACACTTGTAATTGTTATTTTGGCGTCTATAAAGATAATTGGTAAGCAGTATTTCTAAAAAACACAAAATTATCTGTAAGGAACTCACACTAAAGACAAGTGGAATAAGAATGTTGCGCATTAATGGACAATGCTGTGAATTTAAGTTTATTTTTTCTATTTTGGCATTTTACTATTTTCCCGCAAGAACAACGGGTTATCCTATACGAGTATTCTGGAAAATGCCGGTGTAAACATTGTAACAAATGATATACTACCTACCACATCTTGCGCCTGGCCTGTTCTGGATAAGCCTCTTCAAAGACGGAATATTTCGTGCTATCAGCTGCGCAGACGCACAGGGCACTGAATATTTGGTGAAAAGGCCACTCCATAAAACGTTCCGACAAAATCATTTGCCTGAAAAAGATCTTCCTATATTTTTTTCTGAAGCCGCCTGTCACTTCTTATGTCTCTCTTTGCGCGAGTAAAAACAGAGAAAACATTTCACCTTTTTTCCCGACACCTACAAAACTTATGTTATGAGCTCGTTGTGCCTTGATGTTTGCTCCCTCTCGTCTGCGAAGTGATTTCCGGAGAAATTGAAAAAAAAAACAATAGGCGGATCCCAGCACAGGCGGAAAACAACGTACAAGGTCGATTGCATCGCGGCATATGCGAATCGAAGAACTGGCGTGTGGATTTTTTAACGCTTAGAAGAGGGTTTTTTTTCTTTCCATTGAATAAAATATTTCTGTGCGTTTTTACTTATATGTGGACCCTATAGGCTTACAAAAAATTGAGCTTGTGCAGCAACTAATTAGTGATTTACAAGCATTCCGTCTAATTACATCACCCGGCATATAAAAGTTAAATTTTCCTCTGAAAATGTAGATTTTCTATGACAACCCAGATAGAAAAAATGAGGCTGGTAGTACAAGTACTTTTAGATTTACAGGCATGTCAAGCTAGGTCTTCGGTACTTAGGGTCACCCTGACGTCAGTGTGGCCTTCGCTGCAATGCTTTCCTCTCTCTAGCATCTAGCTTTAGCAAAAAAAACAATGGTGATATCTATCGGTAGAAGCATCCTTGAAAAACTAATTCCCAGAAAACTAGCTGTAATAGTATCGTTCTCAAATTGTTAAAAGTCTTTTGGTTCATGTCCACAATATAAGACGCTATCGTTCTTGCCATAGTTTTTTTGTGAGTTGTGGCTACTAGGTCCAGAAATACAAGATGTAAGGACAAACGCGCCAACTTTCTATCTTTCTGGCGAAGGATGGGAGAGTTCCAAGAGCTTTGAACGTGATACACGAGGAACTGGGGCGCCCGGCCTTGAACATCCCCCCCCCTCCCTCTCCACTCCGCACAGCACTTCTCCGACCTACTTCTAAGACTTCGATAAGAGAAGGCCAGCTTTATATCGTGCAACGTCGCCTCCCGTATCTCTCGAGCAGCTTTAAAACGCATATGGCAAAGGTATTAGATTTTTATACCAGCAACACACGTACCCGTACCCTTTTTCTATCGATGACTCAGTCTGCCTCTCCTACGACATGTACTGCACTAAAAAAGACCCTTAATTTAACGCCACATGAACGCCAGCGTCGTTACGGATGAGGCGCACAGTACTTTAAGGAGAGCAGATGACAACGTACCAAGCAAAAAAGTAAACACCCTTTAAAAACTCACTTAGAAGCGAGGCACGTGTTTCCGTCTCTTTGTTTCGTATGTCGCATGGGCTAGCCTATTTGATAGAGAGCTTGTTTCGTTCTATCGCCACTAAGACTGGAATGTTCTTCGTAGTTCAATGGGTTCTCAACCGAACTCTACCGATCCAAAAAGGTTAACGCGGAAATATAACTGCTGGCATCGCAACCACCGAGGTATTCCGTCACCGACGATCGCTAGCGCGCATCACTCTGTTGTTTGCCTTTCCGACGCCTGTGTATTCGTAGTTTCTTTGAGATCGCCAGTGCGCTCTAATAAACGTGGTTAAGATGGGGAACCCTGCATTGATCGTCGCTTCGCGGGGCCGCCAGAAATACCGAGAAAATTTTTATACTGCACTCCCGAGAGAAACAGTGTCGATTTCATGTAGCAAATAGAGCTTTCATCTCTTACCGAGGCGAAGAACATTACTGAACGTCACTGCCTAAAAACGCAAGCATCGTAAATAATTGTGTTATCATAAGAATGCAATAAACTTCACAATATCTTAAACCTCCTGCGTGCAAACTAAATTTTGTGAGGACAATTGTTTACCCACGCCATCCAGGAGTGCATATTTTCAGGCTAGGAGACATTTTTGTGCCGCTTCCGTTTACGTTTCAGGTTTGGAAACGTAACTATTGATACAATAGCAGCAAACTGTACGTTGTGACGCACTATACAACCCCATTTGAAATCTAGATGACGATGTTAAAAATAAGGCGTAGCCCGGGTGTTCATGCTGTCACGGCAGGAAATAACAGCGTCACGTCACACACCACGAATCGTCTCCCTTGGCGTGCCTCCACGTGTGATTTTCTTTGGTGGAGTTTGCGGCGTCATCGTGGCCCATCTTCGCTGCCCCCTCTCGGCCGTGTCGAACCGGAGCAACAATGCTGCATGCCGAAGCGGGTCGCGGATGACTCCAGCATCGCATCCCCGACCTGTAAGTTGAGACGAGACGAGCCGTGACAAGGCACGATCACATTACGGTCTTTATTTAGGCGACACTGTGTTCTACAGGACAGGAAAAGGACAAGACAAACAGTTGTGCGTCGCAAGTATTCGTCTCCTCTATTCCCTGTCCCGTGTGGCACATTACTGCGTTCTTTCAAAGTTATGAACCAATAGAGTCCAACTTTCAACTCTTCTGCTGTGGTCCGGTGACCTTCCGCCCGGCTCAGCTTCAAATGCTTCAACGTGATCATTTACCATAGCTTCCATGAACGTTCAAGTGCCAGTAATAACCAAGCTCATAATATTCATCCGCGGCGGCGAGAGCCTCGTATCCATCGTTTTCTTCTTGCGTTTTACTGTTATTGACCCCGTACGTACACTGTGGGCCCGACGCGAGCCAAATGTTACGAAAAGAGGAAGGCGTTATCAGTTTCCAAATGCGCACGCTGACCCAAATCTGAAGATGACGATGTTCTGAATGTAGCATCGCACTGGCGTTTGTGTTATTTACCACCGGTCAATACAGGCCAATAAATCATTCCCTCATCTACCATGACCCGTGTGCTTGCCCTGCCACCGTTTAACACTATGCTTGCGAAGAGGACATGTGATTTTCACTGGCCTATATAGTGAGTGCACTACACGATTCCTACTTGAAGTCCAACGTGAACGCAAAAAAATTCTCCATTCATTTCTAGTAATTGCTGTACGCCTTCCTCTATACTTCCGCTAGGACATTCATAACGCGTTTATTGTTGTGTATTATGCTTTTCGAATATGAAGAACGGCGACTAGCTGCTAAATTTTTTTCTTACCACGTGCATGACCGAGTTTACTTTGTTCTTTATTGAAAAATTGTGTGAAAGTACAGTCCGCAACAACTGATTTCTAATTCAGATTTATACACATAAATAACTTTGCATTAGTAGGCGAAAAGTAAAAACGCCCGTGTGTACGAGATTTCGGCGCGCGTTAAAGATCCCGAGGTGGTCAAATTAATCCGGAGACGTCCACTACGGCACGCCTCATCGCCTACGTTGCGTCGGCACGTTAAACACTACAATCAATCTACTTTGCATAAGTTGTGAATGAATACTCTAAAAAGTTCTACAACTAACTTTAAGCGTTGCCGAGGTTTAGGCGTTGCGCTGTGTTAGAAGCGGCGGCAGGCCATCAACGTTTTCGCGCTGACATTAAATTCTCGTCTTCTGCACGTACCAAGGAAAGCGCAAGGCACGCGGAGAACACACAGGTCGCCCTAAGGGCAGACCGCAGACACCGCGAAAGAAAGGATGGTGACAACAATGACAACAATGGCTCCGTGGTGTAACTGAGTCTCCAAATCCTCATTCTGCAGCATTGGGGCGAGGAAGATGTTGGATTGCATGCCGCCATACGTTTTTTGGCAGACAGAGCCTGCGGCGGCGATAAGGAAGCGGGGAGGTACCAAAGCCTTAGCAGTTTGTTGTAATAATTAGTAAATTGAATGAGAAATTCAACAAGTTTTGAGAACCTTGTGTTCCCGTCATAGGGCTACTATTGGCTTTCTAGAACCCAATTTGAAGTTTTGGCCACTTCAACTGTACGTACACTGTTGGCACTCGCATCAGTTCCAGTGGCATCGCGACCATTTACTGTGATGAGTTCAGTTCTGGGAAGCGTTCCCGGCCGTATCGGCCAACAACTTGCGATCAGTGACGGGGAGGAGAACATCTCCCCCGGCACCCGCGCACTGCTTCATGAATTCACATCTTCCTTGATCATTAGCCGTAGTAGGATTGTGAGTAACCTAACCATGTCGGCGCGCTTCTCTTCTATACACTCCAGTTGCCGCTGCCCGATATTTTAGCTTTATATGAGCATCCTTTTGGCTAACGAAATGCGCTTTCGTGTTGTCGGCGACGTCATTCTTCCGGGTATGATTGACAAGCAGGGCTTATGACAGACGGCAAGAACCTTCACCAAACTACTTAATGAGCCTAACAATGTGGCCGTGCGACAGCGGTGATATTTTTGATAGACAAGTAGGTGATTGGAGGAAATGATCCCAAGCGCAAACTTTACGTGCATTCGGCTACGCGTACATAGAAAAGCGTTAAAGAAAGCCTAAAATTTGAGATCGGCTGTTCCCAGAATAAATATAACACCAAAACAGATCTTAAACGCATACCTGTTTCAAAAATCGAATATGGCGATTCATCACCAAAACTGCATAAAAACATGTGACCTCCGACAGGCAATCCCTAAAAGATAAGCTATGAAGCTTTAAACGGACGCGTTTACAATTCAGCAGATCAGTTGATGAGTTTGAGTTGAAAGACAATGGTACATGACCGCAGAACATCACCCGGCTTAACCTGTTCTACAAAATCCACCACATCAGTCAACCCACAAAGGAATTCCTTTTTAGGTCCGTCATTCATATCTTCGCGCATAGATCACCCTTCGAAAGTAAACGTCCTCCATTGTCATACTAATCTGCGTTTTCATTTCTCCATAGATAGAACATCAGACGATTGGAACTGTTTGACAGCCAGGATAGCCACTGTAACTGATGCGTGCTTATTTCGATCAACCACTGATACAAACTCATGTGCGGCATAGTGTGCTTTCGAGTGTATATTGCTTTGTGTGCTGCATATTTGTTCACCGTGCAGAGAACATTTGTTTTGCTATTTCTGTGCCAGGGTCGTCCCCCTTTCTTTCGTCGCTATCCCCGCGATCTGTCAGTATTTTTTTATCTTGTAAATTTGCGTACACTTCCAGGAAACTAAGCTTTGGCTGTTCCACTAATGCCGTCGTATTTTGCTTGCATGAATCTTTCCTGTTTGTGCAGTAATTTTTTTTCAATAATTGTGGGAAGAAAACCACTCCATTTCTAGACGCCTCCTGGCATCATAAATACCCAAGGTACGTGCATAAATAAATAAGTACCAGACGTGCATCGCGGCTCGATACACCCTCTCCTCTTATCATCCGTGCAGAGAACAAATAAATATTTGTTTCAATTGCGAACTGTATCTTTTTACAAACCTAAGTTGCTGTTTATTTTATTTTTTATGCAATTACTTCGGTTTGTATATTTTATGCAGAGAAGCTTGAGTGGTTTTATATGGTGTCGTTTGCCTTTTTTTAGTGTAAACCCTGAAGAAATATGGGACGGATATTCCAAAATCTGGCCTTTATAAGTGTTGACCTAATACCAGGGCTTGATGTTATAACCACATTTTGCGTTCTTGAAACCTAAATTTATGATCAAACAATGAGGCGACTAGGCTACATCGCAATTAGCGCGACAAGTCACATTAAATTGCAGAGTTTGTTGAATTGTTCCGCAGTCCAAAATTAAAATATATTAGATCTGTAGCACCACTGGCGTTGGATGCTTGAGGCCCCCTCAAGGCCGTTGTACTGGTTATTCACATGTATTTGAATGTATGCAATGCCGGTAGTCGCGTTGCTCAATTTCCAAGAATGTGGATTACACAACATCTCACGCTGCCACTAGAGGCACGCACGGCATAAAGGCAAGGGTTCCTTCAACAGTGATAGCGTGAACCTGGAAAAGACAGAAGTACATACGCGTAGGCGCAATCAATGTCATTTGGATCGACGGCCACTTCCGGGGTGAATGAAAGAGTTGACCGTCACACCGATGCCGAAAGCCGGCAACAGGCGAAACAGAACTCAGAACCTCCGACCTGTGTCGTTACCGCTTACACGGTGCAAGCTATAAAACCCCTCTGTGTAAATCGTCTCATTCATACCCTAAGAGAAAAACGTTTTCTACCCTAACCGAACCAGCTTCAGATAAAAGCTCGGAACTTATAACAGCATAATCCGTCCGGAGACTACTTGAGCGAAGCGGGCACTCAGGAAGAGGGTCCGGAGTATTCTTGTCGTGGTGGATCTTAGAAAAAAATTCCAAATCATCTCGCTTTAGATCACCTCAAAGACCTCGGAGTTTTCTTTAAAAGGGTTCTTTAAATAACACTCGAGAGCAGATTCGGCCGGCTACAAGCAAAAATATTCACGAACAGTAACGTAAGGAGCCTTTTTTATTACCGATGCTTTTCATTATTGTGAACGCCGGACTTGCGAGAAAACTACAGCAGGTCTAAGGCTTGCAATTACAATGAACGAAGATAACATATCAATCCAAGAAAAAAGCGAATGAACGTGAAACCAGGCCCTGCGAAGTCAGGGCCTTACAAAAGACCCTTGACACTCTGCACCAATATCTTTCCGCGGTTGTCCTCATTTATTCTAAGGGCTATTTCCAATGCTGCTAACAGGGGGGACGTCTCTTGTGCATGGTGGCACGTACAAGCCGCTTGCGACAGATTGTTCGTTGCTCCGTTATTGGGGTGCGCTGAGTGACCCGGCCCCTAGAGCAATTGAACCCTAATGTTTTCTCCTAATTCAGTTTGGCGCAATGCTTTTCGATGTAGTACCCCGATGACCACAGCCGCGGTGGCCAGGTTAAAGCTGAGACAAGATGAGCATAGTGCGTCTAAAGTATTACTGCGTTAGTACCTCAAAAATCACCTCTTGAGAGCTACGTATCCATGAAAGGCTGCTCCCTATGGCTTCCAATTGAACCATGCTGATTGAGAATGTCTCAACAGGCTTGTACAACTCTGTGATGTCCTTGCGGGTAACACTTGCCGGTGCCACGGCGGCGATGTTAGTCGTAATGTTTCAGGTGGTATCAATGGCAGGTGAAAAGCAAAAACGCAAGTGTGTTTGCTATTTCTGCCACGCATTTTTTAACCACCCCCGATGGTCAAAATTAATCCGGAGCCCTGTACTACGGCGCGCCTCATCGCCTGTGAAGCGTCAGTGCGCTATGCCCCAATAATCGATCTATCAATGGGTATCAAAAGCTACTACAACACTTAGCAACTTTCGTGATGTACTCTGAGGCCACTGGCCTATTATAGCTGAGGACTGCGATATTGAGAAGGGTTCTGTTTTGGCAGAGGATGTCACTGTGTCACAGGGAATCCTTTCCACGGTGGGACCCTTAGCGGAATGAACGCTTGGGTTCTTGGTTAGATGTAGTGTATGGGGTTCTCAGAATACTAGGTTGCAGCCGTTCTCCACTTCTTTACGGGTCGCGAAACGCCGGCCGAATGTAGATATAGGCACAACAGCTTCCGTTATTGGCGCCACCATTCGTTAGGGGGCCACCAGTCACCGACAGTGCTGGGAATATATGTCCGCCGCTGCTGACGTTTCATCGCAAATATGTGCGCGCCGTTGTCAACTTTACGGTCATTTTAGGTCATTTGATACATCATTTGCACATAATAAAATAGGTCGAAGCTGGATCCAGCGCCCACGATGAATGAGGGCCTGAGAGATGGTTACTTAAAAGTGCAAGCATACTGTTTACGTATGAACTAAGGCAAAACTTATAAGAGACAGCATGGTTCAAATGTTCTCACACCTCGTGATTACGCACTTTGGTATCAGGTATCTAGAAGTGGTAGCTCGCACGTGTTGGAGGACGATTCTCATCACGCTTTAGTGCTTATTTGCTTACGCATGAAAACAGCTACTTCTAGAGCGGCTCGTGAACGTGTTTATATTTGTGCTTGGTTAAAGAACGACTATTCTTATGTGGTAGAAGCTTTGAATGACTCTCGTGAGAGGTGAACTTTCTATCATTCTAGTTCGGCAAATTAGGGGAGGAGCGGGAATGGGATGAAACACGAGTCGACAGGACAAGGGCCACGGTATTCCGTTCTATTCACGTCGTCTCTGAGGCGCTGCAACGCAAGTATTCAAGTCGACTAAATGGTAGAGCAAGAGGTTTTATTCCAATCGTTCAAATTGAACTAGGCCCCAATATGCAGTTGTAGCGGATGCACGTTAGTGAGCGCCCATCGCTTCTTTGATGTGGGTAGTTTTGATGCGCGAGTGGTGCGGGGACACAGCCGAGTGCTTCCATATTTGTACAGTCGACGAGGTTTATTTGAGGTTTGTTTCCGGGGACAGCTACCTTTCGCTACGACCGAGGTTGTGTACTCCAATAGCAGATATAGCCGAATGATTTTCCTGTCCTGAAGGGGAACGAAAAATAGTCCGACTAAACGAGCAGTTTGAAAAATCTGTGAGTCATTATGCTGTGAATAACATTGGCGACATTATGTCTCCTTGTCTGACGCCCTTCTTTATAGGTATTTTACAGCTCTCCTCATGGAGGATGATGGTAGCTGTCTACCCATTGTAGATATCTTCTAGTATTCTTACATAATGCTCATCTGCACCCTGGTTCCGCAATGCCTGAATGACTGCTGTGGTTTCGACAGTGTCAAATGCTTTAGCAGAATCTATGAAGGCTATATATAGGGGTTCAGTATACTCAGCGCACTTCTCTATCACCTGAGTCATCGTGTGAATATGGTGCATTGTTGAATAAAATTTACGAAACCGTGCTTGTTCATTTGCCTGATTGAAATCTAAGGTGGCAGAAGTTCTGTTAGTGATTAACTTGGTAAGTAACTTGTACACAACTGATAGTAAGCTGATCAGCCTGTAATTTTTCAGGTCCCTCATGTCCCCTTTCTTGTGGATTAGGATGATTTTCGCGTTCTCCCAGGATTTCGTTACACTCGTTGCCATCAGGCATTGCGTATACAGGTTTGCCGGTTTTTCTAGTACTATTTCCCACCATCCTTGAAGGGGTCTGCTGTTATCTGATCCTCACCAGGTGTTTTGCCCCCTTGCAATTTTTTTCAAAGCCTTCTTAACTTCTTTTGTCAGGTTCATGTGATCCCACTTCTGGATTGCATCCATGTCGTGAATCAATTGATAGAAAAATCCGCAGTGCATAGTAATTAAGCTTCTTTACATTTCATTTATAGACTACGGAGAATCTTTTGATTCAATAGGCACTGCAGCTGTGCCGGCAGCACTGAAAAACCAGAGAATAGAGGAGGGCTACATAAGACTCCTAACGACGTATATCATCTGTTGCTTTCCGGCTCACGCGTAGTTCAGCCATCGGCCACCATGCACTCTGGAACGAGCGTAACTCTATTGGAGGCGATCATTTTACCACCATTACACATAATTTCCGGAATGTTCGGCGATACTTTTTTCTTATCTTATCTTGGGAGTGACAACTAGCCGTGCATATAGTATGGCTTCAGTGTATTGGTTCCACAAGGTTCCTGAAGGCTTTAATGTAATATTATTGCGGAGAAGATTCAAAACTTCCGTAAAATCTTCTGTCGTTCCAGGAGCAGATCACATGCTGCTTAATCGTTGGGCGCTCTCTTCGTCATTGTATTATTTCGTGTTCAAAATCACTCGCAATTTATTGTGCGTAGCACGTAACTGGAACATTGAATGAGAAATGAATATTGCGGGGATAAAGCAAAGCGGCGGTGCCTGCCCTGGCTGCTGCTAATCATCGTCGGTTTGCGTGTGTGTGGGCCTGCGTTCGTGTATCTGTGTTTATTAGTGTAGGCAGTGTGTATGTCGGCAGTGTCTGTCAGTGTACGGGGACGGGGGAGCCATTTTATGGCCATGCCGTCCTGTTCTTGCGTAAACAAGCAGCCCAAAAGGACGAGACTCCCCCGAAAAAGGTAGGGTCAGAGAGCGGGCAGGGAGCGCTTAAGAGGGCGCATAAATTTTTGTGGTATTTAAAGATTGACAATATTGGCGATTCGTAATTATTTATACGTGTGCTGCTGGGGTTGTACTTCGCGGTAAGCTGACCTTATCTAATAGACCTGATTTCGCTGAAGTATATTTTCCGCCTAGTTCCGCCATCCGCCACCAGGGGCTCAAGAACGAGCGTAACTTTAAGGGCAGCGATCTTGTCATCATGATTACACAAAGTATTCAAAATATTCTGCGACGTTTTTCTCACCATGTTATATTGGGAGCAAAAACTACCAGTATATAAAATATGACATAAGCATATGGGTTCCAATGGGTACCTGAGTGGATTGGATCGTAAGTACTGCAGCGAAGCTTCATGCACTGCGAGAAAGCTCGGGTCGTCCACGGAGCAGACGTCATGTTGGCCTCGGTGGGTGCTTTGCCTTATCGTTGTATCAGTACATGATACAAATCTGACGAATTTGTTTGTGCTTGCGCTTGTTACTGGAGCGTTCAATGACAAACAGATGATTTGGGTCGAAATTAAGCGATGATGCGAGTTCAGGGTGCTGTTATGAATCGTGTGTGCGTACGTGCGTGTGTGCATGTGTATCTGCATGCGTGCGTGGGTGCGTGTGTGCGGGCTTGCGTCTGTGCGTGCGTGTGTGCGTGCGTGTGAGTGCGTGCGTGTGTGTGTGTTTGCATGTGTGTGTGCTGTTGTGCCAGAGCGCCTGGCCTAAAGGCGTTGCACGAGGCGACGCGCCGACAGCGAGGCTGAGTCACGCCTCTCCCTTCGTCGCTGCGGCGCGGCCGAATCCTGCATCTCGAAGCGCTGCGGCGCGGCCGACTCCTGCATCTCGAAACGCTGCGGCGCGGCCGACTCCTGCATCTCGAAACGCTGCGGCGCGGCCGAATCTCTCAGCGGAGAACGACCCAAACAAGGGCATGTCGCTACGCCCGGAGGCGAGGTCACGGAGATTGCGGCGGCATCGCTCTCCCTTTCCCCATTGGCGGCGCAGCTGACTCACCGCTTCGCTACCATTCGCCGGAATTCAAACTTCAGGCAGCGAGAGCCCTGATTGGAGCATTTCGAACTTCTTGGGGCCACAACGAACTCCCGGGCTATAAAAGAAGCCCGGAGGCTCTCATCGTCGGCATTCCTCGGCGGCTTCTCTACGGCACCAGTCTCTTCGGAAGCACCGAGTGAAAGGGTGCTGTCGCCTTTGCGCGAGTTATGTAACGTCTGCTTACCCTGTACATACTGTATATAAATGTTACTTCAAGTTTTCGTCGGCTCGAGAACTTCTTCGCTCGGCTCTGCGCCGCGTCGATAGCGGACGGAGCAAGGCAACATCGCTACACCGGTGACTGCGCTCGGGTGGCCAGTCGCAACAGCGGAGACAGCGTCGGGATGGCTGATTCCCAACCTCGGTGACGAGCAGGAAGGCGAGTCACAACCTTGGCGACCGCCCTGGGATAGCCATTCCCAACAGTGGTGCCAGCGGTGGGATGGTCATTCCCAACATTGGTGGCAGCGGTGGGATAGTCATTCCCAACAGTGGATGGCAGCTGCGGGATCGACCGGCAACGGCTACTACCTGGTGTGGTAAGCGCTCGACGTTTTCTCTCAGTTCACCAGACTTCTCTAGCACAGGTTATAGTAGTTTAGAGAAGGGCTGGGTGAAGCACTGTATAGCTTTGAGTGTTTCAAGCCTAGAGAAAGTGTTTTGAAACCAAAGCTAGTGCCGAGAGGTAAACAAAGGAGCGTAGAGAATTACTTGCGCGTGCCTTACTAGTAGCTCGGTAGTACAGGAACGGCAAGGGAATTTTCTAAAGCGGGTAAGCAGCAAGAGGCCAGTGCAAACGATGGAGGACCTTAAAGTGAAGGAACTCATCGAAATTTGCGAGGAGCTGGGCCTTGACTTGGGCCGTGCGAAACGGAAGCATGCGATCCTTGAGATCATGCGGAAGGAGAACGTAACGGCTGAGGAAGTCAATGAGGCCAGGGCTGATATCAAAGAGCGCCGCGAGCGCGAGGAGGCCGAAGAAGAAGAGCGCCGCGAGCGCGAGGAAGCGGAAAGGCAGGAACGGAGGGAGGAAGCTGAAAGGCAGAAACGGGAAGCCGAAAGGCAGCTCCAGTTGATGAGGCTAGAGTCGGAGTTCCGGCAGGGTTCGCCGGCGCCTAGCGTGACTTGTCCAACAGTTCAGGCGAGCGGTCCGAGAAGTCAGGACCAACGGCCGCCGTTCGTTGTTGAGAGGTCAGGGCCGGAAGACGGAGCGTCCAAGGCCAAATGCGAAGCGACCGCACTCGTATTCTTGGCCGAAGAAGCGAGCCAAGAGAGCGGGAACGGCGCGGAGGCAGAGAGGCCGCTTCGAAATAAAGATTTCGAAACGCGCGCACAGTCCGCGAGCAGTGGCCAGTGCACGGCACTTGCGAGTTCGCAAGCGGGGAAGCTCTCGGAGAATGTTGACTCTCCTCCTGCGAGCGAGACGCGAAAGGACGCCGAGCAACGTAGCTCGAACTGCGAGCCGACCGAAAACTCTCGCGGTAGGTTAGTCGAACCGCCAGCGGCTGAGGCGGTTTCCGTGAAACCCTTCGGTAGAGAAACAGAGCCGGGCGACACGGAGAGTACTACGTTGTCACCGTTTTCCGATCAGCCGTTACGCGAAGACGAGCTCAAGGTCGAAGCGCTGCCGACAGGGCCGACAGAGAAATCCGGTGAACTCGTAGCGAGTGCCGTTGACAGAAACTGTACCTGACTGTACCGCCGTCTCGGAGAGCAATGGCGTACCTGAAGTAGATAACGCACTTGCTGCGACGTCCGATAGAGGGCCGTACGAGTCCGCTGATCGCGTTCATGTGTCGGTCTCGGCTTCAACGATCTCGGCAGAACGCTCAGAATCAGAGGAGGCCTCAGAGACGGCTTCCAACAGGATCGCGCACAGTGCGCGAGATAGCGAGGTTTCGCGTGAAAGTTTGGACAGCGAGGCTAGCCGGACGAAGCCGCTAGAGCCCCCGGAAACAGGTGTTCCTTCGGGTGCGAGCTCTAACTCTGGCGATGTTGTGGCTAAGCCTGCGAGCGGGACACGAGAGACGAGCGAGCAACGAAGGCCGAGCGGTGAGCGGACCGAAAGCTGTGGCAGAAGCCTAGTGGAGCCGCCGACGGCCGAAGCGGGTTGCGTCATCCCCATCGGCAGGGAAACCCAGGTGGCCGAGAGTTGCGAGGCGAACTCGATGTTGTCCCCAGTTCGCGATGACTTGCTTGAAAGCAAGGTGGGGCACTTTCACCCGCGTTCCAACCTAGTGGAGCAAAGGTCCCCAGAGCGAAAGCGAACGTTCAGAGCTTTCTGCTTTGAGCGGAAACGCGATTGGGAGGCATGCGTGCCGGCCGCTATGTTGGCCTTGAAGTCAGTTGCGCGCGCGATAACAGGCGTCTGCTTTGCGAGGCTTGTATATGACCGCGGAAAGAGAACGCGCTTCGAATAACGAAACTAGCCTTTGGGGTTAGAGCTAGTTGTAACGCTGCGTTCTTTGTTTCCCCGTTAGGACAGTCCGTCCCGTCATGTTCAGCTTCGGTCTCAAACGCGCGCCGTGTGGCCTTTTGAGTCGGATCGGTGTTTCGTGGCCTGTCGTAGTGCGCGCTCCATTACCTCGACGATGGCGCCAGCTTTTCTAGCACATGGTGAGGAGCATGTAGAGCTCTTACGAGTCGTGCTGAGCAGGCTCAAAGCAGGCCTATCAGTCAAACAGTCAAAAGTATCGCATAGGTTGCGCCCAAGTGACGTAACTAAGGCATGTGGCGGTGGTAGCGCGGCCGACGCAGACCGTCGGAAATCGAAGTGGCCGCAGTCGTAAGCTATCGCCGACCAACGACTAAGTCAGAGATAAGGGCTTATTTGGGTTTGACTAGATATTGTCAGACTCGTGTGAAAGATTACTCCACACTGGCTAGTCCTTTGACTGACGCTCTCAGAAGAGCCAGTTAAGGTGGAAAGGGCACAGAGAAGGAGGGCGCGTTTAAGCGCTGAAACGAGCCTTGAGCGAGGAGCTAGTTCTAACGGTCCGCGACTTTTCGAAATGTTCGTTATTCAGTGCGATCGAGCGATCGTGGCATGGAAGCTGTACTATGCCAAGAGGATACGAATGGCCGGGAACGACCAGTTTGTACTTCAGCCGCAAGCTAACTTGCAGGGAAGAGGCTCAGAGTACTTCCGGAAAGGAACGTGGCTGCGTCGTGTGGCAGTGCAGAAGTGTGCGTGCTCTGTAGCCGGTAACGCAGACGCACTAAGCCGGGCGTTCTAAGTAGGGCCGCCTTCGTCCTCCCCGTGTCTTTCGTTTCGTTTCTTCATGAGCAGCTTTTATCTTAGCAGGTAGATGGGAGCAAAATTATTGTCCTCATTTGCTGCCTCAGTTGATTATTTTCCGCACCGCGTGATTTCAAGTAATCAACCTTAGTTATCATTTAATGTCGTGTGTTACGTTTGACACTTAGTGTGAGTTCTTCTTTTAAGAGTTTTACGTCCCGCATGGGTCTCTTGGTGTAGAGGGTCCAAATTGGGGATAGACACTTATCTAGGAGAGTTTGCACGCTTTGGAGTCTGGTGTTCTGACGGAGGACAAAGGGTGCTTGCTTGCGCTGGGTGTTGCCTGTTGTCGGTCGGTTCTTTGCAAGCTCCAGAACGATGAGCAACCGGTGCTGAGGACAGACCGAAGGAGCCGGACGAAACTGGTCGAGACACCTGGGCAGCACGGCGAGGTACCTGTGATCCGGACCTGGCAGGCGGTACCTGTTCAAGGAGAGGAACTTGGTGGATTGGTGGAGCCGCCTTTTCCTGGGGCACTGGAGGTGTACCTGGATGAGCCTGGCGAACGAGTGCGCCCAGCATCCGAGCCACGTGGAGGCAGCTCGTCTTCACGGCGCATTGTCTGGCGGCGGGGGTGCTGTTGTGCCAGAGCGCCTGGCCTAAAGGCGTTGCACGAGGCGACGCGCCGACAGCGAGGCTGAGTCACGCCTCTCCCTTCGTCGCTGCGGCGCGGCCGAATCCTGCATCTCGAAGCGCTGCGGCGCGGCCGACTCCTGCATCTCGAAACGCTGCGGCGCGGCCGACTCCTGCATCTCGAAACGCTGCGGCGCGGCCGAATCTCTCAGCGGAGAACGACCCAAACAAGGGCATGTCGCTACGCCCGGAGGCGAGGTCACGGAGACTGCGGCGGCATCGCTCTCCCTTTCCCCATTGGCGGCGCAGCTGACTCACCGCTTCGCTACCATTCCTCGGAATTCAAACTTCAGGCAGCGAGAGCCCTGATTGGAGCATTTCGAACTTCTTGGGGCCACAACGAACTCCCGGGCTATAAAAGAAGCCCGGAGGCTCTCATCGTCGGCATTCCTCGGCGGCTTCTCTACGGCACCAGTCTCTTCGGAAGCACCGAGTGAAAGGGTGCTGTCGCCTTTGCGCGAGTTATGTAACGTTTGCTTACCCTGTACATACTGTATATAAATGTTACTTCAAGTTTTCGTCGGCTCGAGAACTTCTTCGCTCGGCTCTGCGCCGCGTCGATAGCGGACGGAGCAAGGCAACATCGCTACACCGGTGACTGCGCTCGGGTGGCCAGTCGCAACAGCGGAGACAGCGTCGGGATGGCTGATTCCCAACCTCGGTGACGAGCAGGAAGGCGAGTCACAACCTTGGCGACCGCCCTGGGATAGTCATTCCCAACAGTGGTGCCAGCGGTGGGATGGTCATTCCCAACATTGGTGGCAGCGGTGGGATAGTCATTCCCAACAGTCCGCGTGCCACCACGCATTCCCCGAGGTTTGAAATTGTTTATTTACATGTTCTCTCGTCACTTTTCAATGCCTAGTAGGGATAGTCATATCCATCTATATCGTCGTCATCCTCATACATTACTGGCGGGCCCAGGCCATTTTGTCTGCAGGTTTTCACATTTCTCCCAAAGTAAAACGCGTCAGCAAGCGCCAGAACCAGCGGCAACCGGTTACGCGCGAGCTGTTTTGTGCTCCCCCCTTCAGGCGCAGACGCACGCTAACCGTTTTCCATGTATTTTTTTAGAGCGCCAAGAGCAAGCCTGGACGACACTTGGTGCGCCTCGTAAAATGCGTGCTGACGTGCTAGGTACACGACGGGAGTAACTATGCCCCGCAAATTTTTGATGACGCCGCACACATATACGGCCAGCAACACGAGCTGTGCTGTTAAAAAATGGCGCACATTTCACTAGTCGTGCAAGGCTGGAGGAAAGTAGAGCTGGCGGTCTCCCTCCCTTCGTCGTAGACCCGGCTGTGGCACCTCACATTGACTTCCGAACAGGCTGCTGAAAATTCACCAAGACTTGCAGGCCCGGATCGCTTTGTACGCAGACTTTCACATCTCTCCCAAAGTGGACAGCGTTAGCACGCGCTAGAGCACGCGGGACCCGCGGCAACAATCTTCGTTAACTTGGAGTATGTAGCGCGAACTGGGCGTCTATGATCCACACTACGGGTGCAGACGCACGAGAACTGGCGACGAGAACAGAACGAGAAAGATGACGCCAGGAACGCAATTGAATAGAAGCCGCTTTCGTCACGCGAGGGATGTGCTTAGACCTCACCTCCGATTTAGTGGCCCCGAAGAAAAGAGACGCAAGATCCGGCATCCATCTCAGCAAAGAGAGAGAGAATAAACTTTACTGAGCTCGAAAATTGGATGGTGCACGCAGGCACCAGACGGGGTGGTTCCTTATTCACGGGACCCATATGTCTCCAGCAACTCCAGGCCCCTGGCCGTCAGTGCTAGCTGAGTTGGCAGGGCGGGGCTGGACAACAAGGCCTCCCATCGCTCGGGAGGTTGGGGATTGGGGGTGTTGGGGGGAAACGGAGGTGGGGGGTTCGTGAGGTCTTTGCACTCGGCTATGATGTGTGCCAGAGTGCCTCTTTCCGTTTTGCAGAAAGGGCAGAGTGTGTCGTGCTGCGCCGGGTACATTCGGCGTAACAGAACGGGATGCGCTAGCGATCCCGCCTGCATGCGCCGCAGGATCGTTTGCTGTTGCCTGATTAACTGTGGGTGCGGTTCGGGAAGTTTGCTCCTCGCGTTTCTGTACATCTGAGTAATCTCTTTAAAGCTGGTCACGGGATACGGTAGCTCAGCGGGCTTGTCCTCGGCCCGGATGGACATTTCTCGGGCGTGGTGGTCGGCGAGGGCGTTGCCTTCCACCTTCGAGTGAGCCGGTACCCACACGAGCTCGATGGCTCGTCCCGGAGGCTTGTGCTGGGAGAGAATGGCTCGCGCCGCGGTAGAGATCACTTCCCTTCGGAAGCTTCCGTAGGCTGACTTTGAATCTGTGACCACGGTGTCCACGCTCGGTTGCACGAGTGCGAGTGCCACGGCTGCTTCTTCTGCAACGGCTCGGTCTGTCGTCCTCAGCGACGCGCTGACGATCAGCTTGTCGATGGACGTGGCTACCGCCGTTGCTCGGTCGTCGTGTTTTCTGAGTGAGGCGTCCGCGTAAAGTACCCTAGGGTTCTCCTCCAGCTGTCGAGCCAGGGCCTTGGCTCGCGCGGTCCGCCTCCCTTCGTTCTTCCCCGGTTGCATGTTCCTGGGGAGTGGCTTGGTTTTAATGGCCTCTTTCCACTGCTCGGGAAGGGCTGCCTTGGTTGGCAGTGGTTCTATCGGCCATCCTATTTTCCGCAGGACGACCCGGCCGTGCTCCGTTTGGCTTAGCCGTACCCATTGGTTGGACAGGTGAGCCTCGATCAGCTCCTCCACCGTGTTGTGGGCCCCCATGTCCAGCCGTTTTTCCGTGGACGAGTAGATCGGCAGGCCCATTGCCTGCTTGGTTGCTTTACGCAGCATCGTGTTCAGGGTATCTCTGTTTGCCTTCGTTAGCTGGAGGTACGGGGCAGAGTAGGTCACCCTCGACACGACGAATGCCCGCACTAGGCGAATTGCGTCGTCTTCCTTCAGGCCTCTGTTATGGTAAGAGACCCTTCGGATCATGCTTAATATCTGTTCCGAGGTGTTCTTGATCTTCGTGACGGCCGCGGACGCTCGTCAGTCGCTTTGCAGCAGCAGATCCAGGATTCTGATCGGTTGCGTCGGTTTAATGGCTGTGCCGTCAATGGTGATGGTCACGTTCGGCGGCAATTCCTTCTTTGGTCGTCCCGGCTGAACCATGAGCAGCTCCGATTTCTGGGGAGCGCAGCTCAGCCCGCAGGTCTTTGCATATTCGTGTACGGTATTTGCCGCCCTCTGCAAGGCTTCCTCCGCCCAGCCATCGGACCGGGCTCGGTTCGTCCACACCAGCGTCGTGTTCTTTCTCAAAAGACAAAGCAAAAGGCACCGCTCACGCTGCGTGCTGCACGTTCATTTCTTCTTCCTCGCCCTCTTCCTTGTGTGGCTCATTCAAACCACGTGACAGTTCAGCGCGAGGTTCAAATACAGTTTACAAGGGACCCAGGGTAATTTCCTACCAAGGTAAGCGTTTCTTCCCCTGGTTCGTCATTTTTGTATCATGTGGCGGCGTCTTTTAGGTTGTAGCGCCCTGTGGTTGGCGCTCTTAGCTGGCGCCAAGCGCCGGCTATGAAAGATGAGAATAAAGAAACGAGCGGCGCGTGCTTGGTGCGCCAGCACGGCACGGGGCAGTTCGATTCCGAAAGCCTGCCTACGCTGGTACTCTTTCAGTGGCGCTGCGCAGCGACCCCGCGGTTCCCGAAAGTGGTGACTCCGGACTAAGACATGACCAACCCAGCAACTTTGCGTCCTCAGGCCC
This sequence comes from Haemaphysalis longicornis, assembly GCF_048455015.1. Lineage (NCBI taxonomy): Eukaryota > Metazoa > Arthropoda > Arachnida > Ixodida > Ixodidae > Haemaphysalis > Haemaphysalis longicornis. The sequence goes on along the minus strand of NW_027526295.1, from coordinate 127,454,633 downwards.
TCTTTTGCCTGATGCTTCCTCTCTGCCGACGGACGTCGCAGTCATAAAAGCTCCGTCTGCCCACCTTCGTGCGCTAGAACCCGCAGGTTTGGTTCGCCCAGGTCGAAGCCGTCTTCGATCTGCACCGCGTCATTTCGGAAACTACTCGGTATCGCCACTTGCTTTGCAACCTGCCTCCTGAGGTGGCTAATGAAGTGCCAGACGTCATCGGTGCACCTTTGGGTGATGGTCCGTACCAGCGGCTCAAGCAGAGTCTTCTGGACCGAACCACGGCGTCCGAGAGCGTGTGCGTCCGGCACGTGCTCACCCACGAAGAGCTTGGAGATCGCCGCCCTTCCCAGCTTCTCAACACCACGCGACAGCTCGTGGGCGCGAGCAATGTGGACTCGAACGGTGCGCTTTTAAAGAAGCTCTTTGTGCAGCGCTTGCCACAGTCCACTCGCATCGTTTTAGCTGCTGCAGGGGACTTGACCCTCGACCGCGCCACCGAGCTTGCTGATAGAGTTGACGACGCGACTTCTCCCTCAGTCGCCACCCTGGCTTCGACTGCAGAGTCATCGGCCGTTTCCCGCTTAGAGACTCGGATCGATCAACTCGCCGCTTTCATTGAAGCGCTTCGGTTGTCTTCTGATCGCCAATGCGGCTCCTCCCCACGTCCTAGCCATCGTTCGTCTTCCCCGGGTGGTTCTTGCACGCGCAGCACTCGAAGCTCGTCTATCTGCTGGTACCATCGCACTTTCCAGCACCGCGCCCGTCACTGCACCTCCCCATGCAGCTGGTCGGGAAACCCGCCACGAGATCACAGATGGCGGCAAGTGACCTCGCCTTACAACCTGGCCGCCTTTTCCTGGTCATGGATCGCATTTCTGGCTTGCGCTTCCTTGTAGACACGGGTGCTGAGGTCAGTGTATTATGGGCACCAAGGATGAGCGAGCGTACTTCTAAGTCACCTGGACCTACGCTTCGTGCAGCGAACTCTACCTCTATCGCCACGGATGGTCTGCGCTCCCTCACACTCGACCTTGGTTTGCGGCGCGCCTTCCGGTGGGTCTTCGTAGTAGCCGACGTCAATCAGCCCATCCTCGGCTCCGATTTCCTCACCCACTTTGACCTAGACGTCAGCATGCGTCACCATCGCCTGATTGACAGCAAAACGCGCCTTCCCATCCTGGGCGTAGTCTACTGTCGCTCCAACTGGCATCCGCACGCTGCTTCCCACATGCCCGCACGCAAGAATCCTCAAAGACTTCCCTGAGGTTACGAGACCCTGCAACTTAAAGCAGCCGCCCAAGCACAGCGTTACCCACCACATCGTCACGCGTGGCCCACCAGTCACAGCTCGGCCGCGCCGCCTCTTCGGTGAGCGTCTGGCGACTGCTAAACATGAATTAGAACACATTCTGGAACTCGGTATTATGCGCCCATCGTCCAGCAACCACGCGTTTCCACTGCGTATGATTCCTAAGAAAAGTGGAAACTGGCATCCTTGCGGCGATTACCGGGCGCTCAACGCTCAGACTGTCCACGACAGCTATCCCCTACCCCACATCCAGGATTTCACAAGCCACTTAGAAGGGTGCACAATCTTCAGCAAAGTGGACCTTGTCAAAGCGTATGACCAAATCCCCGTCGAGCCTGCCGTTATTCCGAAGACGGCCATCAGTACACCCTTCGGCTTGTTTGAGTATGTGCGCATGCCCTTTGGGCTACGCAACGCAGCCCAAACATTTTAAAGGTTCATGGCCGAAGTGACGCGCGGCCTTCCGGCTGTATTTGCGTACATCGGCGACATCCTAGTCGCGAGTCCTACTCCACAAGATCACGAGCGTCACCTCCAAGAACTCTTTGAACACCTTCAACGATTTGGCCTGGTTTTCAATGCCCAGAAATGCGTCTTCGGGACGTCCGAGCTCGAGTTCCTGGGCCATCACATCTCGACGCAGGGAATTCGTCCTTTACCCTCTCACGTTCAAGCCGTGAAGGACTTCCCCGAACCTACCAGCCTCCTCCAGCTTCGTGAGTTCCTGGGCCTGGTGAATTTTTTGCGACGCTTTATACCCCACTGCGCCGAGCTTCTGCATCCACTGACTGAGCTTCTTCGCACATCCAAGAGCTCCTCATTCGCGATTTCCTGGTCTCCCGAAGCTCAAGCCGCTTTCAACGCTGCTAAACAAGCCGTCGCCGATTCGGTGCTTCTCATCCACCCGAGAAACGACGTGCTCACTCGCACCATGGTAGATGCATCCAGCGTTGCAATCGGCGCTGTTCTCCAGCAGAGAATAGATTCCGAGTGGCACCCGCTGGGTTTCTTTTCTCGAAAGCTCCAACCTGCCGGGACCCGCTACAGCGTTTTTGGTCGTGAGCTAGTCGCCATTTACGCCACCATCCAGCACTTCCGGCATTTTTTGGAGGGCCAGTCCTTTCACGTTCTTACGGACCATAAGCCTCTGGCGTACGTTTTCCGTACGAACTCCTCCAAGTACGTCGCACGGGAACTCCGTCAGCTCGCCTATATTTCGGAATTCACGACGGACATTCGGCACATCAAAGGTACCGACAACGATGCTGCTGACGCGCTTTCACGCATTACCTCCATCGGCAGTGCTGCATCTGCTGTGGGCTGGGAACGCCTAGCTCAGGCGCAGATTGAAGACCCTGAGCTGCAAGCTCTGCGGGACCACCCGGGTTCCCTTCGTCTACAACTTGAGCCTCATCCGTTCGTGCCTGGCTCACTGTGGTGTGACATGTCAGCGGCGGCGCCTCGACCCTTCGTTCCTGCTGCCTTTCGTCGTGCTGTGTTTCAGTCGCTCCACGACATCTGCCACCCCAGCATCCGAGCCACGCAGCGCCTCATTACAAAGCGGTACGTCTGGCCCGGCATCAACACTGATGTCTGCCAGTGGGCCCGTTCGTGCCTCGCTTGTCAGGCAGCCAAGGTGACCTGCCACACGAAGACCCCAACGCAGCCTTTTTTGCCACCTAGCTGTCGCTTTGACCACGTACATCTTGATTTGGTAGGACCACTTCCTCCCTCCCGTGACTGCCGGTACATTCTCACAATGATTTAGCGCTTCACCCGTTGGCCCGAAGCCGTACCAATTCCGGACATCACGGCAGAAACGATCGCAAAAGCCTTCGTTTCGACATGGGTTTGCCGTTTCGGCTGCCCCGGCATTGTTACCACGGATCGAGGAAGGCAGTTTGAATGTACTCTGTTCACTTCCGCCAGCCGCTTGCTTGGCACTGAACACTTCTGCACCACGGCATACCATCCCTGTGCGAACGGCATCGTTGAGCGGCTCCATCGCCAGCTAAAAAGTGCTCTCACTGCGCGTCTGGATAGAGAGCACTGGGTTGATCACCTTCCTGTAGTGCTTCTTGGCCTGCGTGCCGTCCTTCGTCGCGACCTCGGCTGTTCAACTGCTGAACTTGTCTACGGCGCACCCCTGCGGCTTCCTGGCAATTTGTTCGTCCCTACTGCCTCCTCGCCGTAGCCGCTTGAGTACCTCCAATGCCTGCAGGACTGCATGCAGAACCTGCGACCGGTCCCACCTCGGTCTTCTGACCACCGCATCTTTGTGCATCCCGACCTACCGTCTTGGACACACGTTTTCCTGAGGCGGGACGCTGTAAAGGCGCCTCTTACCCCATCCTACGATGGACCGTACCTTGTCCTTAACAAGACCCAGAAGTCCGCCACCATTCTCTTGAAAGGCCGCGAAGAAGTCGTCTCGTTGGACAGCCTCAAACCGGCCTACCTCGAGACGCCACCCAACGAACTCCGCGCAGACATCTCAGGCCTAAACACTCCGCTGCTGGCCCGCAAAACCAACGCCCGCCTGCCTCGCCGTCGCGTGGCGTTCGACATTCCGTCTGGGCGGGAGGCCCTGTAGCACCCTCTGGTCGGCGCTCTTAGCCGGCGCCAAGCGCCGGCTATGAAAGGCGAGAATAAAGAAACGAGCGGCGCGTGCTTGGTGCGCCAGCACGGCACCGGCAATTCGATTCCGAAAGCCGGCCACGCTGGTACTCTTTCAGTGGCGCTGCGCTGCAACCCCGTGGTTCCCGACAAGTTTATTTCTGTGTTGCTTAATTCGGAAGGTTAGGGCACCGCTTTTTTCGTTCTTTTATTATTTATTAGATGCGAAGCATCTCAGGCTTGGGGCTGTGTCCCTCCCTCCCTTGTTGTTGTCCGCCGTCCGCACTCTACTGCACATGCGCGTCTCTTCAGCCCCGTCAGCGTTTGGGCTGACGTCATCGCAGTCCACCAAAAAAGAAATAGTTAGGCGTGCCGGTTTAGCTCCCACTACTCTCTGGCCGCGACGGGAGTTACGTGGCGCTCTTCCCACTGTGCTACAAACCGAGACGGGAGCATGTGCACGAGCGCGTCTTATGTCCTTCACTCATTCAAACTACCTCTAGAACCTACTTATACAACGAAGGCACGCGAAGCTGAACGTCAAGGGAAACGCCGAACTGCAAACTTTAAAGGAGGATGTTGAATTTTCCGTGGAAAAGCTTTGGTGGGAAGCACCACGCACCTTGCAGCTCAACCAGAAAAGAGGACGAAGAGGGAGGGCGGGCAGCGGGGTAGGAGCGTGAGCACGCAGTAAAGAGATACGAGAACCAGGAGGTGTTCGATCAGGTAACGCTGGTGACGGTCTCTTCACTGTCTCTACATTTCTCTACATTTCTCTGTCTCTACATGGGGGTTCGCACTACGTTCCCATTCGTGCTCCGCTAAATGAAACAACATAACGGCAGCACAATGGAACCTACACGGAACCCCCATGATGCTTCGCATCCTCCTCATAGTTCCCCACCGGGAGATGGTGTATTTTTTTTAATCTCCAAAACCTATGTGTCCATTTGCATTCTCGTCTTTTAATGAGGTGGAGTGGGAACGTGAGATGGAATGATTTTTGCGCGCTCTCAGCTACAAAATTATCCCACGTGGCTCCGATACTCATGAAAATTCCTGCCTGGCGTTTTTTTTTCCTTGTAGGTGTTACGCACTTCATGATAGCACAACCTTTTTCCCCAGTTGTCTGCATATGTTGCTGTTCTTCGCGCTGCTAACTCCGTACCCCTCGGGCCTTTGGGGTGGCCCAATGGTTAGGTTGCCGGTTTCACGGTGTAAAGGTCCCAGGGTCCATTCCCGTGTCCTCCCTAACGACAGCTTTTTGAGGCGCGCACTCCAAACACCTCGCCACTTTCCCTCACTCTTCTTGAAATAGCATTTTCACCGTCTCCATATCGGTGATAACAATAGTTTTCTGATAACACTCCACGGGGAACCTGAAAGGTTGAACAACTGGGCTGAATGTTAAAAAGCATTTTCGTTACAGGTCAAAAAAATATCTTCGCGACACCGTGTACGTCACCCAAGCGCATTCGATGGACTATGCGTGATTTCAACACTAGTATTTCGGAAATTGGGCGCACGATTTGAGTCTAAATTTCTGCCTGCGCTGTTGTGTTGCTGCCCGGAAGTATGGCGTTATGTACTGCGCAGTGCATTGTACTGTATAGTTAACCTATTTCCGTCAAAAATGCCAAACAAGCTGTTGTTTGCTGAATTGGCTTCGTTGGCGACATTTATTGCTCACAAGAGTGCATTGTTGCGGTATTTATTGACGAAATTGGCTCAAAGAACGTGTAATTCACCACATCCGCTGTCATGGTATATTTCCTTCTTACAATTAGCGCTTCTTACGTCTGCCTCCTGCAGAAATCGAAGCGACGGTTTACCTCTTCCTTTACCTTGTCCAGCTAAAGCACTGTCTGCGGAAAAAATTGTATCTGTTTTGCATTTGTATTTCATGCTATATTTCTCATTTCTACGGGTTCGGAAGGTTGGTGCATAACTTGAAAACAAAGCGGAAACGCAACGAACGCAACAACGGTCTTCAGGAACCAGTCAAGCTGCCTAGACCTGCTCTTAGCCCTGAAGAACAGTCCAGACGTTTCTCGAAAAATAACGGTTGATTGATAAAAATATATGCAAGCAATTGCGCGTTCGAACACGCTCTGGAGCAATGCAGATACTCGTACTAAAATACTCTCACGGTAAAAACGTAGGCAACCCTAGTATAGAATAACATGTGCATCGCACTTGTGTAAAAATCAATTTTGTCATATCTATATTAAGGATGGCCCGCACATCTATCGTTGACGAGAAGGCGTCAACACTGTACCCCGTTTCACTTTGGAAAGCAAGTTTAAATGGTCTACGTTGAAGTAAATGATAAATGCCCTGAAAGTGAACTTATGGATTTTAGATTTATATACTGTAGACATATTTTGATCCAAAAAGTGCCTTATGCTCCTCGGGATTGTTTTTTTACACCGTGAACAGCGGACGATAAGCCATTTATTGGAACATGGATATATCTTACCTGGTGTACAGCCGGTAAAACGCTTGTCTATAACAGCGACTTCAACTTCAACCAGCTACATCCGAAAACTGCCGAAACATACTCGTTCGAAACATGTCGGAGGCAAAAGCGAAGGGCTAAGACTTCAGAATTCCCCAGTAGTTTTATTCAAATTCCGCTCCGGCGGGGCAGGATAGGGCTGAGAGTACGAACGCTGTGTTATAGACAAGCCTTTTACCGGCTGTACGTAAAGACGTGTGAACTTGAAAACCTGCGTTCGGTCTCGGCTGCACATACAGGCGACGCTTGTCAGAGAGTTGAAGGATTCACCCTTTTCGCAGACGTCAGCAAGAAAGCGGTTGTGAAACAGCGTTTCCGAGCGATCAGAATTCGATAGCACATAGAGGGGAACGTTCCAGATGCAACACTCGGCTAGCTCGTCGAGTAACTTGAAGGCGTAACGCTGCAATGTCGAATTGATTCGGCCACCCCGACTGAACAGACAGAAAGGCTCAAAGTGGAAAAACGTCTTCGGTGCGGATTACAGGAGCTCACCGACAAAGCTTCAGCCAGATCTAAAGTAGGCCACCACAGACACAATTTTGACTTTCGCGGGTGGCACGACGGGTTAGGTATAGAGGGCTATTCTGAATGGTGGTGGTAGGTTTTCTTCCATGGGGTAGTCAACATTACCGAATTTTGAAATATCTGTTAATAAAAGAGCCCGGAAAAAGGGAACGTTTGTGATATGACCTCGAACAAAGGCGGAGCAAAAATAAATTAAGCATTGCTAATAAGAAGGCCAGGCCACGAAAACAGCCAACGGAAAAAATAATTCCGTAATAAATCTTAGATTAGGATCAGTTTTATCCCATGGCAATCTCACTTTGCCTGAAATGTTCTTCTTCGGGAATATGTTCCTCATTGGGATAACTGGAACAAGAGCAACTTGTTTTGTAGTTATATAGAAAAAGCCAAAAGAGTACACATACTGCAATTGCTATCCCACGTAGTATTAGCCCTATAGGCTTCATTCTGTAATTCGAGGAAGCCAATGGTGGGACTCGACGTTCAAAATAAATAAGTAAATATATATATATATATATATATATAAATATATATATATATATATATATATATATATAGATTGATTAATTGATTGGAGGGTTTAACGCGCCGACGCAACGCAGGCGATGAGGCGCGCCGTAGTGGAGGGCTCCGGATTAATTTTGACCACCTGGGGATCTTTAACGTGCGCAAAAATCTCGTACACACGGGCGTTTTTGCTTTTCGCCTCCACCAGAAAAGCGGCCGCCGCGGCCGGGAATCGAACCCGCGACTTCGTGCTCAGCAGCGCAACGCCTTAGCCACTTAGCCACCGCGGCAGGTATATATATATATATATATATATATATATATATATATATATATATATATATATATATATATATATATATATATATATATATATATATGTCTAACAAATTATTGTTTCATTGTTGTTCGGTTCAAAGTAAAAATATAATAATAAATTTAGGTATTGTCACCATTGTCACCTACTTATTAACTGCAGTGATGCCTGAAGAGCTAACCTTCCGTAAGTACACCGGCACCGGAAAGATTTTTTTGTTGAAATTCTCCTCACTGAGTTCTCGGGCAATCAAGAAATGCGGTGACTTTCAAGGCGTAAACGTCCCACGCATCTTGTGCTCGGCCAAAATAGCACTTTTTGCTCTGTAGTGACCCCTTCCATAAGTGTGCTGCGAAAACAGCTGCTCAGATGACTGGAAAATATTGAGCCATGTATATCCATACACACTGCCCAAAAGATAATTAACTCAGGTCCGATTTCTGCACCGAAAATTGGGTAGTTTTATAGTCCGCGCTTAACGTTATGTAATCCTGTCTCGTCAAATATGAGTACCGCTGAGGTATACTGAAAAAAACATTGAAGATATCAAAAATAAAACAGCAACGCTAGTAACCATCTTGTGTTCGCTGTCTTGCAAATGGCAAATACGGGTTCTTGTACTCTTTGGTTCATTTTAAACAATATTTCTGCTGTGAAGTCAATTTATTAAGCGTAAAACGCAACTGACTCTAGCTGCAGAGAGATTTTATGCTCTTAAAAAGTTAGGCGGCATATACTGAACTCTTCAAATAATTCCAGACGCCAGGCACCCAACATCCTTACAGGTATTTGAAGTAAATTAAATATCTGAGCATTTTTAACAGCGATGCTGTTTAAGGTGCTGGTAGGGCCGGCGCTCCGGCACTGCCGTAGCTTTCTTATGTTGCATTTGGGCGGGACGAGTGCCGCTACCTGTGGGAGGCGCGATACAACTAGTACAAGCACGGCTTTGTAAAAGCATCGTGGGGTGGTTCCTTCTATCGCTTGTTACAAATGGTGCAGTTTTGACACTGCACAGAGAGCAATTAATGGTGAAATGAAAGAAGCCACAAGGCTGAGAAGCAACAATAGTAATCAGCTTCTTTATTAACTTCTCAAACACCAGACCACACAAGCCTAAGAGTCGCCCCCGAACGAGTTCAAACATTTCGGGCAAATGCTCGACCCACTAACCCCTCCGCTACTCTTTGAGCTTCACCGGAAAGCGGGGGAGAGGGGGGGCACAAGTACATTTTAGACATTTAATGACCAGGTATTCACTGCACTTTGCGGCTCAAACAACGATACCGCGCCGAAAACCTGAACGGGTCTCGAAGCATAACAACACAGTAAATTTGCCTAGTCTTTAATATTACACACGCATAAACTTAGCCGAACCAAGAATAACGCCGTTAAAGGGACAGTGAAGTGAATTTGTCAAGCTCCCGTTTTTGCTTGCACTGTGTGGACTGGCTCAAATTAGCACACTTTTCATGGTTTTTACGATTGACAAATCGGTAATTATTTTACAAAGCGCGAAAGAAGAAAAACTACCATGCGCGGTTTGCGGCGGCCTTACCAACTAAAGCTGTGACGTTAGGAGGAGCGGGCACCGTGATTGGACGATGCCCAAGGTGAGCAACCAAACAAGGTTCGTTTTCGGTTTCGGTTCTGTAAAACAAAACCATTGGCGTTGTTGGATGGGCATTCTCAATAACTCAGTTATCATCGTACCGCGCTTCTGTCATGTTGTCAGCTGTAAAAATGCATGAAGATAAGCCTCCTAGGACGGCTTGGAATCGTAGCATTCACTAGCCGAAATCTACGCAGTGCATGAACGCCCTCCGCGTACCCGCAGACGCCCAAATGTCATGCGATTTTCCCCCATATTTGGAGCTTGCCTCCCTCATGCCTGTATCGTAAAAAGCGTGTTCGCACCAGGCCAAGGGTCTGTTCATTCTGGCCTGTGCCCACTGCCTGCAAGCAGTAGGTGCTTATGGCAACAGCACGCCAATGAGAACTCGCAAGCGCGCCAGTACTAGCCTGCGCGCGTTTTGTGAACTAGTTCGTGGAGCCATGAACGTTACGGCCCAAAAAAAAGGTGAACTCAATATAGAAAACATCGGCGGAAAACGAAAAAGTTAACTTACAGAAAAAAAAAGCACGTAACCGCGGGGATTCGAACTCCTCACTTGCAAACAACTCAGCCACGGAGCGGGCTCCGCTGGCCTTGGTAACATAGGGTATATATCGTACAACCAGTTTACACTTTTATTTAGTTTTGGCATTTCAAGCAGCTTAGGTGACTATTTGTTGTATTGCGCTCGTGCAGTAAGCGTCGCCCGAGTTTCCACAATAGCTCACGTCTAGCAATTGCATTTCCTAGACCGAAAAGCGTTCGCAGATGCATAGTCGTGCTGCTGACCGCTGTGCTTGTTCGTCCAGCGCAAAAAAGTGCTTCCCGCACCCTAGTTTTACGCTGTACGGTAAAAATATCAGTTGATTTTATTTCCTTAGTACCTATATTGACTTCACTGACTCTTCTCCCGCCTTCAAGAGGCCTTGTATTTTCCTACTGGCGTACCAGTCAGCGAAGCGTCGCATGTGCGCTTGTGCAGCGCTTGTGCAGCGCTTGTGTGAAGCGACCTTGACTTAGAGCTAGATACAGTGTACAAGATAACCAAATAAAGAAAGGCAGATTCTACCATTCACAAACGTGTCCTCGCTTCGTTTGAACTGAGCGAACGAATTGCGACGACCCGTCGGCGGCCGGCGGACGAAACGCTGGGCCGACTGACTGTGTGAAGGCAGGGGAGCCCTGCAGTAGCGCAGCCAATTGCGAGCTCGGCTCCTCTCGACGTCACACGAAAACGCCACAGAAAATGGGCGAGCGTAAAGAGAGGAGGACAGCATTTTCGAATTTTCCTACTAAATAAAATCCCGTAAACGCGCCCAGGGTGGTCGAAACATGGTCTGGGGACTCCGGACTACAATTTGCGCAAGTAATCCCGCAATGTTTACATATGACTTCAGTGTCCCTTTAAAGCAAACAGCCTTGCTGTTTGCCCAGTATTTGCATTACTAGTGCGAACCTGCCCCCATGTTGTTCCTTAAATTGCGTGGTTTATTACACGCGCTACAATAATGCGGTCAATACCTTTACCGCGGCTTCGGCTGCGTAATTGTAGTCTCAAACATACTGCCTACTTGGGTTACAGCAATTGCCCGGTGCGTTCTATCTGCCGTTACCGCACATGGGCAGGTCAGCCTCGGATTCGACACAATTTTATTATTGAGAAACTCAACGCGAGGAATAGAAACACGCTTTTTGAGCGTAAGGAAGAGAAAAGGTTAACTCATTGCAGGCTTGCTTGCCTTTCGTTGGGTTAATAAAAAATTACAAGCGTTAATAACTTTATTATTTGTTTGTTCTAATTAGTTTGGCCGCATTTGAGCGATAAGATGTGCGCGTGAGCATCAGTCTGCTCGGATTGCCGAACTGCGATACCGTGAGGCTGTTAACCCCATCAATGAAAATACCTTGCGTTGTTTGCTTTTTGGTGGCTAAAGTACTTTTGTACTATATTCCTCATTTATCTCCGTCTTTTTGTGTCTTTACTTTACATTACCCCAATGGGAGATAACCTAAAAAATTCAATACAGCGTTAGGGGCTTTCTCAGTGGCTCACGAGCTTTTCGATGAGCTTTGAATATCTGCTATGAACCAGGGCTATATTTTTTGTAGCTCTATACATTTGAAAGCACTGGTTTACGTGTAGCCGATATGCTAGCTTTGTATTTTCTTTAACGTTTCGATACTTGTTTTATTACTTGTTTGTGCAACAAGTGAACAAGGTACCCTTAGCGCAGCAACGGACACTGAACGCGGAATCTCTTTTTGGGACTTGCTGAAAACGGATACTTTAAGGCTTCCAAAAAAAAAATGATGATTGTTTTTTTAATTTGACGAACTTGCCTTCAAGGAACCCAAAAGGCCCTCCACAAACTAAAAGACTGATAGCGGAATTGTAACCCTCAAGCCCGAGCGGTGCCACGTGCGAGAAAAAGGGAGGAGCACAAACAAAAATTCCAATGGACGGCTTGGCCACGTTGTCTATGCTAACATTCTTTGATTCATATCACTGTGTTTTGGTTATATTGCCCACATTGTAGATTGTTTGTTGTCATACCACCCTCGAAGTAATTCAAGCAATGACCCATCCGTAAACGTCCTAAAATGATTACTTACGTAATGGGAGGGGTGGACGTAGATAGCGTTCGATCAGTGGACATAGGAGACATTCCCGTATTTGTCTCAGCCGTAAACACGCAATAACGCTTGATGCTTCTCTCCCTTTCCAAATGCCACCCGTGACCTTTTATTGACGCGTAAAAGAATTGACAATAGAGGAAAGTTATACTATAACCATAAGGAAGAACAGCAGCTGTAGTGTCAAAAATAAATTTGTTGGGTTGGGCTGTACTCGTCGGGAACGCATTCGCCTTAATGAGAATTAAATATAGGTATCGGTAGATGTACTATGAAGTTCTCCTCAGCAACGCTTGCAAGCTGGATGGTGGTGCCGTTCAAACGCGTATACAGCTGCAGTTGTCACATACAATTTTCAGTGTCATTTCCTTACCTTCGGAAATGTACTGAAACAAGCTGGATCATTTTTTTACAGTTCGGGACCCCCAAAATTATAGTGCGCATGCATTTATGGAACGGCTATGCGAATTGTCGTCGGTTGGCATTTTCTATAGCTATAAACACCTTACACGGATGAGCGTAGTTGATCTATGTGCTGAGCAAAGCGATGTGGTCTGATAGGCCCACTTCGGTTCAAGTTGTTGTGGCTGGCACGAATAACAATTGTACTATCACGCACGGGTGGGAACTATATGAATTCAGGTATGCTCATAGTTTTTGCTCAAGCTGCGAAACGGATGTTTACGATGTGGGTTTTGACCTGGTGCTGGCAGACTGCTGCTGCCCAGCTGGCCTTATTGTCGGTGATATGGCCCTCGCCTGTACGGTGACACTCTCCGCTAAACGCCCTTGCCTGAGATTCATAGCGTACTCATTGTCTGGGGCCATACTGTTTAACGCAAAAAGTTACAGGAGTTCTATGTGGCTGCGGACCTAGCTTTATATTTGAGCTACCAGACGAAAATTGAATTTAGTGTTTGGGCTTGCGGCTATTTCGAATATAAAACCGTGAGTGTCGGTCCTGCTTCCTGCGCCAAAGAAACCCATACTGAACTTAACTTCCGGGCATTCAAAGATTGTTCAAATGGGGATTGGTGTTTCCTTTATTACGGTCAGCCCTCAGAAAATTATGCTTGGATAAAATTTAACTGGCTTTGCAAGCCAGACTGGCTAAACAGGGTGGATTCGAACTGTCGGTCATTTGCAGGATATTACACAAGTTAATAAACTGGGCGAAGTCAGACTGGGGCAAAGGAGTAAAGAACAATGGATGGTATGAGAACCTGCCGCTGTTCTCTTTGTACAATACGCGGTGAATATAACGCGAACACGAAAATATGAATCAAAACACGCAAATAGCTCAATTTCTTTTCATACAAGTCAAAATGACGCGTGGCTTGGTTACAAAAACAAAGTATAAAAGTGCAGCCAACAGACGAAACGATCCTGGCCGGCCACTAATCGAGAGCTTTCAGGAGCAAGTCAGGAAATCCATGAATGGTGCGACAGCGGGGTCTCCGACGAAGGGAGAGAGAAATAGAGAGAAATCAGTTTATTTTCCAAGCAAAGTTGAGTAGGAACGCGTGGTGGCGGCCGGCCGAAGGCTGCCGGCGGCAGTGGCGGCTCGGTCACCCAGATGTAGCTGCGCCCCGGTTGCGAGCAGCCGAGCGCGTCCTCCCACTGCTCGACGCTGGAGATGGGGTGGAATGGGCTAAGAGGGCAGGCCCACATGCCGTAGATTTTTGCGTCCAGGGAGTCACAGAGGGGACAGTTTGGCGCAGGAAACTCAGAGGAGTAGGTGTTGCGGACGAGGGATCGACGGGCGAGGGAGTTGGTCTGAATGAGTCGCCATAGGCGCTTCTGAGCGTTGGTGAGGATTGTGTGGCCAGTGGGAAAACGGCGGCGAAAGAGGCTATAATGCTTCGTGGCTTCTTGAGCGCTGACGATGGCGTGCCGACCGAGCACTGCGTTAGAGAGCAGGAGCGAGCCCAGCACGGCTGCTTAGTTCTCGTGCTGCTTTGTGGGCCGCCTCGTTGCCTAACACCCCAGTGGGGGCCGCGGTCCAGACGGTGTCGAGTGGTTGAGTATGGGGACTTAATAGCCAAAACGCTGCCACGAATGCAGATTTGAATGGCCGTCCTCAAATAAGTGATTATAATGTATGGTGGCAGCCTGGTGATGCGGGCCAGGGCTATTGCCGCCTCTTCCGTCGTCGCGGGGTAAGATGTCCGTGCGGTGAGGAAAGTGATCGGGGGAGAGCCTGCCAGCTCTCCTGTTCCTCCAGCCTTTCACCATTGGTACAAGCTGGGAAAATTTAGTTGTTAACTTATGTGGCAGAAGAGTGTCGCCAGCGCTTTGTCAGGTAACCATTTGTATTTTCATTACGAAGGTAGAACGACCAAGTAAAATGGTGTTTTCACTGAATAAAAACTGCTATGAGCATCAAATTTTGTTCAGGCATATGTTGAGTCTAATTTATTTATTACGTCCTGCGCATTTATATTTCCGTAAAAAAATATTGGTGTATTACAAAACTTGCACAAATACCCTCGGTACAAAACCCATACAAAACACATACAAAACCCTTCGGGAAATTCAAAACAATACGCCTGCGGAGAGTTCGAAAATAAAGTATAGCAGATATGGCTAAAATAAATGTAACTGCGATGGACATGTACGAAGTGAAAAACGGACATACAAGAAACATCTGAACAACGTGAGCAAAATATGTCTCAATACCATCCACAAATGAAGCAGCAGCAACATCGAGAGTACGTCTTTAGCAAATTTGAAAGAACGTGCAACATTAAGGTACCAGCAACCTTATCTCAACATCCAAAAATTATCATAAAAATATTGCATGTTGTATGAATATCTAATCGAGATACGGCTGCGACATAGACGTTCGGATCTTTTTGGGACGTCTCAGAGATGTTAGTGGTTTGACAACAGTCCGCGAAAGCTCTGCACTCATTGAAGAAATATACATATAAAGTACTTGCCAAGGCGCAAGCCAACAGGAAATAAACCAATTAGAAACGAAAACGACCTAATAGAGGCGGAAGATGCAGAAATCAATTCTGATGCAGATTTATTCCTCCATGGCTCCCCTCTCCCCTCTTCTAGAGGAAAGCCGGAAAAAAAACTCAACAGACGGACAATAAAAGAGAAGATCAGAAGCAAATCAGCCGCTATCTCATTAAACGCTTTGACTCAGCCAGCGAAAAGATTTAGGCTAAGATTGCGGATATTTCGGCTAGCAACCAGAAATATGGTCATTATGAGCACGAGGATCACAAACTTCTTGCAGTCAAGTGTAACAATTCCAGCCTCCCAGGCCACAATCCCATCGCCGGGGAGCACAAATAGATGGTATTCACATACAACCTTAGTGGGTGATTTCTCCACTTCTCAACAGTGAAAACCGCCATATAAGTGGCTGCCGTATCTGCGCATGCGCCTGAATCTCGCAAAAAAAAAAAGCTGGGCCTTTGACCGTCGCCTGCGCTATTAATACAAGGTTTGCGGCCATGACGCCAACAGATATGAATAATCGTAGTGACATTGTTTGGTGATGCTCTACTTACCTTTGTGAACTCTGCATCAGCACCGTAGCCATGGGTGCAAAAGAAAGCTGCATGGCGCGCGAAATGCCTACTCTACAGCGCAGTTGCCTGCGAACACGGATATCGACGCAGGTGCGCCCGCACCTTGCACACGCAGAGTCGTTCAGTACAAAAGCCAAATAATGTTTCCGAAGAAACTGTGACCGTTCACCCATACGCCGATGGAGATACAACGATAGCTACGCAGTGAGTGCATTGTTAGCTGGGAGACTAGCCACATATCTCGACAAGTGGCCGAGTGTATTTTGTCGCTGTAGCAACGGGGGCGTGGAGGGGCTGGCACGGTGGCGCACGCACATGGTTGCCGGCATGCGCGCCACGCCAGTGAACACAACCTATAGAAGCGAAACCAGGCACTTTCATACGGGCGCTATGCCGGAACGGTTCATCCAGGAAGTAAACTGGCTGACGAGCTTGAGATGGAGCAAACAGAAAAAAAAACATAACCCGCAGATATACATTGCAAAACGGAGGCAGTAAAGAAACCCGACATTTTTCACTACAAGAAACGGGTGGAATTGGAAAGCTTGCGGGAAGTGCCACTTACACCCAACCAGCGCTAACCCGAAATTCTCCTATAGCAACGTTACTTAAACCAACCATTACAAGGAGTCCAGCACGACACCGGCTTCGAAACAGCGGATCACGCCATTCTCGAGATTATCGGACGTGAGCACAAGGGAATCACATACGCCATTCTCGTGCTAGCGAATACAGCTACCTATGGCCCCGACCAAATTTCGCCACTTTTCAAAGCCAGGCCGAACCTCTTAAAGATGAACGCCTTATAAATATTGGTGACTTCAGTGCCCCGCCCGATTCTATGCCCCGCTCGCAGGCTATGATGCGTAAATTCACCAACAGAAATCTTTGCAAAGGCATACATCAAATAGACGTGACTGCCATCCGGTATATCACCTACTCTGATCGAATAGGAAATAGTATATCCAGAGACGCTAAGCCATACCTCTCTCTAACCGAATTTGTCACAAACACTCAAGGAATGAACCTAGAAAAAGACAAGCTATGATCATTCTATGGCGGCAACCTTACCCACCACCACCGTAAGAAAAGAAAAAGCAAAAACTACCACAATCGCAGATCTGGGTAGATTTCAGCACCTCTATAAAAGCGCAAAGGGCACCGTCAATGAAACAATGAACATCGATAGCTAAGTGCGCAAATTATTGACGGCGTCAACATACATAGCCCCACAGAAGTTTTGCAGAGAACAAGAACAACAGGATGTGGATTTGAAACTTGCGCACCTGTAGCTGCAAAGAACAGGCGACAACAAAGGCTGTAACCGCTCAAACACCTGAGAAGACCCTACAGAATTCCGAAGCTCAGCAACGATTTCTAAGACAATATCGGAAATCTTCCCAAGCAGTTTTGGAACTCACTCTTCGAAGGATGCAATCGACACCTTTTTAGCGACAGCGTAGCTACACTCAGTATCTGTCCTATTTTTTGTTCTCGGAAATATAACGGTTGCAGTAGCTAACCTAAAATATTTCCACCGCAGGTTGAAGCTAGAAGATCCTGCACCCAACGACAGTTAGAGGTCTAATGTAAAAGCGTCTGGGATGTTTTCGGTCACTCTGGGATATTTCCGGTGACTCGAGACATATTTTGATTCCATTATTCTCCTGGAAAAGTGACGCTAAGCAAACAAACACGACGTATATGTTTGTTCAATCAAAATACCCCTTGCATGGTTTGAAGGCAAACGCGGGCAATAATCAGGTACCGCGTCTATTTCATCATGTTGGAGTTACTTTCGTTCTTTCTGCTAGTATGTCTTTTGTTGGTAATTGCCCCGACAGGCAGACGGCTTGGAAGTTACGCGCCAGCTTCTTCACAGTGACCGCTCTCCTCAACGCACGCCTGCAATATAAAGTCGACTTCGCGATCACCTCTGATGGGGCACCCATCACAATAATTATTTTTGTATTCTGGCACTAGGCCGGTTCAGCGCATGTGCTCTGCGCACAAGGCTGCTGTTGTGGCAACCTACTTAACAAGGTTCTCGATAGAAGTCAGAAGTGCTAGAAGGAGACCTGGGTACCTGGCCACGAGGGCACTCAAGGAAATGCGGGAGCACCAAGCGTTAAACCACAGCCTGCCTGAAAGCGCAGTGCCGCACTCAAGGGCACGTGTGTCGCAGCCAGTTAATCAAGGACATATAGATACCCCTGACGGCCTGTCAAAACAGACAAGCACCAAACACCAAACAAACCATTCACGCCCCGGCAATTCGCTGTACAAAAGCAGATTAGGAATTATTTGCTACCAACTTTACCAGTAACACAACGATTACGGCATCGACCAGAGACCCTGAATGTGCAAACTGCCGGGACTACTCCACCATTTATCGCACAATTTGGACGTGCACACAGAACCAATCCCGAACTTAACACATTTTTAATATAACACGACTTCATGGTAAAGGAGTCCGGCCGGGTCGAGTGCGGAAGCGGAAATAGCACTGATCTAAGGCGGTGATTGCCATGTCGACTATACCGGGAGCTCTAGACTCAGTGTTCCTTGTGGAAATGAAGTTATCTTCGTGTTATTACATTCAGTTTAAATGGGAACTGCATTTACGGCAAAATAGGTTGTCCTGTGCATGCTGAGCGCAGTGCAAGAATTTTCAGGATATTTTTAAACGGCTTAGTACTGAGTATATCTAATCCCCTAAAGTCTGTCCGCCAAATTATGATTATTCCTCCGATTTTCGTGTTCTTCTTTGGTTCGCGTTTTCAAGTAGCCTTTTGAACTTTCTGGTTGCGGAATCTTCTGGGCATCGCCTGCCTTTCGGCTTGTGCCTCTGGGATTCCGTTCGTAAGTCCCTGACCATTTTCTTGTTTTCTGGCACTGTTTTTTGACTTTGTTGAAGTTTAGGCGCAAACCTAAGCAGGGATAACAACGGAGCACGATGCTCAATGCCAGCTCAATGCCAATGAGCCTCCATGCCAGCTTAAGACCATACGGTTATCTTAAGAACGGCCCATGAAATCGCACTCAGGAGAATTACCTTTGGAAGAATGGCTTAACGCGCAAAAATTCAGTAAACTGCAACGACTGCGAAACATGACACCGGACATAAGCAACCTTGACAACCTAGGATACGACACCAGCCAAGGAGAGAAGCACTGATGAGCAACTTAAGCCTGACATACACGGTAAAATCTGCCCAGCTCCACTATCCCTTAACGTGCGTACAGACTTTCAAAATGAAATTAAGGCCACCGTGAGGGAGATCGACAAGCCTGATATGCAAATAGAACTTTACTACACGAACGGCAGCCAGCAAGATGGGACCGGAGTTACCGTTGTATTCTGAAACCGTACTCTCATCAAAGCTGGTATAGAACATCACCTCAACGCAACTGCCGATGTGGAGACAAGGTTAATCGTGCGTTCTAGAGAACACTCTTGCAAGTAAGTCTGTGCCAGACACCGGTAGAGTCTACGTTTACACAGACTCACCGCCGCATGCCCTTTACTTCCCCCAGCCGAGTTCCTGATTTAGTACGCACCTAAATTTCAAAAATGTATGTTCACCAACTGGCATCTATACTTATTTTCTTCTTCTACAGCACCCCCTCACCTACACAGCTATGCATCCGTCCTGGGTTCGGAGTTTGTGTCCGAAAGGAGCGCATCTCCACCTGATCCGGCACGGCTGCGCCCAGCACCGCGCTCCTGTCTCTCAACATTCGTGTGCACCCGCCTCACAGTTTTCGTGTGAGGAACACTTAAACCCTGACATCCGCAGCCCCGAATTTGAATTCTAGAAAAGGGTCGCCGATTGAGTCGAGACAATGCAGGAAGCCTATCCCGAGCGACGCCTGCCTTCCTTGACGCTTGTCGTATTATTTTCTAAAATAACCATTTTTCATAGTGCTATGAAAGAATTCATGTGACTGCTTCGTTTACACTACTTAGTGTGGCAACAAGAGGTGAGTTCGTAGAGTTCAAAAGCCTCACCCAGAAACCAATGATTTTTCGTTTTTTACCCGCCTCCGTTTAGCAAAAGCATGAGAAACACACATTTCTGCAGAGAAACACACTTTTAGTATAAAATGTTTCTGTATAACGAATTTAAATTTGAGAGACGGGTCGTGACAAGTACGTACTATGTGAAACACGCTGAAAGAGAGGTTGTAGAGGATAGGGTATTTAATTCTAAGACAGAGAGGGGCGGCACAGATGGCATTCTTTGTTATGAAGCGAATGAGGTATTTTTATAACTATAAAAATTGGGTTTGGAATGAAGCAAACAAAAGCTAAGTGTAATAAAAAACAGTTTAGTGAAGTAGCAAAATAACGCAAATATCACCATAGCAAATGTCACCCTAGAGTTTTGTTTCGAAGTTTAGCTTTTTTAATTCCAGCAAAATAGTGTTAAACATCGTCTGTCAAGTTTGCTGTGGACGCCGTTGGGTGTTAATTCACGTTTTTCGTTTAAGTCATTGGCAATGATCTAGCCACCTGTTATAAGCACCGCTCAAATAATCCCAAAGGCATGTCATCTCAGATGTCACGCCACCTACGTCATGCCCTACTCCTTTTCGGTGGCTTACAACAGTAAAAATATCCTAAAACCATCACATTTTGCTGTAAAATTCCGCAGATTTTGTATTTTTTCCAAAATCAAAGCTCTTCGTTAATCTCAGAAAGACCGTCAGTGCATCACGGATCTTTACTGTGAAAAGAAAGTGGAACAAAGTTTTTGCAATCCCTGTTATGGCAGCATTGTTTCTAGAAAAAAGGCGGGGAACTCACAACTAATCCAGATGCTTGAAAAGGTGCTGTACTACTTAAACGAGTAAGATTCTTAGCAATGTTCACAGCAAAGTTTTCCGCCTGTTTAGTAGTCGCTACGCCACTTCTTGGTCAAGGAACCTACTAGTGTAAATTGTGGGGCCGTGGGCTATCTCATTATTTAAAAGTTGTGTGGATACCAAAACGTACACTAGTTTTTCCCTGTGAACGTAAGCCACTTTAGCCTCCGTCAGCCTTCTTGTTACCGTTAGCTGCCTTTATTTAGCTCAATTTGCTAACACTTGGTTTGGTTTGTGTGGAAGCTTGAATTCAATAGCATAGACGTGCGCCTATCCAAAGGGAGTGTCTTAGAAACAAGATCGCATGTTTACTGTATTTGAAAATAAATCTACGTTAAAAATTATTAACTAGTTCCTCAAATTGATAACGAAGAATTCAAGATTAGCTGTAGCGCGGCGGCAGCACCATTACGTAACTTTCAAGTATTTGACCATTTCTAAGTTACACCGAAGTACCCTTTTACTGATCTCACGTAACGAACTGATATTGGAACAGAAATGCAATTCTTCCTCTTGCTTTTTTTTGTTGTTTAGTGGGCGGTTTAACCAGGCATGTTTCTTTAGAACTTTTATCAGTCGGTGCTCGAAACATAGCGCTTGTTGCACACACTCTAGAGTGTTCTTTTGTGCTCGTTGCGTTTTGTATGGGGACAGCCGTGGGTACGATGCGACGAAGTGGGTACCATGGGGGACAGGAAAACGTTCATTTGCTACGCAGTGCTGTAGGAATAAGGGCTGAGGAGGCACTTCGTTGTCCCGAAATATGTTGTCGCAATTTCTTCTATACCTTGCTAGCGGCTTGTTTAATGAACTTATAATATAAATGGTTTTGACGAACAATTTGTTAGTGTCCATACCATCTTGAAAAGGTGCCGTGTATGTTCTAGGGCACCAGATTCGCCAATTTGGAATATGTTACTACGCACTGCGAAGGTTGCTAGAAGACCATATGCACTTAGTGCGTATGTAGCTTACACGGATTGGGAAGGTGACAATTATACAATACTGACCACGCTGAGAACGCGCTACAATCTCGGACAGCTAGCTGCTCCTCGACAATCGCTGCGGCTGCGTCCCTCGGTGTCTACACGACAGCAGTCATTTGGGACGCCTCTATCCTCTCCTAATAAACACCTTTCAACATGCAGGTGCCAGCGCAATGGCTTCACTAAACCAAATCCTACGAACAAGCCTGGACAGTTTGATCTGGGTAGAAGGCTGCAGTACCATTGTTAGCTTTGATATTCTCACCCTGTAATCAATTTCTGTACCCGAGCGTGTGTGATTGCTTTCGTATTGTTGTTTTCTAATATTCGTTGCTGACCGCCTCGGCATTCTCTGAACTGGTACCATGCGCCGGCCTGATGCATACTACCTGCTGCCGCGTCATCGCGTGCACCTGCCTGTTTTCTTTCTTTTCATGACTTGTTTAACCTTGTCCTTTTTTTCCCCCTGCTCTTTGTATACCAATGTACACTCATTTCCTGTCGAAACTGCCTGTCCTACTGCTTTTGGGCGCGACCCTTGCCTCCCACCAACACAAGCCAAGTGACTCATGTTTCAATGACCTTACCCTGATTCTTATAACGGGTGTGTATGGGCAGATGTTCACCCTCTGTGTGCATGGGCATATCTTCTTTGGACTTTCTTCGTTCCGCGTGACAATTTTTTTTGGCCTTGTCAAACACGTGCAATGGCATATCTTGTTTTGACCCCTCTTTAACCCCTGTTTCCATGGGGGAGGGGGGAATTACCTTGTTAATTTTTTCTGTTTGGTTCTCTTTCTTTCATATGTGCGTACCGCGTGACTGTGTGTTCTTATTATCCTTTTTATAATTTTTTTCCGCTCCCTCTGCATTCGTTTACTACCCACCAATCATTATCCAATTGTACGAACTCTCCCTTCTCTTACCTTGCCCTCGCTCTTGCTACATTTTCTGTATATATATAACTCTGAAACGAACTTATTCTGTACTCTGAAGAAAGGAAGTCCTCTTCGTGAAACGTCAGTAAACTTATTTCTATTTTTTACGTCTTTCTCGTGTGTCTCTGTCTGTACTAACCTAATTTTTTCGCGCTCTGTGTGAGTTTTTATCTTTTCAGACTATATATATATATATATATATATATATATATATATATATATATATATATATATATATATATATATATATATATATATATATATATATATATTTATATATATATAGGTATATATATATATGATATATATATATGATTCCTGAGGAAGACCTGTCTCAGGTCGAAACGTTGGAAATAAAGTCTCCGAAGAGCGTACTTCTACTTTGTGAGTATTCGTGCAGCAACTAAGGACTCTACTTCACGACTATATATATATATATATATATATATATATATATATATATATATATATATATATATATATATATATATATATATACAACGACGGGTAGTGTCAGTTTCTGTGTACTTCACAACCGGAGGCTTAGCTAGCCACATGGGCTAGCTGTCGGGCTGTGCAAACTAGTACGCATATCTATGGATATATTTCCAGAATCCCCGCATGTACAACAGCGAGAGAAAATTTGCAGGCTTTTTGTGACGCCGTCTGTTTACGCCTGGAAGACGGCCAGCTTAAGTAGTGTGCCAGAAGCAGGAACCAACAGCCAGCCTTAGATTAGGTAAGGTGTTCCTAAGGAATGGTGATGTAACTGGACTGGTGATGTAACCAGAACGCCTTCCCCACCAACTCACCTGTTAAGTAAAGTTTTTCCACCTCCTCCTCTTGCCCTCTACCTTCTCCACTGCCTCCTCCTATGCTGCCCCATAAAGCTCTACTGCTTCTAAGATCCAGTCGTGAACCCTCTGGCGAAGAGCTTGAAATCTGTGCTACACTAAAACTTTCATTGGACGGTTGACTACTTTTTTACAAGTGCGCTAGGTATAAAGACAATGCGGCACACGATAAATAATCCGTCTGAATGAATCCGGAAGTGGTTTAAGAGGCATTGTCGTATCGAAAAATATAGCAAGAACAGATTTCCTTCTAAATGTTGCCAAATTTTTACCACTTAATAATTTGCCGCACGTTAAAGCCAATAAAACATCATGCTTCTTAATTTCTGGTAGTCAACCGGAGAAAAGAAATCATAAAAAAATCTCAAGGGCTATTAGCAAAACTTTTAAAAACGCGAACAAAGGAAGCAGGAGGGAAATGTGGTCATAATTTTACAACGCGCTGTAAAAAGTTGCCGGCACGTCACAGAATCCAGCATTTTTCTGTTTTACTACATCGCAAGTAACAAAGAGGCTGTTGTCCTCCCTGTTCGTTTTTTGATGATCACGCAGTGTTCAAATATCAACACAGAAATGGTTCAACCCAGTGCTCATCAAAACAACACCATGACGCGCCAAACATCCCATTTTCAATCCTTGAAAAATGCTGAAGAAATGAGACGCCTCGAGCGGGACAGGACGTCTTTAATATGCCGCGTGCTGCTCAGTCGCGCTGCGAGGAAAAGAATTGAAGCGCTCTGACCAATAGCACTTAAAAACTGACTCCGTAACTAGTTTTGAAATATCGATCATTTTGCAACGCTCACGACTCACCGCATAATTAAAAAAATTACGATGTAATCAATTACGACGGTTCGTCTACGCGGGTAGCGGCGCTTCGAAGCAGCTTCCACGGGCGGCCGCCGCTGCGGTTATTCCACCGATGACCACCGACAGGGCCGACGCTGTGGCGGAAAGGAAACTATCGCCGTCAGCGACGGAGAAGCGCATTCGGCTGGCGGTGCCTTGTTTCCATCGGGCGGCCGTGCACATACTAACAATTCAGAGGGAACGACATTTTTTTTTATTTCGAAGTACGTCCTGGAGTGAGTTCGAAGTTGGTTAGCGTTGCTGGGGTGCCACTACTTAATTTTCATCTGTGTACAATGCCATTCCAGAAAGGTAGTTCCACGATTCTTTTTAGGTTATCCGTCCGTCATCAACAGGAGGGCGAAATTTGCTAACATTACCTTGCATAATAACTCCTAGGAAACGCAGGCAGCACTTGTCACCTACGTGCTAACGACGTCAAGGAATATATCCAGCTCAGGCACAGGATTTGAGGTGATCACACAAGAATAGGTATCGCTGTCTTCGTATTGCACGTCCTTGATGACAAGCTTGTGAATGCCTTCATCATCATGGATAACTGAGTACCGCTGGGAAGGGGCAATTATAATAGAGCCGATCGAAATCACTTGCTGTCCTTTAAATCGTCTCCACAAGACCTGGAAGAAACAAGACACCCCAACCAGAGGAGAACAATATTTCGACTATGAAGTATGTTTGTGCTTAAAGAACTAATTGGGTAAACAGAAGTGCAACGCACAAGGACAAAAACGTGCATCTACTGGACTGGAAAGTATACCTCGTCATGTGCTTAACATGGCCACGGTCATAAACGCAATTTTTTCCGCGGCTTCATTGCTAAAACTAATAACCAATTTGAGGGACACTGCAGTGTCCGTGCTTAAGGTTGCCACGACCATAAATCCACACGCACACGGTTCCAGAAAAGCAAGCGAAGTATTTTAATTTTTACAAAAAAAAGCCATCAAAATGAACTTTTCATGTCAATTGAACTAGTGTACGGTGTCTTATATGTTTCCTTATGATGGTACGTTGAGATGTATTAAACATACTTTTTCAGGTACGGCTTCTTTCTGGTACTGTGTGTGATATGTCGATTTCTCAGCACGGCGCCGAGGAAGGCACTTAGAATTTCTGCAGTATCCCGTTGTTTAAAAAAAGAATTGGTTCCGTCTATTCGCCAGCAGTGTGATTCCGGCTGTGCTGCAAGAATGTAGCTGTGGCTCCCCAGTCCTACTATGTTATCCGTCTAAGCCCATCGGTGTGGAATATTAGCTTGAATAGGGTGCGCATGAGGACTACGTCCCGACGCGACCTGAGTCTACTTACGTCGCCTCATGTAGGGGGCGCGATTAAAATATAATTGCACTTCGTTAACATTGGTAGATTATAGTGCTACGGTCTACACATACCACTCGAGTACAAGCACTGGTAGCAGGAGATACCTTGTTGTTTAGGTGTTATCAGGGAAGTTGCACTTCCAATTAAAGTAAAGGTTCTTCAAAACATTTTATATGCAAACGTTTACTTGCTCTCAGCCAGAAAGACAATGCGGAGCATTGCAGGGATGTAAACGATGTTTTACAGTGACTCTGTTTAAAATATAAATTAGTTTTTTCTCCCTTTAACATCTTTGTCACAAGCGAGGTTAAGATGTTCATTCCTGTCTGCACAGTGACTTGTGGCTTTTGCAAAGTTGCATACAATGAGAGAGGCATTTATTTTAATCATTGCAAGGCTTGTTCAAGAGAGAGGATAAAGATTGCGATCATTCCTACATTCTTGAAAGGTATATAAGTGGGACGAGTGACATTTTGGGTGTTGTTTTATTATGGTACAAATGGACAGCGTGAACAAGAATCAAATATCACGCCGATTTGAAGAGCGGAAACAAGGCGTCCGTTGATGCATATTTAGTGTGCTGTGATTACAACAGGGAAGGAAGATTTTCACGGTGCTTTCAGGGCCTTTTGTTGTAGGCATACCTAGTTCTCTAATAATGCGAAAGCATAGCTTAACGATGGAGGTTGAAAATCCTGCGCACTTCGGAATGCGACACAAGCAGAGAACCGACGTACTTCCAAAGCCCGACGATTATATCTCTGTAAAGGTGGCTATAACGAATGGGGTATGGCCATCGACTAACAAACATGTATTAGAGACATGTACTTGGACCTCCAATAATTAAATTTATGCGTGGTAATTGCAGAACAAGAAGCTAGATGAGTAGCAGATACCAAGCAAGAGTGATTCGGCGAACCTTCAAGCCGAAACAAAAATGAATAAAAAAAAATTCGCGGAGAGAAAAGTACACGGTAACATTAGGAGGACACCGTGACAACAGAAAGCACAACCTCATAGAAAAAGGTGCGCCACTGTAGGCACCACTCTGACTATGTATAAAATTAGCGCTGCCTTCCACGTGACGCCAGTTCTACGAAATTTCTCGGCTGGTGCATACGTAAAATTGTCCCCTACACCTTGGAGAATCAGAGACATTCGAAACAGAAAACAGTACCCACTATAGCAAAGAACTAGCTACTGAGATCGACTATGAGGCGTCTACCTCACCAGTACCTGCGAAAAAAAGCAGCTAGCAAGCAGTACCATACACAAAATGAAGCCTATCACGGTGCCCTCCCCAATAAGATTTGGCGGCGTGAATAATACCGTACTGCCCGTTAGGGAGTTCAAGCCTAATGCTTCTACGTTCACTACATAGTAGGTAGTACTCAAGGGCTCCAGAAGTTTTGTTTTTAAAGCGACGCTTATCACTTTTGAATCCTTTTGTTTTTTCACTTCATATATTGCATCTAGAAAAGATGAGAGATATTTTTGGTAATTTTAAGGTTCGTGCTCTTCGAGGCAAGAAACGAAGCATGAACATGCACCTTCTTTGAAACAAGATAAACAACATTATAATTATAAACAGCTCAAGAATAGACAAAAGAAAGCAACTTACTTGGTAAGGTTCTGGGATTTTAACTGAGCAATTCAGCGATACAGTCTGCCCCAGCGTCGCCATGATATTCTGGACAGGAGTAATAAATGAACGGCCAGCTTCCTGGTTTTGTGATGTCGTCACAGCCTCAGGATCTGCGCTTTCAAATAAGAAAATTCCCGGTTATTTTCAAAGAAAATTCCAATCGCATCTACACTCATCTCGTGTCGCGGTTTTCCTAGACTTTATAGCTGAATATATTAATGACTAGCTTCTACCAGGTCAGCAATATAGATATGCCTTAGCAGTAGTACGGACAATAAAGAGCATGATCGATATTTTCTTGGCACAGCGTTTCCAGCCCACCAAACTATTTTCAGCGGAACACACGTCCTTCACGCCTGCAATCGTAAACGATTGGGTCACATTAAAAAAATCTACGAAAACTGAGCGCTTGTTGGCGAACAATATTAAATACTTGTTCTCGAGACAGACAGACAGACAGACAGACAGACAGACAGACAGACAGACAGACAGACAGACAGACAGACAGACAGACAATGAATTGTATTGTTGTTGTCGAGAGAATATATATATTAAACGGAACTCCAAACTTTTGATGCAGCTAACAGAAGGGAAATATTACAAAGAGATGTAATGTAACAGGGCGAGTATAACGTTCTTATATCCAGAGAATGTAAGCTTCTCGCCCAAAAGCAGTTTTGGGCGCAGGAGGGTTTTTAGGTTCATAAAGGCCATTGAACTTTCAAAAGGTCACCTTCAAAGCCAGAATCAGGCCCACCTCCCTTTGCGCTTTTTGGGTACTGGGAAACTGCAAAACGATTTCAGGTGAGATTCCGAATATAGGGCTTAACTCGGCGAATTTACATCTGGATTATGAGGCTCGCCGCACTGGAGGGTTTCCGAATGAATTTTGATCACCCGGGAAAATTTACGTGACAGACGGGCGTTTTTGCTTTCTGCCTCTATTTGAATATCAGCCACCACAGCCGCAACTGAACCCGCGTCTTTGGACTCAGAAACAAAATGTATTAGCCTCTTAGCCACCGCGGCGTGTGAAAACTTCAAAACGCATCCACTGGCCTTTACATTATTAGTTCTGTTATTTCAAGAATATGGCTTATATAATATGATTCAAGAATATGGCTGATATAATATGAATGGTATGATCAAAATCATTGTCCTGTCAAAGGACGGAATAAAGGTTGGATTTGATCAATCAGTCAGTCAATTAGTTCTTTATAGAGCGAGACAATTGTGTATAATATTGAGTAGACAACCTGGAAATATATTAATTTTTTTGTAAACAAGGGAGAACTAGTCTAATATCAAAAGCATAACGTTGCTTTTGGTAATATAAAACGCTTAGACGTTCCGCCAGTAGTTCATTATCCAATTGTGGTATTGTTAATATCCCTATCACCTACCCTGACGAAGATCTTCGTCTTGCAGCGCGAGCGCGGGATCAGTTGTCAGCTATTAATGAAAGAATTCAGACGGTTCCCCGGTCTCTCTCGTGTTTACAAGTGGTGGCGTGAGCAGGATTTCTACCCCCACGCAACTAGCGCAAGCAACCAGGAGCGGAAAAGACGACGGCGTCTGAACAGCTGATTGTACTGGTCTAGACAACGAGGACGCCATCGTGGAAAGCTACGAGATCCAACGAGCTGACTGAAACGTTAGAGAGCCCAGAAAACCATTTTGCAAGATGAGCAAATACATTGTAAAAAAAAAGAGGAAGGCTTTAAGGTCGCAAAAAACACAGCTCATCAACGCAGCCGAGCAGAAAATAGGAGAAGGAGCCAAAAAAATGGTGGTTTGGTTTACGCAAGCACAGATAAAGGGGGTGGAAGCGTGATTACAAGAAGAAAACAACCAAATGGAGCAGTATATGCCAGACGAAGTTGTAGGCATTGAGACAATAATCTAATACGACATGAAGATATTGGCTATCCTATCAAAGCTTGAGATAAGCATTGCGGCGTCCATCCCAAGCGGCGTATATCCCAGGCTAACCTCCCGACCTTAGCGCCGAGCACTCAGCACAATGCCAGTCCAGTAGACATTGAGCTGATGAAGTTACCAAAGGTGGATCTTATAAATGTTGATGGAAATGAGCTGCAGTGGAATAGATTTTGAAATCTACAAATCGTCAGTTCACGACAGACCTTGTATGACTAAAGCCCTTACATTCAACTACTTAACGGCTTCATTAACTGGCAAGGCAGCTGCTACAATGGACAGATTACAGTTCTCCGCTGAGAAAAACTGTGACAGCGCAATGCAGTTGTTGAAGGACACGTTCCGAAGGCATGAAACACAAGTGGATCTGCACATTAGCGAACTTCTAAACCTTGCAAAGGTAAAATGAGTGAGGGATACCGAAGAGCTAAGAAAGCTATTCCAAGCCGTACAAGTGTCATCCTCGCCCTCGAGTTACTGAATGTGAGACCCAAGTTTTATGTACCAATGCTCATGCCACTGCTGAAGAGAGTTATTCTAGCGGCGTTATCTGTAGAGCTCAAATTGAAGGAGATGGATCAGAATAGGCTGGGCACAGAAAGACAAGAACGAGAGCAAAGCGAGTCAGCAGGAAAAACAAGTGCGGAATCCCCAACACAACTATTGGAATTTCTTCGGAATAAAGTAAACTTGAGAGAGGAGACAGAAAAAGAGCAAACATCAGGGACCAATTAACATAAAAGAAAAAGCACAAGACAGTTTCCTACAACAGCGAGGTTTTATAGCTCATCTAAAAGAGTGTGCATCTTTTGCCAACAAAACAACCATGGGACAGAACATTGTCGCCACCATACCTCGGCAAAGTTGGCGCGGCTCACTCAAACTCACTCACAATTTTTTTTTCGAATCACCACTCACTCAAACTCAGACTCAATGCTGAGCAGCACATCTGCGCTCACTCAAACTAAAAATCACATTGAGCGCAAAACTCAGAACTCACTCGGACTCAAAACTCAAAATGTACTCAGAACTCAAAATGTACTCAAACTCAAAATGTAATCAAAACTCAAAATGTACTCAAACTCAAAATGTACTCAAACTCAATATGGACTCAAAACTCAAAATCTACTCAAACTCAAAGTGTACTCAAACTCAAAATGGACTCAAAACTCAAAATGTACTCAAACTCAAAATGGACTCAAAACTCATAATGTACTCAGAACTCAAAATGGGCTGAGAACTTAATATGAATACAGAACTCAAAGGCCTCACAGAGATTGAGACCGTGAGAGAGTGAGAGTGAGAGTGTGAAAGTGAGAGTGTCAGAGTGAGAGTGAGAGTGAGAGTGTGAGTGAGAGTGTGAGTGAGAGTGTGAGTGAGTGAGTGAGAGTGAGAGTGTGAGTGTGAGTGAGAGTGAGAGTGTGAGTGAGAGTAAGAGTAAGAGTAAGAGTGAGAGAGTGAGTGAGAGTAAGAGTAAGAGTAAGAGTGAGAGTGAGAGTGTGAGTGTGAGAGTGAGAGTGAGAGTGAGAGCGTGAGTGAGAGTGAGAGTGTGAGTGAGAGTGCGAGTGAGAGTGTGAGTGTGGGTGATAGTGAGAGTGAGAGTGAGTTTGACTGAGTGAGAGTGTGAGTGAGAGTGAGAGTGAGAGTGAGAGTGTGAGTGTGAGTGAGAGTGTGAGTGTGAGTGTGAGTGTGAGTGAGAGTGAGAGTGTGAGTGAGAGTGAGAGTGTGAGTGTGAGTGTGAGTGAGAGTGAGAGTGAGAGTGTGAGTGTGAGTGAGAGTGAGAGTATGAGTGAGAGTATGAGTGTGAGTGAGAGTGAGAGTGAGAGTGTGAATGAGAGTGAGTGAGAGTAAGAGTTAGAGTGAGAGTGTGAGTGTGAGAGTGAGAGTGAGAGTGCGAGTGTGAGTGTAAGTGAGAGTGTGACTGTGAGTTGAATGAGAGTGTGAGTGTGAGTGATAGTGAGAGTGAGAGTGTGAATGAGAGTGTGAGTGTGAGTGAGAGTGAGAGTGAGAGTGAGAGTGTGAAAGAGTGTGAGAATGTGAGAGTGAGAGTGAGAGTGTGAGAGTGAGAGAGTGAGAGTGAGAGTGTGAGAGTGAGAGAGTGAGAGTGAGAGTGTGAGTGTGAGTGAGAGTGAGAGTGAGAGTGTGAGTGTGAGTGCGAGTGCGAGTGCGAGTGAGTGTGAGTGTGAGTGAGAGTGAGAGCGACAGTGTGAGTGCGAGTGAGAGTGAGAGTGAGTGTGAGTGTGAGTGAGAGTGAGAGTGTGTGTGAGAGTGTGAGTGTGAGTGTGAGTGAGAGTGAGAGTATGAGTGTGAGTGTGAGTATGAGTGAGAATGAGAGTGAGTGTGAGTGTGAGTGAGAGTAAGGGTAAGGGTAAGAGTAAGAGTGAGAGTGAGAGTGTGAGTGTGAGTGAGAGTGTGAGTGTGAGTGAGAGTGATAGTCTGAGTGAGAGTGAGAGTGTGAGTGTGTGACAGAGTGAGAGTGAGAGTGTGAGTGTGGGTGTGAGTGGGAGTGAGAGTGTGAGTGTGAGTGGAGTGAGAGTGAGAGTATGAGTGTGCCTGTGAGTGAGAGTGAGAGTGAGTGTGAGTGTGAGTGAGAGTAAGAGTAAGAGTAAGAGTGAGAGTGAGGGTGTGAGTGTGAGAGTGAGAGTGAGAGCGTTAGTGAGAGTGAGAGTGTGAGTGAGAGTGAGAGTGAGTGAGAGTGAGAGTGAGAGTGAGAGTGTGAGTGAGAGTGAGATTGAGAGTGTGAGAGTGAGAGTGAGAGTAAGATTGAGAGTGGGAGTGTGAGTGTGTGTGAGAGTGTGAGTGTGAGTGAGAGTGAGAGTATGAGTATGAGTGTGAGTGAGAGTGAGAGTGTGAGTGTGAGTGTGAGTGAGAGTAAGGGTAAGAGTAAGAGTAAGAGTGAGTGTGAGTGTGAGAGTGAGAGTGAGAGTGTGAGTGTGAGTGTAAGTGAGAGTGTGAGTGTGAGTGTGAGTGAGAGTGAGAGTGGGAGTGAGAGTGAGAGTGTGAGTATGAGTTTGTGACTGAGAGTGAGAGTGAGAGTGTGAGTGTGAGTGTGGGTGTGAGTGAGAGTGTGAGTGTGAGTGAGAGTGTGAGTGTGAGTGGAGTGAGAGTGAGAGAGAGAGTGTGAGTGAGGGTATGAGTGTGCCTGTGAGTGAGAGTGAGAGTGTGTGAGTGTGAGTGAGAGTAAGAGTAAGAGTAATAGTGAGAGTGTGAGTGTGAGAGTGAGAGTGAGAGCGTTAGTGAGAGTGAGAGTGTGAGTGTGAGTGAGAGTGAGAGTGTGAGTGAGAGTGAGAGTGTGAGTGAGTGAGTGTGAGTGAGTGAGTGTGAGTGAGTGAGTGAGTGAGTGAGCGTAGGAGTGTGAGTGTGAAAGTGTACCTTTTGCTATATCATCATCATCATCATCACCAGCCTATCTACGCCCACTGCAGGGCAAAGGCCTCTCCCTTTATTCTCCAATTACCTCGGTCCTGTGCCAACTGTGACCAATTTGTCCCTGCAAACTTCTTGATCTCATCTGCCCATCTAACTTTCTGCCGCCCCCTGCAACGCTTGCATTCTCTAGGGATCCACTCTGTTACCCTTAATGATCAGCGGTTATCTTGCCTTCGCATTACATGCCCTGCCCACGTCCATTTCTTCTTCTTAATTTCTATTAATATGTCTTTAACACCAGTTTGCTCCCTGACCCACTCCGCTCTCTTCTTGTCCCTTAATGTTACACCTATCATTTTCCGCTCCATTGCCCGCTGAGTCGTTCTCAATTTAAGTTGAACCCTCTTAGTGAGCCTCCAGGTTTCTGCCCCGTAGGTGAGTACCGGTAAGATGCAGCTGTCATACACTTTCTTCTTCAGCGACAATGGTAGGCTGCTATTCATTATCTGAGAATGTCTGCCATATGCACCCCACCCCACTCTGATCCTTCTAATTATCTCTGCCTCATGGTTGGGATCTGGGGTCACAACTTGACCTAAGTAGATATATTCGCTTACCACTTCCACTGCCTCGCCACTTATCTCAAACTGCTGTGCTGTCCCGAGGTTATTGATCATTATTTTAGTTTTCTGCATATTAATTTTCAGGCCCACGGTTCTACTCTGTTCGCCCAGTGCGGAAAGCTTGCTTTGCAATTCGTCCCCTGAGTTACTTAGAAAGGCAACGTCATCAGCAAATCTGAGGTTACTGAGCTATTCTCCATTAACCCTTACTCCCACCTGTTCCCAATCCAACGTTCTGAATACTTCTTGTAAGCATGCTGTGAATAACATTGGAGAGATTGTGTCTCCTTGTCTGACACCCTTCCTTATAGGTATTTTACTGCTCTCCCTATGGAGGATGATGGTAGCTGTAGACCCATTGTAGATATCCTCTAGTATTCTTACATAATGCTCATCTACCCCCTGGTTCCGTAATGCCTGAATGACTGCTAGGGTTTCGACCGAGTCAAATGCTTTCTCATAATCTATGAAGGCTATATATAGGGGTCAGTATACTCAGCGCACTTCTCTATCACCTGATTGATCGTTCGAATATGGTCCATTGTTGAATAACCTTTACGGAACCCTGCTAGTTCTTTAGGTTGACTGAAATCAGAGGTTGCAGAGATTCGGTTAGCGATTACCTTGGTAAATGCCTTGTAGACGACTGACAGTAAGCTGATCGGCCTGTTTTTTCAAGTCCTTCATGTCGCCTTTCTTATGGATTAGGATGATGTTCGAGTTCTTCAAAGATTCCGGTACCATTGCGGTCATTAGTCATTGCGTATACAGGTTTGCCAGTTTTTCAAGTACAATTTCTCCGCCATCCTCCAAGAGGTATGCTGTTATTTGATCCTCACCAGGTGCTTTCTCCCCTTTCATTTCTTTCAAAGCCTTCCTTACTTCTTCGGCCGTTACTGGTGGGATGCCTATCTCCTCTGAACTACTGTCTCGTTCGGCATTATCCTGTATGTCCCGGCTGCTGTACAGATCCCTATAGAACTCCTCGGCAACTGTGACTATTTTATCCCTATTTGTGATGACATTGCCTCGCTTATCCTTAAGTGCATACATCTGATTTTTCCCCACGCCAAGACGTCTCTTCACTGCTTTCAGGCTACCTCCATTCTTTACAGCGTATTCGATCCTCTCCATATTATACTTCCGTATGTCAGCTGTCTTGCTCTTCTTGATTAACTTTGAGAGCTCGGCTAGTTCTATTCTGTCAGCTGCGGTGGAGATTCTCATGGTTTGCCATTTCCTGATTAGATCTTTCGCCTTCTGTGAAAGTTTACCAGTATCCTGTCTAGCCATAGTGCCCCCGACTTCTACTGCACACTCCGTGATAATGCGTGTAAGGTTGTCGCTGGCTTCCTGTGTCGTAAGGTCGGCTGCCTCGTTAAGGGCGGTATATCGGTTCTGCAGCGCGATCCTGAATTCTTCTATATTGCTATACTTCTATATTGCTTCTATTTTGCTATATACCTTTTGCTATATCCTCATAATTATAACCCGAAAGCATTTTTATATTTTTCCCACGTGATCCCCCTCGACGAGACCTTTAATTTGATACCCCACACACCCTAGAAGGGTCATATGGAATTCATACCAGTCAAAATAACCATGACTGTCATGACTGTAACCAGGACGCATTATTTAGGTGTCCGACGTGATTCCCCTAACTGGAACCTTCAATTTGACGCCCCACATGCTTCAGCGGCCTCACCTTGAATTTAACCCAATCTATGACTCATAATGACTATCTTATGATTCGAACTACGAGGCCTTTTTTATTTGTACCACGTGAGTCCCCTCGTCAAGACTGTAAATTTGATACCCTACACGCCCTAGCGGGGTCACTTCAGATTTTACCCCAATATAAGACTCGCCATGACAATCTAATGTTTATAACCAGGAAGCATTTTTGTATTTCTCCCACGTGATTCCGCTCATCAAGACCATTAATTTGATACCCATCACATCCTATAGGAATCAATTTGAAATTAAACCAATCAATGATTAACCATGACTATCTCATGATATAGCCCTACCACATTTTTGTCCCACGTGATTTCCCCTATCGGAACTTTTAATTTGATGCCCCGGACACCCAGTGGCATCATTGTGAATTTTAACCTAATTTATGACGCATTTTGACTATGCCATGATAATCAGGAAGTACGTGATTACCCTTATCGAGACCTTTAATTTGATACGCCACACGCCCTAGCGTCATAAACTTGAATTTTAGCCGAATCGATTACTCACCATGACTACGTCATGATATATCCATAACTCATTTTCGTCCCGAATGATTCCCCACATCGAGACCTTGAATTTGATTCCCCACATGCTCTCGCAGCGTCATTTTGAATTCTAACCCAATCGATGACCCATTATGACTGCCTGATGACTACAATCAGGAAGCATTTTTTTTATTTACCCCGCTTGATTCCGTTAATCCGGACCTTTCATTTAATACCTTACACGCCTTAGCCTCATCAGTTTCACTTTTCACCCAATCTAATGTGGTCAATATTCTGTCTTAAGGGGCGCTTCCCGGTCAATTCAGCTAATTCATTTGAAACAGCAGAAAGGACAGCCCCCGCACACATTTCCCCACCGGCTCTCACCTCTTCCTTTGTGACCCCTAGTATATCAAGCCGTTAACAGTAGCAGGCGAACAACCAGCACGCCAGCACCGCCGTGTGCTTTCCCACCACCCTTTCCCATGCTCTTAGTGGATCCGTCAGGAGGAAAAGTTAAGACAACCCTTTTTTATGACCTCACCAGTCAATTATCACTCACGCGCCCAGCCGCGAAAATTAGGTATACAGCAAGTGCTTATGGCCATGAAAATTCAACAAGAAACTAAAAAAAATCAGACACCCCCTCCCTCCCAACCGATCATGCAGATCGCGAGTGGTGCCGTACCCGCAGGTAACCTGAATTCCGAGCCCACAGTGACGCATGAAACTTAACAGTCAACCATAGCTGCCTGCTAGGCTACTCATATGTACTCAAACCCAAAATGGACTCAAAACTCCTATGTACTCAGAACTCAAAATGCACTCAAAACTCAATCAGTAATCAAACTCAAAATGTACTCAAACTCAAAATGTACTCAGAACTCAAAATGGACTCAAACTCAAAATGTACTCAGAACTCAAAATGGACTCAAACTCAAAATGGACTCAAACTCAAAATGGACTCGGAACTCACTAGGTCTTAGGCGTACTCAAACTCAATCGGACTCAAACTCAGTCGGGATCACGCGGCTCAAACTCACTCAAGCTCAAACTCACCATGCCCCACTAGCCTCGCGCTCACTCAAACTCAAACTCACGCGTGAGTTTGAGTCCAAATGAGTCTGAGTGAGTGGACTCATGAGTGAGTTCGCCGACCTCAGGTCGCCACAGCATGCCGATGGAAGAGAGAAAGACTGCGCTCGCAGACATCACGGCATGCTCTAGGTGTGCGCTGGTATAACACAGGGCACGTATTTGTGGAGCTAATGTGCAATGGAAACAATGCAAAGAAGGACAAGCGACATGAGTCTGTACAACGAAACGAGAAGCGAAAGCCGGACTTCAACTACAACATTCAACATGTAGTTGAAATGGTTCAACTACAACAATCGACAACGCATAACATGCATGCTATTCAACGAACGGAAAAGCAATGCATGCTCCTACAAACTGCGGTAGCTTGGAAAGAAGGAGACTCCTCAGGCAACTGCGCCCGATTCCTAATTTACAGCGGCAGCAAAGATCATTCATTCAAGCCGGATTAGCGGAATCATTGGGAGCAAAGGTAATCAAACAAGAAAAGCTGACGATTGGCTCATTCGGTGGTAATAAAACGGTGACCCTTTACGTGGTACAAATGACTGTAGGGCATCGAACCGAAAACCAATCCACCGTCATTGAAGCACAAAAAGTGGACATAATATCCCGTAACTGTCTGCCAGGACCAACTAAAAAAATAGGCAGAAAGATGAGGAAGCTACCTTTGGAGATTGCGACGAGACGCACAGAACAAGAACTCCGATATAGATAGGGTTGCTAATTGGTTCTGATTACTATTGGGAGTTTTTCATGGGACAAATAAAACAACTAGGTGAGAAGCTAGTGGCTTTACAGACAACGCTTGGATGGATAGTTTATGGACAATTCCAGCAAAGCAAGATGTACATAACCAAATGCCAGGCAGTCAGGGTACTTCAAGTTGAAGCTACTAACAAAGGCATTTAGGACGAATTGCAGAAATTTCGCTGTGTGGAGTCTATCGACATCGCAACAAAACCTGGACATTCATGTTTCGAAAACAAAATCCTGGAGTGCTTCAAAGAGCAAATAACAATTAAGAATGTACGCTACTCAGTATGTCTTCCACTATAAGAAGACGTAAACCGGGATACCAACGAAGAAATTGCAACAAAAAGGCTACTACAGTTAAGAACCAGGCTTAAGAAGAATGATTTTCTCAGAAGATATGACGAGGCAATATAAGAATATTTCACCTCTGGTGTCGCCGAAGGAGTTAGAGCGCAAACAGAATAAATGAACGTTCTTTCGTACCATATCCCTCACCACGCAGTGATTCGAGAGGACCGCGGAACAGCAAAGTTAGTGTCGTTTTTGACCGCAGACAAAAATACTGCTCTGCCCACTAAAAGATAACTTATAAACGTGGTAGAAATATTTTCCCTTTCACGGTCTTGACGTTTCTTGCTGGCTTGACTGCCATTGCTTAAGCGGTGTGTAGGCCATTATCTGGCTTTTTTTAAATGCTGTAGTTGACCCATAAGACATTCAGTTTTCAAAATACCAACAAATTGACAGCGAAATTTGGAATCCCTTTCTGGAGCGACGAGCAAATCATGCGGTGCCGCAGTGTGTATGGTGATTACTCAAACGTTTGCAGTGCTTCTAGGACCAACGATATGAGTGACATCTTTATTTGAGGGGTATAAGGTTCTCTTTTAATTCCCCAATAACGTCCCACATTTATCCAAACACGAAAGTAATCCGTGGCCCATTTAAACTCATTTTTTACACTTCCATAGGGGTAATAAAGAAACCCATTCCCTTTGTAATATATGACATACAAAGACCTCTCATACCTGCGTTCGTGATTAAAAACGGATTTCAGGTGCCGTACATTCGAGAAAATAATATGGTTGCCACGAGGCTCTTCGTTTCCTTCCAGAGTTCGCGGATAGAATAACCGCATTTAAAGGCTTGCCAAGTCTCCAGTTTGTATACGTACCTCAACGTAACACGATTACCCCGAACTAAAAGGATTTATGTTATTGTTATCATTTAATTTAAGCCCCCAGTTGGGATGACAAGGAAGTGCCCTGCGACGAAAAAAGTTAATATAGTAAGATACAGCAAGACGGCAGCGACAGGCTCAAAACATCGCAAAAGGTACAGTCATAGACAAATGAAATCCATATACAAAAATATTATAAGAACACGCAAAATAATATATCATTCGTGGAGGCTTAATAATGCTACGATGTTGATATATTTGGAATGCCACATCTCAGGACATTGTTTTTGTAATAGAGCACGCATTGTTTTGACTTGCATGGAACAAAATCGCGCTAACTGTGCGTTCCGGTTCTTATTTTTTTCGCATTTCATTTCTTCATGACTGTTCATGTATGGCAAAGAAAGATTTGTGTTTCTCCATTGAGGGAAATACATTTATGTGCAAGATAATTGGGCGCTCCAATGCAGTGTGTCGGACAAAACAATGTTTTGTTGGTCATGATGATATCGATTGGTTTCCTATATAATAAACGGTTGTAGATAAGTATATTGCGAATGAGCTATACACCTGGCGTTCAGCTTTCCGTAGATACTACGTCAATTAGAAGAGGCGCTTGAAGCCTACCAACGGCTACATGCTAACATCATATGACAATGCTTGTGCGATTCCGCCATGCTTTCCTAAGTTTTAATTGGAGAGCAATAAAGGCGGTTCATGAGAGCTGGGTATTTTACGAGCACGATTTCCTTTCCAAGCAGCTACGTAACTTCTCATCACACTCTACAGTTATAAAAATGGTGAAGAATACCATTATACTTTTAAATCAAAGACTGCTTTACCTTTGGGTGAAGCAGTGTGTACAGAATGAGCCATCCAGCACAACGCTTCTACCAAATGTTGGTGCTTCAACAATAAAACACACACACACACACATTCGTGAAGGAGGAAGTGCGATAGGTAGGAGGAACTCATTCTTTTTTTACCTGAGTTTATGATGCTTTCGGTCATGACAAAATGAGCACTCCGGCTTCCGAGGCTGTTTTCGGCGTGGCAGCGGTAGATTCCCACGTCGTCTACTCCTACATTTCGCATAATCAGGCTCGTGCTTACTTTTCCATTTTTATGGCGGTTTTGGGTAACTTCGTGATTTTTTCCAGTGACATTCAAGGAATTCCGGTCCTTGCTCCAGTACACGAACGGGTACGGCACACCGTGAATAGTGCACTGGAAGGTGACAAGAAGCTGCGATTGTTCTCTGCTTAGTTTCATGCTTGAGGACTTAACAGCAGGGGCGTCTGTAAAGTGAAATCAGAAAAGGTTAACACTGTAAATTCACGTCCATGCTTTGGATTGTGTAAACATGGAATATCGTTTATCTGTTTTATTTGGGAAATTTTTATTCAACTTGGTAAAATTATTCGCAGTGGTAGCACTGGGTTCTTTTCTGAATGGACAAAGCAAGCTTTACAAATATGTATATAATAGAAATGACGCAGCTATCACTGCAAGTTGATAACTCTCAGAATATAAATGATACATCCAATACCGGTAAAATTATGGATGCCTCCTTGCCTTTTGCCTTTACGCAAAAATATTCTATCTGAAACAACCTGCCTCTTTCATAGCTCGACGCAAAACAACACTATTTTTCTAAAGAAACAAGTAAATGTCTGAAATGATAGATTCTTCTCACAAAACTGCTCTTGCCGTTCCGGTGGAATTCGTGTATTTCATTCTTTAGTTTGTGGTTTCTCCGTTCTACTGCTAGTTACATATGCAATAAGCAACCCATAAAAGTCAAGTTCTCTGAGAACTATGAATGGAGTATAGTGAGTATCTCTCTTCGTACGTTTAACGCAAACAGTATTTGTGACTGTGTGTATATTCGAAAGCTTTAAATGGGTTATACAGGAAATGATGTCCAGCTGACGTATCGTTTCAAATAAAACAGCAGCTTCAAGGAACGCAACCAGCGTGAATCTTAGGTAGAATTCTGGCTCATTTGTTCCACAGGACGACTTTGTGCGTATATTTTCCGCATTTTCACAAAAAAAAACCTGAGATCGACTGGTTATGCGAGACACACTTAGAGTAAACTACAGCACATTTCCCAACTACAATCACCGCCATGCAGTTCATGCACTGTGACATTTTACTGTTAAGAAAACGCTGAAAGTGCTTCAGAATGACAGTCCTTTCATCCTGTGAAGAAGCAAGTCCAACGTAGTTGACGCTCTGGGTAGATATACTATGTTGGGGTTTATCTATATTGGGTATTATAGTTGCATTGAATTATAAGGGCATTGACCCCATCTAAACATCACAGGCTACATCCCAGGCTAAGGACACACACGATAAGCGGGTAGGTACAAAATAACGTTTTGTTATAGCTACTCACAGATACTCACAGCTCACGGCTACTCACGGCGCATGCTCTAGTGCGCCGCTCAAGCAGCCACTGAAGAGGGCGCGCCAATACGCAATGTTCAAAGGGGAGAAAAGACGAAACGCGTAGAAAATGCTATACATCATTCGTGGAGGCGGCAACGAGAGAGAGTAGTATGAAGTTGTGATGTAATTATCTCCTTGCGAAGATAGCCCTGCCTCAATGTGCAGTACACAATGTGAGAGAAAAAATAAAACTTAAACCTATTCCTTAAAAGTCGGCTTTAGCACTAAACAGAAAGGCATTGGTGGGAAGACACGTCAAACATGCACTTTATGTGGAAGCGTTAAAATGCACTGTTACTTTTATATGGGTGGCAAACAGAGTGGTAGCGACCTTATAGTCAATCGTTAGCGGCAGAGTTGAAGACCAAATCAAGACAAACAGAGACTTAACGACTCTGAAGTGCCCACTATTTTTTATGAAACCTATCACATATATATTGTCACCAAAACACGCGTGCCCTAACACCACGACACAATAGCTAGATTTTAAATACAAACGAATTCCTCTAAACTCGGCAAAAACTGCAGACGTGGAAACTAAGTAATATTTTGTGGAGGCATAAACAGTAAAAGTTTAGTATCTTACAACTTTGTTGCGTTCCCGCTTATAAACAACACAATTTATTCGTTTATAGAATGAGAATCAATAACCTCTTTCTAAAAATATTTTCCATCTACAGGAGACATGGTGTTATCTTTCACCACCAGAGCTGTCCCCTGTTCAAACCCATCTTATTTTCGCACTCGTCACACCGAGCGTACATGTTTTCGACAAAATGTTTTCCCGATGAGCACGTGGGCTTTACGATGACTCTGAAAAATCTCACAGGCTTCAAGCGTTCAAATATACAGACGTACACGCTTTTATTCCATCCGTAGTGTTTTACCGGAGGAATTTTCAGGGCAAGGCTTCCTTACAAATTTCTTCTCCTTCAATAAACACCACAACGCATCCTGTGCTTCTCCGCGCTCTATGGGCGTGCTTGCAAGCTTTCTCCGGCTTCCTGGGGGGTGTTAGTCGTCGACGATGGAGAAAAATGTCGAGGCTGTACTTTTCAAATCTCTAGGTGCTCTTTAGCGCAGAGTGTTCGTGGTGAGCGGTTGTCTTTTGCGTACTCGTTTCCTTATGAGTTCCGGCAACTGCAACAGGCACCTGTCAGTGGAGAAAGGTGACACTTCCGGCCTGACACGAGTGAATGGCGTCACACTGTTGGGGTTGCCTTCTCCGCTAATTTTTAAAAGCGATACGGGCCTCCTGGTACCGTTGGGCGAGGGTTGTTTCACAACTGCGACAGGTGTAGTGTAATAAAGCATTTGCTGTATCCCCAAGTTCGTACCATCTTTCAAAAAGTATACCTCTGCTCAGCAGTATACCTCAGCTCCGCTAGGCATCCACCTGCACATACTGGAATTTCTTGTACCTTTTTCTAGAAATTGTTTGGTATATACTCTATAACCACGTTTGCATACGTCTTCTTTTTGCATCTTTCTCCGCATGTCTTCTTGGTCAGAGTGCTTGTAGGCAGCTGGGTGCTTAAATGAATGCATGTTTTTCGCGAGGTAAAAAGCATTTATTATGCTCTATATTGCACTGGCGGGCTGTTTGTAAACCGGCATTACAGTTTAAAACTATTGCTTTAGAACAAAGAGGACGTGGAAATACTAAACATTCCAACGAGTGGAAAGAATTTCGTCCACCGCGTATACAAAGCGGGAGGTACTAGGCTAGGAAGATATTTCAGCAGATTGTCGCTTTTTTTCTTGTAAAAGCCCAGAAGAAAGCTCTCAATTACCATATATTTCTTTTTTTTTATTTTTAGATACTCTTATTATAACCGTAATGTCATGAAACGGGCCCTGCACAGTTACGACTATTTCAGGCGGCAGGCGTTATTTTGAACAAACTTGGCTGCACTAGTCCTGTGCTTTAGCATGCTATACTTGCCAGCGGGAAGTCGTGCAAGTAAAAATGTACTAGATTTTACTTCAAAGCCGTATACCCCTCAGTTCCCATTCGAGTGAAGCCGCCGCCCAACCCTCTTTCACAACTGTTATTCCCGTCCCCATCACCCTTGCCTCATTCATGTGTCACACAATTGTCTGACACCGGCGGTATTCTGTTATCAGACGAACGTGGAGAATCAGTGGCAGCGCGCGTGGGCGTGAAGACGACCGAAAGCTGCCGCCACCATTGACTCTTCAAATCCAATCTCGCGGATTAGCTGCAAATCAATCCCGGTTGAAGAGCAATTACCCTCTGGGAACTCACGCGTAAGTCCGTAGTTTTTCTTCAGTTTGAAAGGCTTTCCCAGCGACATTTTTGGCAGTATATTTCACGCCTAAGTACGTGGCTATCATCGGTAGCCTGTTTATGTGTGCACGGGTGGGAGGTGACAGCAGAAGGCATGCAAGCACAGCTGAGCTTTATGCCGCTACACATCACATGCCCTTTGCGCTGGTGTACGAGTAGGGCTGAAGGCGCCCTGTCGGCTGCCCTCCTTAATCGAACGGCAACATATCTGGGTTTGTGTGTAAGCAGGAAGTAAGATGCGTGGGCCGGTGGGGGGAAAAAGCTAGCCGCATGTTTGTCCGCTGGAATAAAGCGCGAGGCCTTCCGGGTAATAACTCGGTCACATGGATACTTGTAGTTCGCGTGGAGAAAGAAGAGAGGGAATCGAAGTTTCAACCCGAAGAGATTTCACAAATTGACGCAAAAACAATGTTAAACCGCTGCCACCGGCGTTGCCACGTAACGTTCCTGCTCGTCGAGTACCTGCGAATTCCTCCCGAATATGCGGCAACCTGACCGCTTAGAATGCCGAAGTAAAGCAATTTTACTCGTTCAGGTTAATGAAAGGGCTTTCAGAGCGACATTTTCGGTAGGATTTCTCACTTCTAAGCACGGGCACGTAACCGATTTCCGGTTTATGCATGCTCACGTTGGGAGTGAAGGAAGAGAGGCTGGACACCGCATGGTTCTTTCCCTGACTGACGACATGTACCTTTGGCCGGCGAGAGGATTAAACATGGACGTTAACTAACGCACCAATGCTATTTTCCACGGTCGTTCGTGGACGAGGCGTTTTGGTTGTGTTACACGAACAGTACGCGGTAGGGAAAACGACAGCTTCATGTTTGTTCGCTAGAATGAAGCTCGGGTCTTTCCAACTTTCATCACACATTACAAAGAAACCTGTTTTGCTTCCTGCTTCGCAAGTAATCCTCCTTCACAGAGTGGAAGGGCACTAATTTTAGTGCGCAAGCACTTCGGCGGACGCCACTGGGATTTCGCGGCGGGAATATCACGGTTACGACGACGGCGTCGTAACAGGGCGAACGAAGGCAGGAGGAGGAGGGGAAAAAATTGGCCGCGTATCTGCTCCTTTCGTTGTAAATGTTGCCAAAAGACGATATTCTTTGTATACATTTGCCAAGGAAATGCCCCCCTTTGTTTTCCCACTCTCCTCTCATGCTGTTCCTGAACCATCGCTTTAG
Source organism: Haemaphysalis longicornis (assembly GCF_048455015.1). Taxonomy (NCBI): domain Eukaryota; kingdom Metazoa; phylum Arthropoda; class Arachnida; order Ixodida; family Ixodidae; genus Haemaphysalis; species Haemaphysalis longicornis. The sequence continues at coordinate 127,410,435 of NW_027526295.1, read as the reverse complement.
CACAAGGTAAACACACTAAAGGTTTGCTGAAGGTGATTTGAATTTACTGCGTTCCAGTGCTACAGGCCCGGTTCCTCGATGCCAACGCTGCAGTGCGGGGGAGACACGCGTGAATCGAGGCGGCCGACTACAATTTTTATAGAACCGCGTGGCCATGCTCCACGTGCGTTCCAAGCAGAACGTGGAACCTAGCTAGGGGAACCTTTCGTTGCTGTTGCCGCGTGATTTTTCATATGCCCCCATGACGTGGCGCGGGCAACAGCAGGTGGCGGTTTTCTGCAGGAGATGTATAATATCATTTGCTTTTATAAAAACCAAGCAACCATAAATTTTAATACACGAACACTGTAAATATCCCTACATTTGGCTGTGAGTATATCAGGCTATTGCACACTATCTATTTTAACTTTGGCCAAGTGGCTGAATCGAGTCACAGACAGACAGACAGACAGACAGACATACAAACAGATACACAGACAGACCAAAATGTCTGGGTTTAAGTAACCCAAGAAAGACTATCTTCTTTAAATTGGGGCGAGAGTGTGCGAGGGACGGCAGTATGCTAAGCCTGCACGTCGTGCTCGTCGGAGCGTGTGTCGAGATGGCCAGGGGGAGTGCGGCAAGAGCTGCTATTAAGTCATCGATCTCACGGCGTTCGCCTCACACGTTCAGCCGACGCTACTACTACGTTCATAGCCCATCCAAACCATGTGACGTTGACGCGGGAGGTTCAAAAACGATTTCCAACAACATTACTACGGGTGATGGCGAAACGCTGCGATCTAAGCGTACAGTAGCGCGTGCCTCCATGCGTTCGTTGATCACGTGATCACTTCCTGAGGCGCAGCAGATATCCCCATTAACGAGAAGACTGCAGGTCGCGCTGCGCACAAATTTCGCATTAGGGAGTGTAGTAATCATCAGCTCATTTAATGTCTTGTCGGTAAATTCATTCAACCATTTGTTCTGGCAAAGAATAAAGATTACTAGAGTCTAATTCATATACTTGCCTTCTGGTAGCTGTCTCTCTGTCTGATGAGTTTCACTATTCACAACTTATTCGCTTTGTAAGTGACACGTACCGTGCATTTTTATACCCAGGCATCGCGCTGGCATCTGACAACACGGCTGGCGGCAAGAAACAAGGGCGCTGGGATTCATACGAAAAACCCATACTTCTGGTTCCTGCCACGTGAAGTTACCATCACTGCTCACGAATAACTAGCCTGTTTAAGGTTACATCTTTTTTGTTTGTAGGTTCATCCGCCTGTAGTTTGTGCTGCTTTAACACGTATACGTAATGTTGTACCAAAAAAAGCATGGTGTTCAAAATATCACGGGCTCGTTTTACTCGTTCACCTTGCCATTATTTTACTGTACACAGGATAATAGAACATTTATTTACTGAGGTGAAATTAATAACTGGTATTCTTGTGGGTTTATGCCAATAACTCCTATCTATGTTGTCCTAACATCGTTTTGTGTGGTGCTGCCCGCTGGATAATTGCTCTGTCACAATGGCAGGCCTTGGGTATTGCTACCAGCTGTAAACAATTTGCATATCCTGTGGTTGCTTTCAGAACATGCTAAAACGACCAGCCCTTATACTCTGATTAAGTACATTTATAACTGCGACACTGTTATCGCAGAAATCAATTCGAAGAACAGCGGGCAATCTAAATGAGTGTTTCAGAAGCAGTTGCGTGGTTTGCCAGTTGTGATGACAGCTAGTAGCAATACCTGAGGCTGGCCTATGTGAAAAGCACAAGCATGTAGCGCGTGCCACTTGTTAAAGATTGATTAAACATAGATAGATAATTTTTAACTAAATAATTTGCCGGTAAAAGTAATTGAGAATTATATATGTGAAGTTTGTCGGTTTATCTGTATATCTCGATGAAGTGATATTTGATGTGCTTGGTTCTTTGCGTAGAATTAGCTGTGCCTCAACGTAAACTATGCAACTGCGGGAAGTTCCGAACGACTGGTTGGTGAATGCTTTTTATATTACGTTGTGGAAAGCTCTTGAGTTGTTACGAGTACAACGTACGTCATCGTGGTCTTTAGCGTGACGGTTCTCAATGCTGCACGATATGCCTGCCCGCCGGATGACGAATAGCCAACAAGGAGCATCCAGAAAAACACGTAAACTACGCTGTTGGCCGTAAGTACATTAAATAATTCTTGTAACAAGGCACTTACCCATGACTTGAAGGATAAAGTGCAATTTTTCATTGGGGTCGCTGTTGAGATGGCAGGCATAGAGTCCGCTGTCCTCCAGTCGCACATTTTTGATGAGTAGATTGACTGACTTGTTTGCCTCATCTCTAAGCGATAGTCTAGAATCGCTTGAAATGACATTTTCTCCGACTGATAAAACTTTCCGGTGTCCTCATTAAACCATGTAATCTGAAATATCCCCGTAGGTAGGCAACAGATCAGTACTTTGACAATTCTTGCGAGTACATAATAAAATAAGTAGATTCAAATGCTTTACCTGGTTGATTACAGCCCCGTCGTTTCCTGACTAAATGTAATATTGCAGTGAGTTAGCGAAAACAATAACATTGACGGATCTGTAGTAACAACCTTTTACAAATCTATAACATGTCAAACGCGAAGATGCTACTTCTCATTTGGTTTACACACATTAAGGTGTAACCACGTGACATATGCTTTCTTTAAAGTCCGGGAGACTGACTATGCCGAAATTGCTTGAGGAATTAGTGTGCTTTAAACATTGACTCTGAAGGAAAGACGACTACGAAGTGCGAAAAAAGAGCTTGAGTCGCACTACTTTGCATTCTAGAGGAGAACACTATTGAAATTAATGAAATAACACCACTGGAAAATGTCTGATTTTATCTTGAGGGGCACTTGTGAGGTAACAGCAAGTCTGGATGATTATAAAGTCTACCTCTGGCTTAGTAACAGGAGTGAGTCAGGGTAATCCAGCCAGATTCAATGGTAATCCAGACAGATTCAATGCAAAAGCAGACCCTCTGCAAGCAGTACAATTCATATTTTAAGGACATATCATTCATGCATGATATGTCTCTAAGGATAAGCGCAGAACAAGGCAGTGTGCTTCAATACGTTTGCTCAGGATAGGGGCACGTGCATGTAAAATAGAAGGAGAGGTTCCGAAACGTTCTCGTCATGACCGAGGGCACTGAGTGTGTGCATTTTACAGGAATTCAACGGAGGGCATCGAAGGTATTTTACTGGTGTTGCAATTGACTCCTCGTGCTCTCTTGAAGAGTTCACTGCACTATATGTATGTATGTATGTATGTATGTATGTAAGTATGTATGTATGTATGTATGTATGTATGTATGTATGTATGTATGTATGTATGTATGTATGTATGTATGTATGTATGTATGTATGTATGTATGTATGTATGTATGTGTGAATGTATATTCGTACGTATGTATGCATGTACGTGTGTGTATACCTCGAGATAATACAGACAGTTAAAACCCTACTTTGCACTTTCCGACATTCAATCCGTTTTTTCCTGATTAGAGAAGGTTAAATGCAGTACTGGTCTTTCTTTTAGGCACGATAAAAAACGAGAAACCTGAAGCCTTGTGCAGCGGCAAGCAATGTCATTGATATCAGCTACACTGGTTTATTTGGAAGTTTATTTTTGCTACTTCCACGTGTAACTTGAGTGGGTGCGGGACGCGCATGTAATGCGGAGGCAAGATGCCGATATGAGGACCGCACGCTTAGGGCTCCTCTTTCTTCAGATTTTGCAGGTTACTACAGCAGCACCCGGCACCTGTTTTTCATCAGTTACCACACAGCAAAACAGCAAGGTCAACGAAGCAACTCTATTACTACCCAAAAGTGTGGTTGCGCGTCGACGTCTACATGATGCAGCAGTGGAAGCAGGGATATGCCTTGTCTCCGCGTTTGAAGACAGCGACACAAGCAACGACACGTGCCTGATTGGTGACCATGATGTGGCCACATGGGCATGCCCAGATCTGTCGACAGGGTATCGTTGGAGGGACGTGAACGCCATTGGTCGCTATTCCGGATCACCACGTGACGCAAGCCTACTTAATCAGCTTGTTTGCCCGGCTCTGCTGGGTTTCGGTGCCGACATGAGGACCGCACGCTACTGCTCCTCTTTCATCAGGTTGGTGAATTTTACCGTGATCAACGAGTGCCCATACGCTCAAGGTCGGTACGGAAACCCAAAGAGTCTTCTTGTGTGAGCATTGTAAATTGTCTCGTCGTGTATATACCATGTACATTGCACAGATGTATAACCGAGGCAAGTATACTCTTAGCTGGTGATGTTGAAGTTAATCCCGGGACTATAAACAAGCAAACAGAGCAGAAGCTTATCGAAACCATGCGACGTATACCTAAAATAAAAGAGCAACAAATATTGGTAAACGAAATTAGGCGGCTAATAAATCATCAAAAATCACTTGAAAAAAAATTGATAAACTGGCATCAAAAGTGGAAGGTTTTACTGAAGTTACTTCCGTAAAACTACCGAACAACTTCAAGCTCAGAACTGCCAGTTGTTTGATGGCATGCGTAACGTAATACACAAGCAGGACGATTTAGAAAACCGGTCACGCTAGAATAATTTACTTTTCTTTGGTTTTAGCGACGCTGATAAAGAAGTCTGGGATGAATCCCACGCGAAAGCTATCTCTTTATGCGCAGAAAAACTAAATGTGCCGGTGAGGCCTTCTTCAATTGAGAGAGCCCACAGGATAGGAAACTGCGCTGATGGAAAACTAAGGCCCATATTTGTTAGATTTGCTCAGTTCAAAGATAAACAGCGAGTACAATCTGTGGCTTTGAAGCTGAAGGGTACTGACTTTTTGTTAAGCGAAGATTTCTCAAAAACTGTCGGTATTTCCCGAAGCAAATTGGTAGCGTTTGCGCGTAAATGAAACGCCAAGATAACCCTAAAGTACCATAAGCTAACCATGGATGGTAAAACATATTTCTGGGATGCATCAGGCAGCACTGTTCGAGAATGTGATTCGAGTAGTCGAACCGCAGTGCTTAGGCAGAGTGAGTTGAGCAATGAGGCTAGTGTTATTGTCCAAAACGGCAATCAGTAGCAACCATTGCCCGTTGCTTCGCAATCATCCTACTAAATCCGTGTGTATCTGATCACCTGTCAATCATCTTAGTTAATTGTCGAAGTCTCAAAAATAAGGTTACGGAATTTGCTGCCCTGTTGAGCATGTTGTACCCGAATGTTGTTATTGGTACAGAATACTGGTTGAACTCTGATATAACTAGTTCTGAGATATTTCCTTCGGGATTCACAGTCTATCGGAGAAACAGAGATGCTCGGGGAGGTGGTGTATTCATTCTGGTTAACGACATTATCGACAGTGAACCCTTAAATAATTTTGACAGCGTCTCGGAATTGGTATGGTGCAGACTAAACGTATCAAATGGAAGCACTCTTGTAGTTGGCTCTTTTTATAGATCACCCAGTTTTGATAGCATCGAACCATTTGGTAGTTTATTGAGAACGTTATCTGTTTTCGCATTGGAAAAGTTATATTAGGGGGTGACTTAAACATGCCAGAGGTTGAATGGTACGAACGTTTACCGGTTGAAAGCAGCCGAAACACGCTTCAAACCGCCTTTTACGAACTAATTCAAGTCTGTGGACTACATCAGTTTGTTGATTTACCAACCCGTTTTGGTACTACTAGAGATAATGTACTTGATGTACTGTTCGCTAACGATACTGATTTAATCGAGTCTGTTACGATTGTCCCAAGCATCGGCGATCATGAAGTTCTGCTTGGTTCCATTGTTTGTGAAAGACCTGTGTGCAGTAAGCAGCGTCCGAGGAAAGTGTACATGTATGACAGAGGTAATTATGACGGAATAACCACGAACTTGACACTTTTTTTGCAACATTCTTAGATCAGAGTTGTCACTCTAATATGAAAGATTTGTGGGCGCTTTTCAAAGAAAAACTACTTTATTTTAGTAATATGTATATACCTTCTAGACTGTTGTCGGGGAAACAGCGCTCTGAAAAACCTTGGATGAATTCTCAGCTCCATTCCTCAATAAAAGCAAAATCACGGGTATTCAAAAAGTACTATAAATTAGGCCATCCTGCCCTCTACACTAAGCTAAACTCGATGAATAAAAAACTTAAGAATGAACTACGGCAAGCGAAGCATGGGTACTTGTCAGGTCTAGCTGATAAAATCAAAACAAATCTGAAAGAAGTTTGGCGATATATAAAGAGTAGTAAAAAAGACGGCATGCAATACCATCCATATTAATTAATTAAAATTTGGTTAAAGATGACGTAAGGAAAGCTGAATGCTTTAGTAAGCACTTTCATTCTGTATTTAACACTCATCAACTGGCAGTCATTGGATAATTCATAGATTTGCCCAACATGAACGAAATCGTTATAACTGAACCAAGTTTACGTGCTCTGCTGGTTAACCTGTACCCACATTCTGTGAATGGTCCTGATGGTATCTGTAATCATGTACTGAAGCGTTGTGCATCTACTATTTCTCCCTTCTTAGAAATACTCTTTAATAAATCACTGCATGATACAATGTTACCGAAGGATTGGAAATTTCTAACATCACTCCGATTCACAAGGAAGGTGATAAGGAAACGTACACAATTATCGGCCGCTGTCCTTAACATCGGTGTGCCGTGAGACTTTAGAGCATATAATTTATTCAGTCCTAATGAAACACCTCCAGGATAATGATTTCTTCACAGCTAGACAGCACGGCGTTCGCTCCGGATTATCTTGCACAACCCAATTAACAGAATTTATCCACGATATCACACTTGGTATAAACAACAGCACGCAGATAGATGCAGTATTTCTAGACCTAAAAAAGCGTTTGATGTGGTGTCGCATAACCTACTTTTGTTTAAATTATCTAGTCTAGGAATTCCAGAACGTTTACTCGGCTGGATCAAAGACTACCTACATATGCGTGAACAACGTGTCGTCGTCAATGGCACGTCGTATTTCCCTGTTGAAGTTTTATCCGGTGTACTACAGGCGTCTGTGCTCAGACCATTGTGATTTCTAATCTTTTTAAATTACATGCCAGCTGATCTTAAATCTACTGTTAGACTGTACGCAGATGACTGTGTGTTATATCTTCCAATTACGTACATAAATGATGCGAAAATTTCGCAGACTGACCTGGACGCTGTAACAAGTTGGTGCGATAAATGGAAAATGTCATTGAATATAAAGAAGTGCTACCATATAAAATTTACAAATAAGATAAATAAGTTAGCAACTTCGTACCGCATAAATGAACCCGCCTTGCAAACGTGCGATGAAGTTAGATATCAGGGTGTCACATTTTCTTCGACTATGAATTGGTCTGCGAACGTGGACACAGTTCCGGCGAAAGCATCCCGGATGTTGTATTTTTTTCAGAGGAACTTTAAGCACGCCCCTACAGGTTTGAAGGAAACGTTGTACGTCACTAACATTAGGCCTGTGCAAGAATACGCTTCCCAATTATGGGATCAATTTAATAATAAGAATATTGATAAGTTTGAGCGTGTCCAAAAACGAGCAGCACGCTTTGTCACAGGCAATTACAATTTCACTGTCAGAAGCTCAGAAGCGAGTATTGTTGACGGACTGTAATGGAAATCTTTGGCAGCACGTAGGAAAGTATTGACGTCAAAATTTTATTTAACATTTTAATCGGTAACACAGGAAATAAAAACATTTATATAAAAGAACCTCATCATATCACTACTGGACGAGATAATTCAAGAAAAATTAGACCGTATCAGTGCCGCATTGATGTCTTTAAATACTCATTTTTTCTCTAAAACCATTGAAGATTGGAATGCTCTACCCAGAGAAGTAGTTGCCGCATCTGTTTTTCACACTGTCATCGATGGTTTTGTGATGTAATATGTAACAGTTGTGTATTATGCTCCGCCATTGTATTTCTAAGTGATGTTGCCCTTTTGTGTATTGCTGTTTTCTGTGATTGCTTTGTGCATCAAGATTGTAACCCCCCTACAATAATGCGATATCGGCGCTGTAGGTATACTTAATAAACAGAAATAAATAACTGTTGGTCCCTAAGGGTAACAGAGTGAATCCGTAGAGAACGCAAGCGTGGCAGGGGGCACCAGAAAGTTCGATGGGCAGATGAGATGAAGAAGTTTGGAGGGACAAATTGGTCGCAATTAGTACAGGACCGAGGTAATAGGAGATCTATGGGGGAGGCTTCTCCCCTGCCATGGGCGTAGACAGGCTGCTGACGATGATGTTTTTTCGTGCAACTACATGCTTGTTTTTAGTTCAGCTTATCTCCATTCAAATTATCTCCATTGAAAATATTACCACATTCTACCTCTACTCGAGTGGGGAATAAAATATTTGTAGGGAAACAAGTAGCCTTAGGCTTGGTTTTTACCCGCATACTCGCAACAAAACAGTGCAAAGAGGAAGGAGCTCATTACTTGACAACTGCAAGCTTGCCGCTGGGAGAACTAGGTCTTAACAGTGATACACACTGGTTCCAGGGAACGAGCAGTGTGCATCTTGCATTAAAACGGGAATTGTTTGCCTTTCACACCTTCTAGCCCCCACCGCGATTCGGTAAACAGCTTCCTTTGTGGTAGCTATGGTTTTACTAGCTCATAACATGCTTACTTGACCCGAATAAGTAAGAAGAGAATGATATAGCAATGTTTTTCCCCCATGGAATTCTGTAACAAACATCCTGCATTAATTATACCGAGCGTTGGCTGGAAAAGTAATCGGTTTTGAAGCCTACAGCGATGCTAGGTTGTTTACAAATTTTCGTTCAGAATCTGGTTTTGGTTGTGTGTTACGGTGATGTTAAAATACTGATAATATTCTTGTAACCTTGCCAAACAAAGTTATTTGATTTTCAGCTTTTGAAGAACTTGTACACTTTGTGCCACAACCATGCAAAATTGGTTTTCTGTGCCATGAAAAGACGTGTTAATCACCTTAATTTATTATTGGCATAAACGTACAAGTAATTTGCATTATGAGGTTTAAATGCGGAACGAATCTTACCGGTACGCCACTCGCCTTATTCATTCAATGTGTTCCGACTTCATTTCTTACTTGGTGGTCTATAAAATACGCAACTCTAATGTGTGTATTTTATAAACAAATACTGTGTTCCTAGAAATACGTTTACCAGTTATTGTTGGAAGGAATTAATCCATCCTCATATTATGCTATAGTAAAACTGCACTCTATAGGTTTGGTCAATTGTACCCGCCTAATACTTTTGTATAACAGAAGTTGTGAAAAAGAAAGGAAGAAAAGGCGCCACACATAAGAAAAACAAGAAAGTTCCAAGGTTGTGGGCGAAGAAAAAGATCAGACGATAACTCCGTACCTCATGCCCAGCAATGAAGTTTAGACTGCACCGTAACACAGCGGTGTCGCCCGCTAATATGGCAGCAGTCGGCCGAACTTCGGTAGCCTCAAGTTCCTCACTGCTAGCTGCGTCGAGGTCACTCCTAGGAATTGCTGATGCCTTGATGAGGTAATCTGCAACAAATTAAAGAGGGAAAAATTGTATTTTCGGTCATTCAAGCACAGGATCATACGTAATTATTGGCCGTACCCTCTTCCTAGTAGTCATTTGACGTGAGAGGTACAAAACTCGCCCGCGGTGTTTGCCTTGGAGCCTTGATGTTTTGTTCTCTTTATTGGGAGCATGGATGGGAATCAAGATGATTTTTGTTTAGACCAGAAGAGTCTGGGAAAGGGACGGCAAAGCAGCACCCTTTCTCTGGACTTCCTTCGTCAGAACTGGCCTGCGCTGGACTTCTTTCGTCAGAACTGGCCTGCGCTGGACTTCCTTTGTGAGAACTGGCCTGACATAGAACTCCGATTTGTCACCCACCCGGGTCAAACGTACGGTATTCGTGAGGCTCAGAAGAAAGTGAAGGGGGTCGCACAAGCCATGCTGTTTGAATGGAAGCTCCTGGCCATCGCTCCTTTTGAATTCTCACAGAAGCTGAGGTAGGGTTAGTGGTCACTTGGCTGTGATTAACAAGACACGGATGATAGCTTTGATTGTTTCTACCTCAGTACGTTCCCTCACTTTTCAGGAACTGCTTGCCTTGTGCATCGTACCGGTATGGGCTCCGACTGCAGGGCAACGAAGTAGCAGGTCAAGGTGGTGCTTCGTATCAGTGCAATCGTCAAGACTATCATTGTAGCGAGCAAAAACACATATTGTTGAGCCAATAACTGACTGCTGGATTGGAGTGGGCTGGCTGCCAATGCGCGCGCGTGGAAGATCAGGATGAATGCACATGAGCACCGTGTCGGATGCGATGGAGTCTGATGCGAGAGGGGCACTTCTTGAGGGCAACGTTTGGGCTGCTAATGCTTGCCATAGTGGCTGCTCTGGCAGAGGCAGCGGACCATGCTGCAGGCAGTCGTTGGCACAGAGGCTGGCTTGAGGAAAAAGGATTGACCTAACAGTTCAGAGGATTTGCCATTCTTGGGACAATCTTTTGGTTTGCAAAAATGGTGACATGCGTGGCTGTATGCTGCAACAGCGTTGGTTTTGGTGGCTTGAAGATGAGACATGCTTGTGCTACCGCTACCAAGTCCTCACTACGAATGAGGACGAGGACATTATCAACCAAAACAGCAGCTTCAACAACTCCTGAGAATGGGCCAACATATATCTTTAAAAATGCAGCATGGACAGGAACCACTGTGCTCCTATGACCACAGCAAGAGGGTGCTCAGTCCACAAGGTGACCATGCTTGCAGGCACAAAGGCATTAGATATCAGCGCCAGTTTGATTCCCGAGTCAGAAAACGCTTCGCATTCACCCACTCCCACGTCGGTTGCGTTGAAGAAGGGGCAGTGCTGCTGCTAGCCATCAAACCTAATGGGTGCACTGTGCAGTGCTGGAGGCAGCTGTGCCCTGGGCGTCGTTGGAGGCGCTGATGATACTGCCGGAGGTAAGCAGCTTGTTCGAGTAGGGCATCTCGATGTCTAGTGCCCTGAGGCATGACATTGGTAGCAGACGGCTTGGAACAGGTCTTGGCCGCGACGAAAAGCAGGGGTTCCATACTGTGGGGAAATAGCTGCGTAAACTGCTTCTTGTTGATCAGTGGGCGGCTCAGAAATGCGCGCTCTAGGTGTATCTCGTGAAAGCGGTGGTGGCGACAGTTATGGGTGAAGCGTTTGACGCTCCGCAGACCTAGAGGCACAAAATTGTTGCACCAGCTGCCTTACAAACCACCAGCTGGTGGCGGGCTTGCTTTGGCATGGAGATGTTGCGCGCTATTGTCGAGGCTGGTTCAGGTGGTGTTAAATAAGCTATCGGGGATGTCCGATTGGCCGGTATAGCGGTGAGGATGTGTTGTTTAAGCAGTCTCTGCATCAGGTAGCCTATCTTTTGAGCATCAGAAACCTTTACGGGGCAACGCTCAATGGTTCTCAACTTGGCAACGGCAGACTCGTGTAAGGTTTCGCCTGGGACCTGAGGTTCCTTCATAAGCTTTTCTTGCCACGCGATAAAGGTCATGCCTCCGGAAAGTGTGTCCTTTAGGGATGCACTCCAAGTGGCCCAAGTGGCGTAATGGTTACTCAACGCGAGGTGCCAGTTCCGCGCCGTACCTTCGAGCTGGCTGAGAGTGGTCAGGCATGTGGTAGCGTCGTCCCACGAAGCAAGCTACTCAACTCGTTGCACGTCATCAAGCCATAAGTTGACGCTATGGCTGTGCCAACCGTCAAACTACGGGATCAAAGACGACAGTTCTGGCAGTGTCGTCACCCCTATTGCAGGGCAAGATAGCTGCTGAGACGAGAAGGCAAGACTCTGTAGCGTGGATGCGAATAGCGTTAAAGGCGCCACGGCGGGCGAGGCAGAACCCTTCGTTCAAACGGGGGGCCAGCTTGAAGCTGCTGCCGAATGTCGGCCTCGAGTAGCTGAATAAGGTCGTGTTATGGTCCGGTGTTTTCCCGCTGCCGCCGGGGCAATTCTTCACTTATGAGGTCGATGCCTAAATGCGACATCTTCACTGGGTCGAGGCACTCGCGCGCAATTCCCCGCATGATATTCCGCCGAGGCGGCTGCACGCAGCCGTTCACGCACACAACACAATCTTCCCGGCACGTTCACCAGCAAGTTCACGCACACGCGCACAAGGAGGCGAGTGAGCGAGCGGCGGGAAACGTTCGGGCAAGGAAGACGAAATGGAGCACCGGCTGTCGAACGACGATGGCAGGCTTAGTTATCGTGGAGGCGAACTTGCGTGGCTGCGTGGCTGCACAGAGGCTCGGGCGTCGACGGCGCCAGATGTGAGGGCTAGGAGTGTGAGCTGGGGCGTTGAGGTGTCATGCCAAGGCGTATTGCACTTATCGAAAGGAAAGCGTTGATTAGAAGATTTAACGACAGGACTGACCACGCCCTAAGGTGGCAACAAAATACAGAACAAGCAAGCGCGTCCCAGGCCTCACATAGGCCTGGATCTGCGTCGGCGTAATGCCAGAGAAGGTGTCGTTACGGATTAGTATTGATTATGGCACATGCAGGCGCTCACACCAGACGGTAGCACTGGTACCCAAGTGCCTTGGCATTGAAGACCAAGATGGAGTGTCAAGATGGGGGAAGGTGGATGGTGGCTTCATAAAGGTAAAGTGTACCGCGGTTGTTCTGGAATGCAACCTAAGCACGGGTGTTGCGGACAAAACCGATATTCCGATAGGTCTGAACCGAACATCTGTACGATAAAAAATAGGCCCTCCGAGTAATAACACATTTCATTAACCTTGCTTGACAAATACATCAATGAAATATAAGCGTCAAGCTGAAATTCGATTAGCCAGCAAGATGGATCAAATGAATTTGGTAGAATTCACATTGAGCGTAACCGAAACCATTAAAAAACCCGCTACTACCGACCAGCCCGGAAAAGGCGGAAATCCGTCTTGATCTTCCCTTCAGCGTCGGAAAAGGCACATCTACACTATCAAGCGACCACAGTCTCACGTCCGGTATGACCAGCTTGGCCATTGGCCTCTGCTAGCAGTGAACGAAGAGCGATGCAAGCTTGAGAGATATAACACAAAGTCTAAAACCAAGTGCGAGACGGGAAATGTGCATCTTTGAACGAAAAACCTTTTCAACGCTTACTACTCAAATTAAGCTATTTTTGTCATTGTAAAAGCATTTCTATTGTCGCTATTACTTTGCATCTTCAGATCTGTCCTTATAAGAGGAAGTAAATTGTTGTCTTACTTTTTTGTGTTATCGCTTTCCACAACCACTAATCCCTGGGGCCATATATATAGGACACGTCGCCATCATTTATTTTTATTGAGTGGTTGGAATGTGGTCTTGTATTGTTATTTTGGCTTTACTGAGCTAATTTCCACGGAAAACAAATCTTCCAATAAAAGAACTCCTGGCCAGAATGGGCTAAGGTGAAGATATCCTAGTTCTAAGTAAACAAAAAAATGGGCGTGCGCGGGGCACGTAATGCGCATATGGGACAAATGGTGGATCGCCAGTTTAACAGAGTGGCTCCTATTACACCTTTAATGCAATAGGGGTCGGCCGAGGAGTCGATCGAGAGATGAGCTGGGAAAATTCGGGAGGAAAGCATGGACTCTACGAGCACTCGCCAGGAGTATACCTGAGGGCAGCGGACACAAACTCTTTTGGAGACGTGGCTGGAGATTTTTGGGAAAGGCATTCGTCCTGCAGTGGACACAACCACGCTGATGTTGATGATTATGATGATGATGGCAAAGAAAACCATGGGCTTTGCGAGAACATAAGCACAATAAAGAGAAACATAGGCACAAATGGCTATTTCCGGCTAATTATATGAAGCAAAAAGCCCTGGTAAAGAGACTTACCGGGAACATCAATGGCGAAGCGCACATTTTCCATGAGATACCTGTTAACCCGACACAGGAAAGAACCGTTCACTGCATCTTCAGCATCTTGTGCAGTCAGCATGAAGGAGCGTCCTTTCAAGGTCAACAGTGAGTGATTAGGTTCCATTGGGATCACGCGGAAGTGCAGGGTTCTGATCTTTCTTGGGTCATTGCGAGTAAATCCAATCTGAAATGAGGCCCATCTTTTATAAAAATTAATTTGGACTATTGGGAAAGCGACATTATGAGTTTATAAACTGTAATCACATGCATTCAGGATAACCTAGCTGCAAAGCAGGAACCCGGCCCCGAGAAAGGCTTACGCAGCGGCTACACTGGATTTCTTTCACTACAATGAAAACACTACAATAAAAAAACAAAGGTGTAAAATGGTTGTGGATGTAATTTCAGTTTGGTGCCTTATATGTAGCCTAATAGGTGTTAAGACGAAAGCCTCAGTGGTCCCACTCCACGATTAAGCACCGCTGTTCTTGTTGGCTCGTCAAGAAAATTTAAACAGTAAACAAATGTAAAACAAACGCGCGCTGTGATAGGATATGAGCACGGGGTCTGCACAGTAGCATCCCGGTACACTAGCAAATGTGCTATGTTCACACCTCGCGAGCATAGAACAAAAGTGTTTGTCGTTGTTGATTCATTTTTAGTGGCAAATACCCTACGCAGCCTCAATTGCATTGCATATTGCGTTAGCTGAAAACTTCCAAACAGCCACGGTCCAGTTGCTCTCCCGTCGCCTTTCGCGCTCGCTAGCCTTACCGTGTGCTGCCATCCGGAGTAGTATCCGACTTGGAGCGCCCCTTCACGGAAACTATGCGGCACAATCTACAGGGTTTGTGCAACCATTGCAAGGGCCTTTGCGTCGCGCAGTTCCTCCGGTGTCCCGGGGTGTGGTGTGCGCCAACGTATTCGCCTAGAGCTTCTTAGTGCGGGGGGGTGCCCGTATAAGATTTGTGCCGTCAGTTTCCAGACGCCGCCGTGAGGACGTCGCTACGCTACCATAAAGCCGTGCAGAAAAGCTCCCTCTACAGCCACGCCACCACTGCTGGTGCTGGCGGCGCTGCGCCAAGCTTTGGCGGCTGCGCTGCACACGCGGATGCCCATCGGCCGATTGAGGAACAGCGTGGGAGTCTGGTGTGCAGTTCCGCGCGGCGTGTTTTCGTGTGCGTCTAAGGTTTCGTGTATGCTGCCGTTTACTTTATGTGCGTTTGCGTAGCGGAACCATGGAGCGTTGCGCGCCTGGCTGCATGAAAAGCAAAGTACAAAGAAAATATTTTTAAGATGTCCTTCGACGACTGAAGCTACTTTTGCGCATTGTTCGCGACACTCATCTATGCAAGGACGCGTTCAGAGCTGAGAATGGACACCTTCTTGAGTGCCGCGTTCCCTGGAACGAAATACATACTTGCTATAGAGTTCTATTTCTTGTAAAGATTAGGTCGACTGCCGGAGCTAGCGTTGCTTAATACAGCTAACACAAATAATTTCTTTGCGAAAGAACCGGGTTAATGCATTCGCGCTTTGACTTGGCGCATTGGTCGCGTTTTACGCCAGTCACATTTATAAATAAAAACAAAAACTAACACTTTCTCGGTCTCTGAGAATAAATATAGCTAATGCCCAGTTCACGTAAATGCGCGGATTTTTTGAGAAACGAGGTGACAAATAATGTCGCTAAGCATTATGTCATAAATTGACTATAAAATGCGGATTGGGTTTTGTGAAGATTGAACGCGAAAGAAGGAGCCCCGACGCTTGTGGATCTGAACCCCGCATGGCGGCTGATCCGCGGCTGTGCAGCTCCTGCATGCCCGACGGGCGGCTTTCTCTTAGGAATACGGATTACAAAATGGCGGTTGATCTCGCAACCCTAAGTTTTTGTTGCGAGCTATATAGAGCTACTGAAAATAGTCCGAAATTTTCCCGGCTGTTCCCCAATTGAAAGCCGCTGACGCGACAGACAATACGGGCGGCGTTCCGCATACACACTTGAAGTGTAAAGCCGGGATCGGGAGCTTTGAGGGGCCGTGCACTCGCTTTGTAAAATTCACTAAAGTGCAATTTTTAAACATAAAATTTTCAGAATAGTAATTGCCGCGTCTCACTCGAATGTGACTGCACATGTTCAGAACGCGTGCACATAAGGGCACAAAAATCCCGTCCCTTGCAAGCTGTGGCGTGTGGCAGTCGGTTGTCTGACAAAATTGGCGCCATGTGACGAAGTAGCGAAAGTTATGGAAGGGACGGCAATACGGTATGTTTATCGCCCCAAGGTTCTTTCTTGGGTGTGAATTTCAATTGCCCTCGCGTGCACGACGTACACACTCGCCAAATTTCCGGGACGCGATTTCAAAAGTCGAAGCCCATTTCTCTGCAGAATGACGGCTCAGTATTTCATGTGCCGTGCTAAGTAAAGATCACCGTAGGCGTGGCAGTAGCTTGCAGACCAGACTCCGAACAAATTGACCTCGCTTTACGACATCTCGTCCCGGAAACTTCTGAAGCAGGGTGTGCATTTTTAATGCTGCGGTATGCGGTAACCGACAGCTATTTTACAGGGAACAGAAGCACGCGCGTGTTTAGCACAGCGGATTTAAATGCTGGCCGCTTGTCGGCGTTACTCGTGTTCGTCAACGAACATAGCCTGCGTGTTTTACTCTTGACAGAGAAAACGACTTGTACATCGTAGCGGCATCCGACGTTTGTAAGCTTCTGTGCTATCTTGTGCGTGGATTACATGGCAACCCGTATTCCAATAAACAACTAGTTGTGATGCAGCCCTTGTCTTGAACCTCTTCCTTTTTATCCTCTCGGTTTGAAACATTTCTTCTTCTTGAAACATTTTAAATCAGTTTTGTGGAATTTCGTCAGGCTACAAAAATCATGGGGCAGTAGCATGCCTGCTGGACCGTAGCGCGTTTACGCGTACATCCGAGGTATTTTTGAGACCGATCGTCATGGGAAGTCTCCGAGAAGATGTTTTGGACTCCTTAGGGTAGAATAAGCAGTTAGCTTTATCCACACGGTGAAAGGTGCTTGTATAGGACGCCAGAACGGAGACATAAAGATGCGCTTCCTCGAAAAACCGCCTCGGCATGATTTTGGGGCGTCTTTTAAAGAAACAAATCAGTTGCCGTCGCACCGTATCTAGTTTTTGCCGTTCCGACGCATGGGGTGCGTTCACAACGCGAACAAATGATTCGGCGTTGTCCAACCCATTATCCGCTGAAGGAGGGCACAGCTGGTGCCCGCGAGAGGCAGCCGGCATGGGAATGCTCTTGGGCGGACTTTTACACGACGGTGATGTCGTATTCTTCGCCCCATCGTGCTAGGCGTCAAGTCGGGTCCTTTCGACTCATCAGCCAGCAAAGTGAGTGAAGGTCACATTTGAGCACACAAACACGACGGCCAGCACTCCCTTGTAGTTTGCTAGGAAGAGGCTTTTAAAGGTGACATCTTTCCGCGTGTGTAGACTATCATCATTTTGACACCGTCTTGCCGTTGCAAGAGAACTGCTCCCAGGTCAACGTTACTGGCTTCGGTGTAGAGAGTGGTCCCGGTGTTTGTGTGGAAATGGGCGAAGGCGGGTCGCTTGTGCAACCATTTCAGGGGAGTGCCGAATGCCCTCTGCTTCTGTTTAGTCCAGAGTGACCGCACATGATCTCGCCTAACCGGTAACGGAGGAACTGCTATGTGGGCACTCTTCTCAACAAATCCTGGCAATATGAACATAGTCCAAAGCATAAGTCTAATGGCTTTCTGGTTGGGTGGCGTTGAGAATTCGGAAACCGCTTCAACGTTCTTAGTATCGCGGACGCACCCTAGCGCTGCTGACCACTTGGCCAATGAACAGCAGTTGCCCGAGCTCAAAATGACAATTATTGTGTTTATTGTGACAATTATTGTGGCGCCAATTATTGTGGCGCCAAATGGCAATTATTGTGGCGCCAATTCTGGTCTCTTCCTGCCTACTTGCCCACGGGTTTTCACGGCATTGGAATGTCGCTGAGGCGACATACAAGAGATCCGTTGGTCCGTTTGCTGTGATCTTGTGGGCCGAACTACCCAAGCACGCAGAGAGAGCAAGACCCGATTTTTCAAACAGTTGCTTTCACCTCTATCTACCAATAAAAAATAGCTCTAATCCACGCGGTGAAAGTAGTTTGAAAGCAAAGCTTTAAACGACACCGACAATTGTCAATGCGATGTCACTTGAAATCAGACACGTGGCTCTACAAAGACTTAAACAACAGACTCTGCCAGCCATTGCTTGGAATTTACGGGAGTGGCGTCCCAAACGCAGCAGCGTCAGCCACAGCCGAGCGTTGGCAGACCAGAACAAAAAAGAGGAGCGTCCTTCGAAGGGTGAGACAGCGGAACCTAACCACCTTGATGTGCTACCTCGGGGCTGCACCACCGCGCGACACTAACGTAGACACTGAAACAATTCGGCATGTGAGCTTAGTGATTCCAGTTTATACCAATTTAAACTAGTTGTTTAAGTGTGTTTGATAATAGTGACAAAGCTGAAGGAACTTTTATTATCGCTATTTATCATGAGCCGTTGCTCCTTCCGCCTTTTCTAATTCCTAGTAAAACAAAACCGAATTGGTATTTATCGATATAGAAAACAGAGTCCCATTCGTGGCAAGCAGTGCGCAAAAGGTAGCGTTTCGCAAACGGCTGGATGTCTGTATGTGGTTTGTACATTTTGTTTTCCGGACCTTCAAACCAATCCTCAACGTTTATTGATTGATTGTAGGGTTTAAGCGGCGAAGCAACGCAGGTTATGAGGCGCGCCGTTGTGGAGGGCTACGGATTAATTTTGACCTCCTGGGGATCTTTATCGTGCGCCGTCAGAAAATGCAGCCGCCGCTGCAGGGAATCAAATCCGTGACCTCGTGGTCAGCAGCACGATGCTTTAGCCACGGAGCCACCGCGGTGGGTCCAATCCTACACGTATCTTTGCCGTACGATGACTTAATAGAGAGTTTTAGCAGTCCGTCCGTTCCGGCGCGTACGTAGCTATCGTGTTGACCGAGACCCGTCTGGGCACTTCGGCAATCGTCACGATAGGGGGATTAGCTCCGCCGGCCTCTCTTGGTCATGTGCGTGCCTCCTCGCCCATCCTCCTTGAGCTTCCGCGCGCGCAGGCGCAGACCGGTCCCGGTTAACCCGGTAACAACGTAACGAACGGAAGGGACGGACTGCTAAAACTCTCTAATGCTGTGCTGTCCGGGTTACACCGGAGGTGCTGTCGAAAAAGTTAATAAAACCGTATGAAGGAAGCGCGGAATGGACGCGAAGGCGCGCCAAAACAGCCCCAACACACCGTCGCTAAAGCAGACGACAAAGCCGTACCGGCGACGTGACCGCAGGCGAGCTGCACCTCTGCGCTGGAGACGCTGGGTAAATTCGCCGCGCCATCTACAGTGTGTTATGTGACTGAAACTCTGTGCCCCTCCCCCTACCCCCTCCTCCCCGGCAATGGGAGTTTATAGTCCCGCACGCCACGAAAGAAACGCTGGCAGGAAAAGGTAGCAATCGTTGCTTTCAAATACTGGCCGCTGTGGCGTGAGGCCGCATTTTTGGCAAACGGAGGCTTTCGCTTTCGCACGTGGTGGGGCGCGTGTTCCTGTACGTAAGTCGACAATTACAATACTCCAGCATTTCTTGTCGCCTTGTAAAATACCTGAACATTTGTAATAGTTCTCTATGTGCATATTTTATTATGCCATAAAAATTCACGGGAATTACGTTTATGTTATCGTGATTGTACCATGCTTTCAAACCTGGGAGCACCTGCCAGCGCCGTTTAGAAACTGCAGCGTAATTGGGACACTGCTGCAAAAACCGGGTGACCCCTGTACAGGCTACGGCGTATCGGAAGCGGTTAAATGGGCGACAACGTTTATATGTTCCGTGCCGCACCAATATTTGAAACACAAAACAGAGGCTCTTACATTCATGTGGCGGCATCACATCATGTTCGGCTTTTGTAACGGCAACAGCATTAGTTCAACAGTTTAGACAAAATCTGGCGTCGGCCCGAACATGACCGACTAGTGGTAAAGAAAATGACCTGCGGGTAAACAACTAGACAGGTTAGAGAATACTTGGAGCGACTTCACATTTGTGAAGATAGCTCCAGCAGCAAAGTGGTTTAATAAACTCCGAAGAAAATTGGCAAATTGGTTCTTTTGCAAATGGGATCGTAGGGCATACAGAAGACGAGGTTGGCTTGTATCTCTAACATTTCGCTAACCATGGCTTCAAGACTGATTAATAGATATTAAAAAAATGGGTTGTGCTTTCCATATATATTTATGGGCTAGGGGTATAGAAAGTTCCATTATAAATAATGATTAAGGTAAATAGGGGTAATTAGATAATGCTATGAAATTACACATGTAGCAGGTAGGTGGACAGCAAGGCCGGTTCCCCGTTGTAGAGTATGTGTAGGGCTATGGAAGACCATTTACCGAACTTCGCATGCATATAACTGAGAAGAGAGTTGTATACCAATGCGTAAGTCTTTATTGCGAGTTTAATATAGCCTCATTTTACTATGAGCAACCAAATTGCTTGGCGTATTGTCCATTTAGTTTGTGCTTGTGTGTGTTTTCCTAAAGAGAGCGAATTTCCTTTTCCTTTATTTGTATAAGTTTTGTTTTCTGGTTTTCGCCATTTTCTTCGTTTAAGATGCTACAAGGATAAATTTGTTGACTCCCTCAGGTATGCATTGCCGCGCTAAAGCTGTGGTACATCTTTGGAGCTTTTTTTGAATTCTTTTGTGGTTGCAGTTTTGCTGCGGGTTTTTTTTGTAACTTTCTGTTCGCCACGTCACTGGGGTTTATACAAGACGTGTCACATCATTATCATGTCCCGGCTTTGGCCAATTAAAGTTATTCTGTCTGTCTATTTTTGTACAGAGTAATCCCTCGTTATAACGAAGTCAGCGGGAGGGCTAAAAATGTTGTTATAAGCGGTATTTCGATATAAGAGACAACTCGAGAGAAGCTAAATTATTTAAAAATTAATTCCGCTACAACTACAAGAAATGAAAGCACAATGTATTCAGTGGAAAAATATTTTTTTTTAGTTGCAAAAAAGGCAGTAAGCTTTGGCTGTTTCATGTTTTTGCAGGGCGCGAGCAACGCCTTCTCCAATTTGACCAAACAGTTACTGGCGTCCCAACGCCTTTCAGAAGCTGCGGGACGGGGCAGACCACTGCAGTTTTGCCTCGAAGTGGAACTTGAGAGGGTAAGGAAAGAAAGAAGCAAATATCCTATATCCAATAGGAAATTGAATAGCAATGCCGGTACACGTACTGCGTGTGAAGGAGTGCTTAGGTGCCTTGGAATATTTTTCTTATTTTAATGCTAGTGAACAATTGAAATACCCCTTTTATACAACCTGCGTGAACGTATTCTGTGCAATGGGTTATCATGATTGCAGTGTCCACTCACATGCACCCACGCGAGCGAGCGCACACACGTACGCGTGCTCACACACACACAAGCACGCACGCGCGCACGTACACGTATAGATACAGACACAGGGAGCTAAGAAATTACAGCACTCGCTCGACACAGACTCTCTATAGTTGATTTGCTAAAATTATTTCAAAGTAACAACAGAGCATTGCGGTATTTGACACAGCAAAATTTATCGGCTTGCAGGCAGGAGACTGACTTGTTATGCATCTTGACTAACGCCTCCATTGGACGCGCGCACATTGTATCCTAGAAAACCCTGCATAAATATTCGTTTCCACCAATTGCGTTTCTGGGAATACACACATGATGAATAGATTATTACACTTAGTTTTGCTGTATAGAAGAAATTAACATGAATGGCGAATTATACTCTTGAACACAAGGTAAATAAATCTTTTTTTAGAGCCAGACGTTGCAACATAAACAATTCACACATATAACACCAACATCATATCAGCCAAAGAGAAAAATACACTATTTCCACTTGCAAACCTGGAAGAGTTTCAACGTTAGGATGATGCAACCCCAATAGTCAAGTCTTCCAGTCATAAGTGTAATATTTGGCGATGGAGGCTGGAATTCCGGAGCATCTCTGGCACCAGTCGAGATGTCGTTCTCAGCTTCTACTGCCATAACAGCGCCACCTGTGCGGAATAAATGGTTCCGTTGGCAGTGCTTTCGTAAGCTCCAAGTGTTCTCCCTGTGGAAGTGCATTTCCGCGAACGCTCGTCATTCGCCTTGAAATACACAAATTCTTCAGACGCCTAAGGTGCCGTAAGGTGTTCGTCTTTGCAATTAACAAGGAATACCTTGTGGTCGGTGCGCTAATTGCCGTATTTTCGCGCATAAAAAGCGATCTCATGAGTGTTGATAATATGACTGGTGTTTCTCGACATTGGTACTTGCGCTTTTTTAAAGAACACAGTACATAAGAACGCGGTTATCGTTTAGAGAAATTAGGCACTTTACTCCCTAGGTTTTGTACGTGGCTTGTGTAGCATTTCTACCCAATTCCTCTTCTATGTGAACAACCACAAATAAGACGTGTAGGTTACAATTGAGGAGTGTTTGGTTCAAAAACGAGAAATGACAGGCGAAAATCAGAAACTATTCATAAAAAACCGGAGAAAGGGAATAAGCTCAGGCCGTTCTGGCGAATCTTAATTACACTTTAATTCAGAAAGGAGTACACACTACTATAACTTGTGATCTTGCATGGATACACTGTGGAGATATACCATACAGTATACCATTGATTTTCACTACTATTTGAGATGGCGATGTGACCGTTAACTGGTTTAAAGCAAAAAATAGTGATGTCGAAATTGTTTTGCCTCGTGCTCTCGCGTTACGCTCGTATAAAATAAGTAAGGCATTATTGCGGGGTTATCTTCAGTAGCCGTAGTACAGAAATTTGTGACTCCCTTAAATTTATGTTTATCTCTTTTCGACCGAGTAAAGCATACATGTTCATTTTCAAAACACACCTAAATTATTTTTCTATCCGACATAGTTGAGTCTGAGATCGGGCAATAAACATTTAGTATGAATTGTCCTGGAATTGGTATTCCCAAAAAACCAAATTTGGTTTTATGAAGTGCTGTTTGCTTAAACGTTTTTGGAGCAAATAGCAAATACCAAAACTATGTCGCCGAAATCTACGTTTCTTAGATGTTCGTATCACACGATATATTTTGGAATTTACGGCTTCCGAAAGGCCAGATTTAGTCCGAACACATTTTGTAATTTCCCCAAAAAAGAATACTTCAGCTTCCAATATACAATGCACCAAAAGCCCTTTCTCTATTTTTGCATTTAGCGTGAACACCGTATTTGCACCATTCTAGCACACCACTCATTCTAAAACGCCGACAAGTTTACTATGAAAACACCAAAAAGCAGGTTGCGCTGATTATACCCCGCACGTGTAAACCCATGACACCTTGTAGCTGGCTCAAGACATTTTATTTGAAACAAAAAACGTAGGCAGAAAGAACCGCTGGTGTTTCATGAACTTCTTATCTAGCTGCTGCAGGATTCAAAACATGAGCAGGAAACATGCCAAGCGTTTGGTTTTTCAAGTGTTTTCATAATTTGTTACGTGACAGGCTCCTCAATTTAGTGCTTTCTGAATTCCGCCATGTATTGAAGTTTTGAAAAACATTCATGCTCAGTTGCGGTGAACGCTTGTATGAAAATATGGCTTTTATTGTTGGCGCCAATCGCGCATAAAGTCTCCAGGACGAATCGTGTGTGTGACTGATGTCATTCGGGTCTCCTCGATATCTGCAAGGAAAATTACCTTTCACTTGAAGGACGCTTTAAAGTGGTGCTTCTTCGAGATAATAACAGCTGAACTAAAGTGCAAATTGCAGGGCAGCAACGCGTGGAACAGTTGTATAATACGTCCATTGTGGATTGCACGGGCCAAAATTCATCGAAGAGATTTCAAAAGCTTGTTTGGATTAAGTTGAGCTGTATTCCGCAATTAGTGGTCCTGACGATGCTTTTAAAAGGGTTAAAGACGATTTCGTTGCTCAGCCCTGTTGTAACGAGCACACAAGTATGAAGGCTATTTATAGTAAAAAAAATGTCGCGCTTCAAAAGTTTGCAAACAGCGTAGTATTCTGCAGAAAGAATTGGTTGCCATAGTTATATAAATTAAAATGTCAAAGCACATAATAACAAGTCAATGTATTTTCAGGGCAATCTTCTTACGGAAAAGCCGTACGCACACTCTTAAAAATTGCCGTACGTTTGCTTCGCCACAATGCTCCAGAAGGGCCATTCAGCGTGACCAAATGTACTCATCTGGCGAATGACGAGGTCAAGCATGCGATTACAATAAAAAATGGTTTCTTCGCTGTCACAACAGCGAAAGGAGTGCATAGGCGCTGTTGTCACAGGGCATGAACTGTATTTTCAATAATCGCATGATTGACCTCGTCATTCGCCATATTCGCACACCTGGTTAAGCTGATTGGTAGTTCTGCATCGTTGTAGTGAAGCCCGCCTGCAGCGATCTTGAAGGGTGTAGTGTGTTTATGAACCTAGCCTTTGATAAATACAGCAACATTGCGAGACCACGGGAGGAGGCTTTGTAGACGGAATTTTATTACCGATCCACAGCTAAGCCAGAACAAACCGAACACTCTGATGATGATCGTTGCCGCCTGCGGAACAAAGATGAAGGGGACCAGTTCTGGCTGAGCAATAATGAGGCCTATACGTGCAGAGAAGCGGGGTCAAGTTCGAGCAGATACTCATAATGTGTACAAAATATCTACCGATCCTCTACTTTGACCGTATTTCAAGCATTTGTGCAATTTGCACTGATGCTGGCAATATGGCAAGCTTGCAGCTCTGCCGCAATGCCGTTCCCGCACCCATTTATCCCAATAATGCCGGTTAGTACAGACCGCAGTCGCTAAGAGAGAAATTCAAGAAATTGCTTTCCAGTGCAGCTGCCAGGGCCACGGTGTCTTGTCTTTATAATTACCGAGTGTTTTCATGCTGTTTAGGCACTAGTACTGTTGTTACCCATGGACATCCAAAGGAACCCTTTTCATCAAATGGACGAAATCGTCGCAGAACTCGAAAAAATTAGCTCTGGACAAAACAGACTCATAACCAATTTTGAAGAACGGATGAAACAGCTCCTAAACACAGGAAAAAAAACGTTGTCGGATCTGGGGAAGCGCAAGACTAACTTAGAATGCCATTGCCCCCACGAAATAACCCCGCCTAGTTTTACGCCGACACTACCGCAAACCAGCGACTTAGTTTCTGAACATTAAAATTATCTGGGTGACGCAGAAAAACGGTCAAGCCACTATACCTTAATCTTCTATAACCTTTCAGAACATGCCGCCAAAGAAAAAAATAGTGAAATAGAACAACGTGTCGTTAAACACTGTCATTAACCCCTCAGAATAAAAATTAACGCGAAGAAAATAGATGCAGCCCGTCGCCTCGAGTGCCACATAACTGACCGCTGGCTCCCGAGGATTGCGAGGTACACGCTCTACAAAACCAAATAAAACGAGCTTGTAAATGCTCGAAAGTTACATGGAAGTGATTCCAGCATTGGTGAAGGTTTTTTCCTTCCGGTTCGCACTGCCCGCATTTATTTATTTGCTTTCGCCACCCCAGCCAGTGCGGTTTTCACAAATGATTCTCTTGCGAAACACAACTGGAAATATTTCTTCACGACCTGCATGCTAAACTTGACAACAACTTACAAAAGGACGGGATCTTTCTAGATCACACAAAACTACTCGACACAGCGCGCCACGAACGATTACTCTGAAATCATCCAGTTAAACTTATACCCAACTCTACTAACATTGAGCGAAGCATTTCTCACTAATTGTTTTAAATTTGTTTTTCTAAATAACCGTTCTGAATTTGAGCATGTCAAAAGCAAACGTTCCGAGTGTATCAAAGCACCATCAGGTGCACATTAAGGTTCGGGTGTAGGCTCCCTTGTATTTCAAATATACCTTAAAGGGACATTGAAGTGAATTTGTCAAGCTTCCTGTTTTGCTTGCACTGCGTGTACTGACTCAAATTAAGACATTTTTCTTCGTTTATACCTGTTGATACGTCGGTAGATATTTTATAAAGCACAAAAGAAGAAAAACTACCACGCGAGGTCTCCGGCGGCCGCACCAACTAATGGCTGTCACATCGGGAGGAGGTGCACCGTGATTGGTGGTGAGATGTTTGAGTGGCGCCCCCTGACTGTGACGTCGGCTTAGGGACTCGCTCCGCTGTCGTCTGCTACACCCCGCTTGAGAGGGGCAGCAGTGCCTGTGCTAGAAATCGCCCGCTCTGATAGTTTCGTGAATTAAAAGCGTGTTTCTAGTAATTCAGTTATTTGTGCCAGCTTCCGGCGCATCTGAATACTCACAAGCTGTATCCCCCACAAGTTTGCAACACACAAAAAGAGAGAGAACAACTTTCTTCAGAGGATCGGTAAGACTCAACCTTTCTAGCTGATTCGCGAGGTTCAGCGCTCAAATCTGCTCGATAAGTATTCAAACTGCATAGGCTTCCCTACAGTGTTTTTCAGATGCTCTTAGACTCAACAGTACCAAGCAGCGGGCCCCTACACGCATATCGCAGAGCAGGAAATAAAGCGGCGGTACTCTATTCAATTCGTTGTTGTTTACTTGTATAAAATGAATGTTTGTGTGTGTGTATGCGTGCGTGCGTGCGTGCGTGCGTGTGTGTGTGCGTGCGTGCGTGTGTGTGTGTGTGTGTGTGTGGGTGTGTGTGTGTGCACAACGCATTAATGTTTGTGCACCATCTCAAATGTCTTATTAGTTGATTTGTGTATGTTTGGGAGGCTCACAAAGATCGGGTGGATATTTTGCTGTACGGCTTATGCATTCTCTTCTTCAGAAATTGGCTTTCGTTGTGGCTATGTGGAAGAACGTACATATCAGCAGCTTGCCTTGTTTATCCACAAGCAAATACAAGAAGGTGGTTTGTGCCACGCCACCGCGATCGCGCCCCAAACAGCGGTGTCCAGAGTACTCGAATGCGGTTTTTGTGCTCTGAATTTCTACCGTAACCATCGTTATTATAACGAACTGACTCACGCCGAACAATTATGACATGATTACGGCATTGAAGGCTTCATATACTCGCTAACGAGGGCAATAAATAGTATACGTGCATATATTACAAGAATCAAAACCGAAGAGTATTTCCAAGCAGCTCTTTATTGTTTTCCAACCTTTTTAACCCTATTGCTTTCAAACAAATCCTGGTCTACTGGGAATGGTGTTCTATGAAGTTAGGAAAATATCACTCCTACTGTCTTGTCCTGGGCTTCGTACCCGGCTAACTAATCAGCACGGTTTTACTGTTAAATAAAGTTTTCTCGTCTTCCTCCCTCTGCCTTCCTCTTGAGTGTAGTCTTCCTATGAGGCTTGCCTGAATATTCGGAAGATATGGCATGGGAAATGTACCAAAATATCACTCTAGGTCTGAACAAACATGGTGTTACTGTATCGTAATGAAGACCTGACTTGTTTTGCTCAATAAATCTCCATTATGGTTAGAAGCTTGGTATAGAACCAGCACGCGCGTAGACACGCAGTTGGTTATTTGGAACTCAACAGTTTTTGAAGCCCATAGTGCATGTAAGCATAATTTCGTGCCATAACAAAGTAAAGTGATGGATACAGTGAAGTGAAGCGATACAGTACTTTCGAGCGTTACGCAAGGTTGCAAAAAAATGTTTTACGTTACATATGATTACGGGGAATAGTAATGCCTTCTGCCAGAAGCGACAGCCCCGAAGAGTAGGAATTTGTTTTGGGCATGCAATTACACTGTTGTCGGTTACTAGCAGCTGGCTGTTCTCATTGTTCGAAAGATTGCTTAATACAGAAGCGGACGACTAGCTCAGGCTTTTCGCGCTCCGCACAGTACCGCCTTCGCAAGGAATGGGGTGACGCCGGTAATGTTTGTTCCACAGCGGAATTCAAAATTTTATTTTTACTTATGCCTTGAGCTAGTGTATGAGACTTTAATCTTGTTATTATGATAAAAAGTAGCGCACACGCAAAATCTGGTGCAAACAAACATCAAAAGTCAACCGAGCGCGAAGATACAGCAGGGAGATCGAGCTCAAGCGAAGCAGACGACAAATGCGCGAATCCCTAAGCCGACGTCAGGAAGGCACGCTTGGCAGCGCCGCCCGTGGTCGCTCTCACCTCCAATTGGCCTATGTCCAAGATTAGCATTCGAACAAGTTTCGGTTTCGGTTCTGCAAAACAACATGCTTGACATCCGACGTTATCGTTGAATGGGCTTTCTAGACATTTCAATAATCGCCATACCGCACTTCTGCCACGTTGTCGGCTCTACAATGTCTAAGATAAGCCTCCCAGGACGGCTTATATTCGTAGCAATCATTAGCCGATGCCTACGCAGTGGATAAACGCCCTCCTCATCAGCGCAGACGCTGAAATTCTATGCGCTTTTCCCCAATATTTGGAGCTTGCCTCAGTCATTCCTGTATCGTAAAAGGCGTGTTCGAACCAGGCCAAGGGTCTGCTGATTATGGACTGTGCCCACTTCCCGCATGCAGTCGGTGCTTATGGCAACAGCACGCCAATGAGAACTCGCTACCGCGTCAGTGTCAGCCTTCGCGCGGTCTGAGAACTCGCTCGTGGAGCAGTGCACGTTACGAACCAAAACTGGCGCACTCTGTATAGAAATCATTGGCCGAAAACGAAAAAATCAAAGTACAATAATAAATAAAAATTTACCCTCGAGGATTAGAAGTTGCGACTTGCAAAACAACACTCCTAGCGCTTAAGACCACTGGGACTCCGGCCAGCGGTGCCGGAGTTTGAAATATCCGGTATATAATGTATAACCCGTTTAAACATTTATTTTGTTTTAGCGTTTCAAGCAGCTTAGGTGACTATTTGTTGTATAGCGCTCGTGAAGCAAGCGTCCTCCAAATGTACACAGTATCTCAAGTCTAGCTATTATTTTTTTAGACGGAAAATGGTTCGCAGATGAGTCGTCATGCTTCTGACGACTGTGCTTGTTCAGCCAGCGCAAAAAAGTGCTTCCTTCTACCTAGTTTTACGCTGTACGGTTTACGTTTCAGCTCATTTTATTTCCATAGTACCTATATTGACTTAGCTGACTCTTCTCTTGCCTTCAAGTGGCCTTAGACTTTCCTACTAGCGTACGAGTCAGCGAAGCGTCTCATGTGCGCCTGTGCAGCGTTTGTGTGGAGCGACCTGGATTTGGAGCTTGATACAGTGTAGAAAATAACAAAGTAAAAAAGCCACATTCTTCCATTCACAAACGTCTCGTGGCTTAGTTTCAACTGAGCGAACGAATTGCGACGGCCCTTCGGCAGCCGGCGGATTAAACGTTGGGCCGACTGACTCCGTCAGAAGGTTAGCGAGCCGTGCAGTAGCGCAGTCAAGCCAAGTCATCTCCTCCTGACGTCACACGAAAATGCAAGAGAAAATGGGAGATAATGCAGAGAGGCCGACAGCATTTTGGAATTGATATTTGTACTAAATAAATTCGCGTAAACGCACTCAGAGTCGTCGAAACATGGCCTATGGACTCCGGACTACAATTTGCGCTAGTAATCTCGCAATGTCTACAAATCACTTCAGTGTCTTTTTAGCGATTAACCCCTCAGCGTACACTGAAAAGTTCGCATGTTTGCAGATGACTGCGTACCGAACGGTAAGTAACGCTGCAGTCAAGCTACTCTCCAGCAAAACCTTAACCGCCATAAGAACGGTGCAATAAATGGCTTCTGTCAGTTAAACTAAACAAGTGCCAACTTGTTTCATTATCCCTCCTGTAAAAAATCATTTTCTTTTGTCGTGTAACATCGTGAACGACCCTATACAGTAACAATCATGCTCGAAATATCTAAGTCTTACATTGCATTTCTATTTTACTTGGAATGCAATAGAATGATTCTGATGTCGCATATTTCACATCTGTATAGGGCCATGCAGGGCTAAGCTCTCCATTTCACGTAAGCAGCTCCTTGGCTCTCTCCATTGTACACGACGGTTCTCTAGGAATAAATCAGTTAAAAGGTTGATTTTGTATATTGGCAGTGTGCCGCAGTCCATCGTTTGTAAGAGGGATCTAGCGGCGATAACAGACCACGGGAAATTCTCAAAGTAATTCAAATGTTTCTGCGATTACACACATTCTATTTTCTCATTTGGATGCAATTAGTTCGTTTCTGCTCACATCCGATGACATTCTCAGTGTTTCAAATCGTGGCATTTGCATTTTGGCCCCTTTTTTTTAGTCAATGTGACCAAATATTAGTGCAGGCATAAGTTCCGGGTGGAGGGGCGGTTTGTTGTGATGGCGTCAGTGCTGGCCACTATGCCTGCCGAGCGTACGAGCACCAGCGAGGCGTACAACAGACGCCACTGCTCACGAGGGGCGGTTCTGAAATCCCGGTTTTTTAAGCGACAGATATTTAGAAGGACCGGCGGCGTTCTGTCAAAAAACGGATGCATTTCGCCATACAACGGTTCGCCCACCAAGAATCTCTGATCAGATCTCGCGACGCACTTCACATGCGTGAAACCAGACGTCCATTGTGTTGAAACGGTTTACTCGAAAATCGCGAAAAAGGAACGAAGAAGGAGTAAAATTGCATGCGGCTTATCTCATAACGCATCGGTATACATTTGAATCGGTGTAGATGCGTTACCTAATGCGCGAAGAATCGCCGATTGGTTCGTTGGATCGTCATTGGGGTCTGTGAATATTTATCGATCGATTGGACGTTCTTTCAGCGAAAATTGGGCGAACTTTTTGCTTTCACGCTTCCCTCAACTTTCCTTAGGAAGGGATGCTAAATGTGTAGTTTTAGTTACCGCTGTACATCGCTGTTCTTCTTTCTACTGCGCACTTGCCGGCGCGACACACGATCCCTCACATCTTTATTCCCGAATCGTGACCTACAGGTTACCTGAATGTGTTACTATCGACTTCTGGAATGTTTTTTGGGGTGAATTCTATTGTACCAGCAATCTCATCCCGCAAGAATTATGAAAATTTGTTCACTATCACCGAAACTACGCGCGACTAGAAATCGTGCATAATTGTTTCCTCTCAGATCAACCACAGACAACGTGACGAAAGCTGCGCGCTCTCTCCCGGAAAGGGGGTGGCCGCAGGCATTCTCTTCGCGGGCCTTTGATATATCAGAGGCCGCGGAGTTATCTCCTTTCCTCCGCAACGTGGATGGGCCCGTTACTGGTCTGGTGCAACAAAAGTGCAAGCATGGCTGCCTGCTCGCGAGCCAGCGCACAGGCTAATGGGGCGCTTTTAAAAAAATAAACGTTTGTTGTCGAGTGGCCTGGTTGAAAGGGTACTATTGTGTTTGTCACTCAAACTCCGCGATAATTCAAAACACAAACTAAACGCCAAAACTGTGAGCACAGGTTCAGGGATCGAAGACGTTGGTACACAACCGACGATGACGGATCTTCACACAGGAAATACGAGAAATCAGCCGCGAACTTGACTAGCGACAGCCAATACGAAACCATGGCCGCACTAACGTTTATTTCGGCCATGCCAGGGGTGCATAATGAATAACTGAAGAGAGGCGCGATGCGTATTTACGCGTCTTTCGCAGCGATTTGCCTGCTGATCCCTTTGCTGATCCTTGCCTGCTGAGATATTCCTGGCGGAGCAATGTAAACGTCGCGAAGGTGTACTTGCACTGCCCAAAGAGTGTTACAGCCTTTCTTTTTGGTTTGCACAGCTGACGTACTTCGGTAGACTCTTGATGATCACGGCCACATTTGAGGTTGTTAAAAATTTGGTTACTTCTTTGGCGGGAGTAACTACGACTCTCGTTTCCCGTGCGGAGACATTGGAGCGCTTGTAATTCAGCGTGGGAGGAGGCCAACCGCTGAGGGTGGTAACGCCTTCAATTATTCCAGCGTGACAAAATGCGGGGGTGTCAATGTTGCGTGGTAACTACTTCACCCATGCTTTACAGTTCGCTATACGGATGGCATAAGACCCAAGAGTGTGGGGAACCCCTTTGACGAAGATGAAAAGGGGCCCAAAATGCGAGCTAATCGGCCGCCGATTGAAGTGATGAGCTCTTCTAACCCAAATTTCCGGGTCAAGGGTGCAGAGTTACGGGGCGTTTGGTGGATTGAAATCTCCGGGTGGTCCTGCGCCTCGCCGAGGTTCCCGCTCGGAAACGGCGGATCCTTCAGAGTGGGAAGAAGTTTGAATAATAACGGTCACCAATGGCCGCGAGATGACATTTGTGATGACATCACCTTGCATATATGCACCTAAAGACAACCACTGCAATGTCACCACAAATAGAGATAAAATAGTTATTGTAGCTGCAGATTTCTACAAGATCTGCACAGTAGCGTCGATATCCGGGATAATGTTTAGCAAGGAACTAGTTCAGAGGAGGTCCACATCCCACTCATTAACTACAGAAGAACTAACGAAGGCTTTGAAAGAAATGCACAGCTGTAAAGCACCTGGCGAGGGTCAGACAACAGCAGACCTCTTGAAAGATGGCGGGACAAATTGAGCTAGAAAAACTGGTAAACAAGTCTATGCATGCCCTAATGACCGCGAGTGTAACAGAATCTTGGAAGAACATGAGCATCATTTTATTCTATAAGAAGAGTGACACGAAGGACTTAAAAAATTACAGGCCTATCAGCTTACTGTCAGTCGTCTACAAGTTACTTACAAAGGTAATCACTGACAGAATTTCTGCCACCCTAAATTTCAGTCAACCAGACAAACAAGCAAGGATTTGTTGTGGCTATTCGGAAATGGACCAAATTCACAGTATCATTGAGGTGATGTAGAATGGTGCGCAGTATCCCCAACCCCTAAATATAGCCTTCATAGATCATGAGAAAGCATTTGACTCGCTCCAAACCTCAGCAATCATTTAGGCATTGCGGGATCAGGGTGGAGACGAGCATTAGGAATACTAGAGGATATCTACAATGGGACCACAGCTACAATCGTCCTCCACAAGGAGAGCAGTAAAATACCTATAAGGGCGTCAGACAAACAGACACTATTATTCCAATGTTATTCACAGCATGTTTAAAAGAGGTATTCAGAACATTGGATTAGGAACAAGTTGGCGTAAGGCTTAATGGAGAATACCTCAGTAACCTCAGATTTGCTGATGCCGTTGCCTTGCTAAGTAACTCGGGGGACGAATTGCAAAGCATGCGTTTAGCACTGGACAAATAGAGTAGAACCGTGGGCGTGAAAAGTAATATGCAGAAAACCAAAGTAGTGATGAATAACCTCGCGTCAGCACAGCGGTTCCAGATAGGTGGTGAGGCACTGGAAGTGGTAAGCGATTATATCTACTTAGCCCAAGTGCTGGCCCCGGACCAACCATCAGGCAAAGATAACTAAAAGGATAACAATGGAGTGTAGTGCATTCGTCAGGCATTCTCAGATAATGAAGGGCTGTCTATCATTGTCCGTGAAGATGAAAGTACATGATAGCTGCATCTTACCGGTAGTCGCGTACTGGGCAGAAACTTGGAGGATTGCTAAAAGGGTTCAAGTTATATTGAGGACAACTGATCGAGCAATGGAACGGAAGATGATCGGTGTAGCATTACGTGACAAGAAGAGAGCGGAGTGGGTCAGGGAACAAACGCGTGTTGAGGACATATTAGTAGAAATTAAGAAGAAATGGGTGTGGGAAGGGCATATAATGCAGAGGCAAGATAATCGTTCGTCTTTAAGGCTTACAGAGAGGATGCCTAGAGAAGGCAAGCGCGGCAGGGGGCGGCAGAAGGTTAGAAGGGCAGATGAGGTTAAGAAGTGTGCTAGGATAAATTGGACGCAGTTACCACAGGACCGGGAAATTAGATCTATTGGAGAGGACTTTGCCCCGGTTGCTGATAGATAGGCTGAAGATGATGATGGCTGCGAGGCATGCTGGACTTCAGTGGCAGGGGTGGTAATCAAGAGGAACATATATCCTTAATAACTCTGGCAAGGTAGCGGGAAGTCCCCCCCGCCCTTAAAGAGACGGTTGCGTTCGAGTCGGCTCAAGTAGACATACGCAACAGTAGCAGCGGGGTGTGCGTTTATGCAAATAGACAAAAATCCGTCGTTGGCACGAACGTCTCGGTTCATACAGGTGATTATCGCCTGTGGCTCATGGGGCTCGAGTTCGTTCTTGTGAATGTGGGAGGCCCAGACCAGTTCATGGTTGGTGATCAGCCATTTCTCGCCCCCGTTAATGTGATGAATGAGCAATGATGGACCAGCGGGTGCAACTTCATTGTTTTGCCTTCGGCTCCACCTTCGAAGATGTGCTTCTGTGGTAACGGCGCAAGTCGCTGTGTCCGTTCACGGCTGTCTCGATGAGGAAACGGGCTCTCGGATCAACGATGGTGCACTGAGGACTTGATATTTTTTGTTGTGGTGCTCATACATCTTAATAATAATGTTTACGTTAATCTAAAGCTTTAAGTAAATGTAATTATTAGACGCTGCTGAAATATTCGCTTGACAGTGAGGGAAAAGTCAGGGAGCTTTTGACAAAATCGAAACTAGTTGGTTGAGGTTGCGGTAGTTTGAAAAGTGTCAAGTAGGACTTTTTATTGTTTCGTTCGACTCGTCGACATGCCTGTTTTGATAGGATTGGAATTAAAAAGCGCCAAAAATGGTAGTCTGCAGGGCGCGAGACCCAATAGAAATGTGGGGGTTTGGAATTGGTCAACAAAAGCAAGACTGCCGATATCCGTGCATTCGTTGTTGCGAAAACGCCTAAAAGGAGCGAAGTATTGGTATAAATATACTGTACGCTATCAGCGACGCTAATGCCATCATAAAAAAAAATATTCATGACATACTCAAATTAGCCGAGTATTTTCGCACCAAACTGTGCTCTTCTGCCCCTGACTCAGACACAAGTGATCCGATAACTAGTGGCGGTCAGGTGCCGGCGGTTAGGACAGATGAGGTAGCAATGGTGCTCAAAGCAATTAAGGAAGGCAAAGCTGCAGGCGATGACGGCATTACGGCTGTTATAATGTGCAGCGCAGGGAACAAAGTGCTAAAAAAGGTTGCAGCCCTCTCCTCGCAGTGCTGGAGATCTTGGATGGTGCAAAGGTGTGGAAAAATGCGAATTTAGTTCTCTTTCATAAAACGTGGTTGCCAAAGAGCTTTAAAATTACAGTCCCATGAGACTGCAGCCAGCTACCTAGAAATTATTTACAAAGTTAATTCTCAATCGTATAGCTCCCACTTTACACTTTGAACAACCACGAGAACAGACCGGTTTTAGGAAAGATTTGGCACTTCAGACAATATAGACGCTAATGAGGTGAAAGAAAAGTTTTCAGAATATAATACAGCCCTGTATATGGCTTTTAGGATTATGAAACAGCATTTGACGCAGTGCCCACATTAGCAGTAATAACTGTGTTACGTGAACATGGCGTATACTAGGCATACGTTGCGCTCTTCAAAAGTATTTACGATGAATGAACGGCACTACACAACCCCTTCAACAAATTGAAAGTTTGCTTGAGCAAACAGCGACGCCCGTGGCGAACCGTCCGTCAGTGGAATGCCGGTGGCGGTCAGCGCAGCGTTATTGTGCACGGCTTTGTGTCGTTTTTCTGCCGTGCGGCTTGCAAAGCGAACGTAACCCCACGTGCATTTTTCAGATCGGTAAATCTTGAGTGTGGATGTGACGTTTACGAGGCATGCCATGTGTGTTATTTACGCCCATACTCAGTATTTACAAATAGCAGACGACGCTCAATGCGCCAAGATGGAAGTCAAGCTGGAAGTGAAAGTTCGTTGCTTCATGCAGTTTTTTCATTCCTGCATGCAGTTTCGCGAATCGAGGAGTATATTGCCGCTAAATGCTCCCACAAAGCCGGTGTGTGCAACCGATCTAGGAATGCTGCGGCGCTGGCCTTTGGCAGTTGATGACGAAACGGCGCCGAAGTCGTGCAGAAGCGAAAGACAGAGTTGGAGGGTGTCTTCGAAGATTTACCTCAAAACAGAAATTGTGACGGACGACGCTTCCGTATCTTCATTACCTACGGTTGAAACGTGTTTAATTTTCCAGAAATGCTCTTACTACAGCCATCGGGAATCATTGATAGAACAAATACTGCATGATAGTAGAATGTTATTGCTTGTCGTGGAGAAGCATTGCTTTACAAGAATTACAATGGTTGCTGGCTAGGTGGTAAATGGTTTTTCAAAAACCAATTCCTGCGTGGCTGAAGGACTCAAGACAGGAGGGTGCCCGAAACCTGTACTCAGCTTCACAACTGAATGCTGCGGTCGGTTTACAAGCTGCCACCTACGCTTGAAAAATCACGCACACCTCCGTCTAACGACGATGATGGTTTATCGCAAAGCTCTATCGTATGGGTTTCCTTGGTTGTTTTCTGTATTTAAACTTTGACTAGTTGAGGGTCGAATTTGACCAGCACGCAGTTGGGTTTTTTGATCAGAGCGTCTTTGACTTTGACCATTTCCCATTCGATTTCGCACGAAGAAAGCTTTGTGTTCAACCATCATAATCATTGGACGGAGGGCTAGATGATTGTACTGTTCAATTTTGAACTTCCATGCCCCCTCTCCAAATCTAGACTTTTTCCAGCGTGTAGGAAATGTGTCTGTGAAGGAGGACTCGGGCTCATGCACCCATATTTGAGGCAACTAATTGCGCGTTTTTGGTGTCTTCACCCGGCATTACACGATTTTTTAGGTACTGTGTAAAGAATACTTAAACATTAAAAAACACCGGCTGACGTTAACTCTGCCACATTTTTTAACTATCGGTGCCAGCCTTTATTCTACGCAGGGGGCAAAACGGGAAGAGAAGGAGGGATGGTTTGTAGCTTAAGCTGTTGAGTTGGTCAATAACTTTGGCTCTTGATAAAATGACCACCACAAATGTGGGATTTCCACTTCGGCTTTCAGGCTCCCATGCTGTCACAGTGTCGCTCACCAAAACCGAAGGTACAAAGCTCACGGGTACAGAAAGTGTAAACTACCGCAACATTTCTACGGCTACACGGTAATCCATCTCGTATGCAGGTGCCTTTCTATTTAAAGAACACGTATCGAGGTATCCCAGCGATAAGGCTGGCGTGGAAACCGTAGTCATTGAAACCAGTGAAGATAATTTAAAGTGGTGCAAATGAATTCTAATATTGCTAATAGTTACATTCCTACTCAGATCGCGCGGAGCCAGGCGCAGAGCGCTGCAAAAAGCGCTCGTGTGAAATGTAGCCCTTCCCCAACCTTACAAGCATCCAATGAGTTTGCTTAGCCCTGAGTGCATTTAAGAAGAAAATAATACTAATAATAGTAGTTTTATTCGTACTCAGAACGGGTGGAGCCAAGCGCAGATCGCTGCAAAAAGCGCTCATGCCATTGCAGCCGACACCCAACTTTAGACGCGTCCGGCAAGTTTACGTAGTCGTTACTGCATCCAAAAAACCAACACATCTGTTTAGACTTCGTTTCGTCTCACGTGTCTGCTCACAACACCACCAAAACGTACAAAGCAACGAAGCAAACACGACAAAAACAACGGGAGGCTGTAAAGTCCAATGCACCGGCTCATTCCACTGACGAGGGGAGCGCCGAGTGGTGGCGCCACCCGTCCAGCTGCCCGGTCCCTATACAAAAGGGTGTCTGGCAAGGGAGCACAATATACCAACAGTTATTTACTGCCCGACTGCAGAATGTGTTCAGAAACCTCAGGTGAAGGAAAACAGGGGTGATAATCCGCCTTTTTCATTGCGCCGTGGCGGACTCTGGTGGGACCACCGTGAATCAATATGGAAGGGGAGCAAGTGGGCGGCTGCTGCAGCGGAAGGAGAAGCAATGCTGGGTTACTGGTGTTTATTTGTTTTACGTGAATTGCACAGCCAGCCTAAAGCTACAAAAGTAGTAACTATGCTGGAAGCCGTGCGGTTTGGACGCACGTTTTGTTTCGCAGCGGTTCTGCAAGTGTGACTACCGGAGGTTGGCAATCGGAGGCTGTGGCCGCGATTTTCACACGCCGTTTAGGTTTGTTTTCCAGCTCGTAAGAAGGAGGGAAGGGAAACATGGACCTCTGTTAAACAGCAGCATAAACGCAGACACCTAATGAGGCCTTTATAAAAATTGTTGCTTGAGGCTGGTATGTGATTTCAGCGATTCAAAAGTTTATATGTGGCTGCAGATTTGTTCAATTCCACCGTTCTTTTTGTCTGTTTCTTATCATAAAAGCATAAATGCATGTGAAGGTTACTTTTGTGAGCGTTTTGACCGAAGAAAGCGAAGTCGAAAGCAACCTAATCAACCGAAGTTCAAAGCAACGTACTCAGGAAAGTGCTTTTTTTGGGTGCATTTTTAGTGGTAACCGCACTGCTTCATCCTACTCGCAGAATTACACTTTCTTGTTTAGAAGAACTGTCAGTTTGAAAAGTTCGTATTAGTTCATTCCTTTTAAACAGCGGAATCATCACGGGCAAAAAAAGTGCTACACAGGAACAGCATTTCTACTGAAATCGCAAGCTCCTTGTCGTTTGGATCAATACATTTTTCAGCAGCAGCGATCACAAGAAGAAAAAAAAATCATCAATTTCCGCAATCACGTCAGGACAAAAAAATCTCCAAAAAGGATTCGCACCACCACATTCGAGCTGTGCTGTGTTTCTGACGCTATAGACCACTGGGCTACGGCGCAGCAAGGGACCACACTCGAATGCCGCGGACACGAAGCTGACGCTTAACTTATGTTTTGCACCTGCCCGAACAGGTTTTTTTATAGTATTGCTGACACAGTCTGATCATTCTTTGAATAGCGTTTGTCCACTAACAGAATCTGGACCCCCCCCCCTCCTCCCCCCTTGCACGAATACCTGAAACCCATTGACTGTGTCAGTTATTCGGCCAAGAAATACGATCACAAATTTTTATTGCAAACAGGTCGCGAGTCTACGAGTCGAAAAAAATGTGCTCTTCATACTTTTGTTTTGCGCTTTACGATAGAAACATCAGCTGATTTTGATTCTTCGCTTCCTAGTTGAAGTTGGGTACTCTTCTTACGGACGTTACGTGCCTTACATTTTCTACAAGCGTGCCAGCTGTGTACGCATATGGAGCTTCTAAGTCAGCTAAGTTTCACTACATGGGCTCAGTTACAGCAGCAGAGAGCAGTGGGGTCACCGCAGAGCAGACTAGCCGACCCCTGCCAGACTGTTTCTGGCCTCCTCCACTAAGGACATGCGCATCAGCAGCAGCGTTATGAAAGAGGCGGAATAACGGGGAATATCTTACCAACCTAAGGTTTTCAGATGACATTGTCCTGTTCAGTCAAAGCAGAAAGGATTTGCAGCGCATGCTGTGCCAATTGTGATCGAAAAGTACTGCAGCATGTTTGAAATCAAACACAAAGAAATCGAAGGTAATGTTCAATCAGCATGCCATAACACGAGAATTTAGGTTAGGTAACGAGTTGCTGGATATAGTAGGCGAGGATGTGTAGCTTCGCAAATCATACCTGCTGATCCAAACCATTAAAAAGAAATTACCCTGAGAATTTGCATGGGATGGGCTGGTTTCGGTAAGAATTAAGATATCCTAACTTACAAGCTGCCTCTTTTCCTCAAAAAGCTGGTATTTATTCACGGCGTTCTTCCAGTAATGACGTACGGGGCAGAAACTTGGGGTCTTACTAATCGACTTCAAAGGAAACTTAGATCGGCATAACAGGCTATGGAGAGGAGAATGCTTGGGGTCATGCTGAGGCACAGGACTCTAGCCGCGTAGATTAGGGAAAAGCCTAAGATGTAAGACATTGTAGTTCAAATTGAACGAGAAAATGGGCATGAGCGGGCCACGTTATGCGCATGAGGGTCACCTGGTGGACCATCCGTTTAACACAGTTTTTCCAAAAAGTCCTAAAACGATATTGAGGTCGGCCACGCACTCGATGGAGAGATGTGCGGCGGAAATTTGGGGGGAGAACATGGACTCAAGCTAGCATTCCATAGACGTAGCTGGATATCTCTGGGAGAGCCTTTCGTACTGCAGTGGACGCAAGCAGGTGGGGATGATCATGATGATGATGATGAATAAGAAAACCACAAAAATATCATAAGCACAATGAAGAGAAAGATGCGCAGAAAGGAATATTTCTGCCTAATTATTTCAAGAAAGAAGGCCTTGTCAAGTGGCTTACCGGCAGCGTCAAAGAAGAAGCGTGTACTTCTCACTGGATCATTGTCAATCTGACACTCGAAAGGAGCGTCCACTTCAGCTTCAGCGTACTTGATACCCAGCGTGTAGGTGCGGCCTTTCGAGGTCAACACTGAGGCTCTAAGGTCCTTATTGACGACGCGTAAGTACCTTGTCTCAATGCATCTTGGGCCCTCGGGATTCCATAGTGTCTGAAATAGGAAATTTCTTCTATAAAAATCGATTTGGACTACTCGGCGAATGACATTAACAGTTAATAAACTGTAATCACACCCTTTCAGGATAACGTAACGCTAAAGAAGAAGCGCTGCTCTGAGGAAGCCTTACGCAGCGGCTACAATGGGTTTTCCTCAACTACAATGTACAATACTAGAAAAAAACAAAATGGCTTAAAACGTTTTAGGACATAATTTTAATTCAGTTCCTTATATTTAGCCTATTAAGCATTAAAACAATAGCCTTAAGGGTTCCATTCCGCACGAAAGCACAGCTGCTGTTGTTGGCTCATCAAGAAAATGGTAACCGCCAAAAAGAGCAAAGAAATATAAAACACATACGTGATTTCATACCATATGAACACGCGTCTGCTCAGTACCAGCCTGGTACTCTAGCAAATGTGCTATCTCCGCGCTTCAACGGCGTTGTATGGACGTTTTTGTTGTCGTTGCTGATTTCTTCGTGGCAAATACCAACACCGTCTGTATTACATTGCCTATTGCGTTAGATAAAAATTTCGACGCAGGT
Organism: Haemaphysalis longicornis; assembly: GCF_048455015.1. NCBI lineage: Eukaryota > Metazoa > Arthropoda > Arachnida > Ixodida > Ixodidae > Haemaphysalis > Haemaphysalis longicornis. The sequence goes on along the minus strand of NW_027526295.1, from coordinate 127,369,469 downwards.
ACTGTCCTGCTGCTCTCCCCTGCCCTTATGCGCTCGCTAGCCTTACCACGTGCTTCCGTCCGGAGTACTGTCCGACGGGCAGGGCCTCTTGCGGCAAAATTCCGCGGTCATCCGCGGTCAGTCGCGTGCCGGCGAATACGCCTGGAGCTTCTTTATACGAGATAGCACCTCCATAAGATTTGTCCGAACACTTTTCACACGCAGCAGTGATTACGTATCTCCAGTACTATAAAGACGTGCAAAAACGCCCTCTATACGGCCGCCACTGCAGGCGATGGCGGCGCTGCGCGTGGTTTGGGCGGCCACGCTGCACACGCGGATGCCCATCACCCAATCAATGAAAAGCATAGGGATCCGGTATGCAGTGGTGTGGGGTGTGGTTTCGTGCGTGTCTCTTGTTTCGTGTGTGATGCCGTTTAGTTTATGTGCTTTTGTGTAGCGGAATGACAGTGTTGCGTGCCTGGGTGCATGAAAAGTAAAGTACACGGTAAATAGTTTTAAGACATCCCACGACGACTAAGGGGCTTTTACGCATTGGTAGAGACACTCATGCAAGGACGCGCTGGGAATAAACACGTCCTTGGGTTCCAGTTTGCCTGGCACAAAGTACATACTTTAGAGTGCTGTTTATTTTGAAGTGTAGGTCGACTGCCGGAGCTAGCGTCGTTAGAAGGCTAATGTAATTTTTTCGCAAAAAAAAAAAACGGGCTAATTCATTCGCGCTTAAACTAGGCGCATTCGTCGCTGTTTATGCCAGCCATATTTTTAATAAAACTTAGACAAACATTTTATCGGTCGTTGCGAATATAATATATAAGCCCGCTACTCCCGCACCCCCCCCCCCCTTACCTTATCTAACAAACTCCATACACAACGCATATTGTTCACGTAATGGAAGGAATCTTAATAGAACCGAGGTGCCAAATAATGTCGAGAAGCTTGATGTAATATGTCGAATATAAAATTCGGCATACATTATATGAAGATTGAGCGTGAAATAGAGCGCCAACGCCGGTGGTGCTGCACCCCGCATGACGGCTGATCCGCGGGCTGTGCGGCTCCTGCACGGGCGACGGGTGGCTTTCCCTCACGAATCCGAATTACCAAATGGCGGATGGTCTCGCAACTCTTAGCTCTCGATGCGAGCTAAATAGAGGAACTTAAGACACTCCAAAGGCCTCCCTACTGCCTCCCATTGGGAAACCGCGGCTAACGCGACAGACAATATGGGCGGCGTTCCATATACACACTTAGGGTATAAACCCGGCATCGGGAGCTTTGAGGGGCAGTGCACTCGCTTCGCAAAATTCACAAAACTGCAATTATAAAATATAAGTTGTAGAATAGTGCTTGCCGCGTTATAGCCGATAATGAGTGCACATGACCAGAACACGTGCACATAAGAGCACAAAACCCTGGTCCTACGCAACCTGTCGCATGTGCCAGTCTGTTTGCTGACGTAACTGGCGCCATGTGACGAAGAAGGGAAAGCTATCAAATGGACGGGAACACGGCATTGGCAGAAAATAAATTTCGAAAGTAATTACGCCAGAAGACAAAACACGAAAGCCAAAAAAAAACGCTATAACGACGTGGCAGCAAAGAGGGTATTTGGTGTCGCCAGTTTCTTGCCTTGACACCATGTAAACAGAAACAAGGGCCCTGAAGAATTTTATTTTACAGACGTCAGATATTGGTAATACCTAAGGAAACGGAAGGTGGATGTAAAGAGCGTTGGTTGATTCGGTGCTCTTTACACCTCTTTACAGAAAAATGAAGCAAGGGCACACAGAAGAATAGATGTTACGCTGGTCACGATGCGAAATGTAATCGTTTCCTGAGATCGATATTATCAGGAGCATCTCAAACAATCGGCAAGCAAGAGTGCCGGCAGCACTCCTTGACTAAAAAATATTTCATTTTATTTCTGAACTTATGCATCAAGTAAAACTGAGTGACTTGAGTTGGTATAGCATCTTAGGAAAAACGAGCGCGCAGTGGGACGGGATAAAATAATTAAAGCCGTTCCACTCAACGTGCAAGCTGTCGAAAGTGCAGAGCAGCAATTCGCAATAATGGGCTGTGGCGCCGGTTCCGGCTGCCTGCTGCTACCCATCACACTCTTCGCCTTCCTGACTAATTCATATATTGATGACTTGAGCGGAGGTTTGTCCAAGGCAACTAAAATTTTCCGTTATCGCAGTGCTCGCGCGCCCCTGCCTGGAACAACGCGAGCGGGAATTCTGTTCTTTCTTTCTTTATTTTCATGTCGCGCGTTCAGGCGCCTTGCTGCGCAGTTTGGAGCAGACCGTTTCTGGCGGCCACTTTTTTCTCTTACTATTGTACAACCCAACCCTACGTGCGTCAATAACTATATCAATGCGGGTACTTCCGGTTGATTACATGTATTTGTCCCTAAATGTACCGGCAGTTATTTTTTTTTTGCGGTAAATAGCGGGAAGATTATGACATGCGCCACGGTTCACGAAATTCGAACAGTTATGGCGATATAAAGGGCTTGTTTTGCGGAGTTACTGTGGTACACCGTTGCGGTTACGCCGTGGGGTTCTACTTATGCCCGTAATCTTTCCTCGCCACCTGATTTCGGTAGTGGCGTGACATTGAACTGCGTGACGGTGAACAAGCTACGACGCTAAGGCTACGACGAGCTACGACGCAATAAGCCGAGCCCCTAAAGCGCCTTGCCTTTCAGAGCCCGCTTGCACAACGGTGCAAGCATCATGTCACAGCACGCCTGTGTTCCCGTCACGAAGCTACACCCGACGAGCGCCATTTAGGTCACCGAGAACCATATACCCTGTGTGCATATATGGCGCTCGTCAGCAGTAGATCAAATCAAACGCAAAGTAAGTATATAAGTTTTTTATTTGCACAGTTCCCGCTTCAGTGTTTGTACTCTTCATCGTACGCCACCTCAATGTATTCGTCGAGCGCTCACTAACTGTTGAAGACCTGCACTACAAGTTCTTATTCTTCTTGTTCTTCTGTGCGACTGCACTCCCGCATGGCAGCGCGGCGCGCTTCCCGATACGCCGTCACTTTCCTGGGATTCCGTATTTTCTTTGGTCGCCCCATCACAAACGTGCGCGAAACAGAGTCGGAGAGAGTTGTGCCGTCGCCGCCGCGGCGCTTCTGTGTTTTATGAGCGCAGGCGTTTGCCCCTAGCATTGAAGGACTCTGCCCCTAGCAACGAAGAGAGAGTGACATCAGGAACAGGCGACAGTCGTAGTGTCGGGGACGCCGGTCGCTGAAATGCTGATTGACACGTGAGCTCGGTATTTTTTGTATTCTTTTTGCGAGTCTCTCCCGCGGCGCACGCCCACGCGCAAGCCTGGATACATATAGGAGACAAAGCGCTTGCGCTGTTAGCTTTTATTCTTTTTCTTAACAAAAAGCTCATTCTTAAGTTGTAGTCTCAACTTCGGAGTTTTTCACAAATTCTCGCTTGTGATTATACGCGGTGTCGTCATTCAACCCCCCATGGTTACATGCTCTCGGCATTTTCTTTGTATTGTTTTTGCGTATGGACGGTGCAACGAAGAGCTTAAACAGTGGTGCGGTTAAACTAGAGCAGACGCAGCCGTGGCGCACTACACACGAGTTTTTTTGTTTTTTTTTTTACAATGCGAATACTTTGTATAAGCAATTACGCACATGCGCAGACGTACAGGTTCTCAATGACATGCAGCAACATAAAATAATGCACTGACGAGACAAGAACAACAAGAAGACGCGTGGGCGGGCAGGCGGGCAGGTCGCTTGGTTATAGAGGTTGTTAAATCCCACGTAGGGATGCGCCCCGCTTTTGGGAAGCAAGAAAAGAGTACTACGATGTTGGGAGCATGCGGTTAGCACAGCGCTTCGTGTGTGAGATGACGAAAAAAATGTAGTGGCTACGAGAAGTCTGAAGAAATCGCTCTTTGTCGAGGCTTGTCTACTTTTACCTTTATGGCGCCGTGAAACGCGGGAAACGCCCAGAATCTTCCGCTAAAGGATAGAGAGCCTCCGCTTCGAAGAAGTCGTCTTCGCAAATTAATTACGAGGTTGCTAAAGGCAGCAACCGAGCTCTATCAAACCCCGTCATGGTCTCCGCATCACTTGCAAGAGGCCATTTACCCGCTCGCAAGTAATGAAGCCTGCCTTAATGTGCTTGATGACAATAATAAAAAAACACAGAAAGGTGGCGATATCGAGCGAGTTTTACCAACGCCTTGAAGTACAAGGAAAGCATATGCCCTTCCCTAAAGCGACTGCCCTCAGTAATAAACGATATCCGGGAGCCCGACGTAAGAGTTCCCGAGAGCGGGACTCCCTGGAAACCACTATCTCCTAAACCACGAAGCATCGTATTTGAAGGCGTTTACACTGCATCTAATATGAACTGGCCCTCTAACGTGGGCTCCGCGCACTGACATCGCCAACAAGCGCTGCCGACGCCAGAACTTCCTTGTTTTTCTGGCGAGCCACGCGAAGGGCATGGCTTTTAGGACCATTTTGAGGGGGCGATTTACCACACCCGGACCTTATAGACACCACGATATTTCGGTATTTAAGGTCCTACCAGACCGAGGATGCAGACAGCATCATTGAGCGGGTTCGCCTCAACAAAAGAAATCACACTCAAACCATGAAGATGCTTATCGACTGCTTGGGACGCACGAAGCTGCTTGGAAACGTCCACATCGACAGTCAGTTCGCCGTTTTTCCACTAGAGCTGTCATCACAAGTGTCACAACTTCGAGAATTATGCAAGTAGGTGCCATTTGGATTCGCGCTCTCCAATACATGGTGTTGCGGCTACAAAGTACGCGGTAATAACGAATCGCGTTTTCATACCCTCGCTGGCAGATGGCTTGCTAGGTCTATACCTTTAGCCAATGCCAGCGGCAGCACCAAGACAAGAAATTCAGAACGCGATGTCAGGGGCATCATGGCGTTATTGAAGGTCAGGTAAAAAGCAGGGACAAAAATGTGAGCTTTTGGGCGTAGTTCCAACTCTAGTGCTTTATCAAAACAACGACCACCTAGAAGTGCTTAGTTACCGGGCACTTTGGCCTTGTCCGCCGGGTTTGCATAGAGTTCTATAGATTCGCCATTGAACGACAAACTGACGTGCCGCCTGTGCGATCATTACAGTCGCAAAGCGGGTGATTGCTGCTCAGTATATTCAACACAGGAAAAGCGAAGACACCTTTCAAGGACTCACAGCTGTGTTAGATGCGCAAAAAAAAGGCCAATGGATCGTTACTGCAATACTATGGCGCGCGTTATGTGCTACACCTTTTTAAAACGTCACATTACCGTTCTTTGCGACATTTGGGAGAGATTGGTGACCACAGCCCTAAGGTGTCTGGCTCTGACAGATAAGCTGACGTTAGGATGTTTCGCAAACAGACTGCAATAAACGGCGGCTTCTTCCAGCAGCTCTTTCTCCACGTCAGTGCTGCTCCAAACAGCCAGCTTGTGGACATATAAAGAATGCGTTTGTGCGTTAGTCCGGGTATTTCTCGACGCAGGCAGCAAACGGACTTTCGATAAACCGACATATCTCGATATCTGGCGTTGGCCTGTTGTTGAAGGGAGGACCTATCACTGGTCACATATGGCAGCTCGAATCGCCTGGGACCGTACAAGTTCCGGAAAGTTCTGATCACCCTCTAAACTTAAAGAGGGAGATGAAATGTGGCCGAAGTCCGTTCTGTCAAGGATATGCCTTTAGAAACCCGCAACAAACCGATGCTTCGCGACAACAACTACGAGTATCCGAAGAACCTGAAAAGGGGTACTTCAAAGACCAACAATAACTAAGCGCCCTAGTTCACTCGAGCCACCAGTGGAGACTCGTACATAAACGTATCGAGCATGTCAAGTGCACCATTTGCGCCGTTAACACCGCGTTTGGCTGGGTGGTACAGGTACCATATGCTGAGGAAAATATTGTCAACCTGACAAGCAGCTGCGCGAGTGCATTGTGTTTGCCGGTATTGAATTAGCGGGTATGGTGGCGAACTACTCAAGCCCTCAGAGATATACAAATGAGACGCCTCCATATCGCAGGGGCTCTCCGACAAGGACTATGCCCAATGTGAAGACCATGGTAATGGGTCTGGCGACGCTGGGGCTATGTTGCCACATTCTCCCTCCACTAGCGAGACGCTCAAGCCACGGTGTCCACCGCCTAGCAAAAGGGAAGAGTCGCAAAGCTCTCTGAAAAGAGAGGGCTCACGTGACCGACAGCCAAGTGCGCACATTCACACGTTGAAGCTGAAGAGTTGGCGGGCTTCAGAGCGACGGGTGCAGAATCGCTATGTTCAACCCGTGACGCATCGCAGAGGTGTTCTTAAAGTATTGAAAGCGGCGCATCGGATCGTGGAAATACAAGGTGCCAAAGATTCATGGCAAGCCTTGCTATTAACTGCGGGGCACACTGCGCGAGCATCGTCAAGAGGCGCAAGTCCTCAACGACTTCTTTCGGTACCTGTAACATCAAAATGCGGTCCCTACACCGTATAAGCTGAGAAAGCTGGTAAACAGACATCTAGTTCGGCCCGTGATGCAGAGATTCTGTCTATTTGATGCAGATACAAATAGCGCGGGCGGGGCCGGATGGTAAATCTGATGTAGGACATGCGCCGTAATTCTCGCCAATCAAGGGTTACGAGAAAAAACGGGGAGTATGGTGCAGCCTGTGGCTTGCGGGGTGGTTTGTGTTCGGTATGACGAAGAAACAGCAGTAGCTGCAAAACATTTGTAAAGAAAGCGTAATCGATCGGGTCTTCGGTTTTTACAACACAGCTGGTTACCTCCGATAGTTTTGTGAAACAAAATCGAAGTTTGGCTCGTACCTTTGTCTTTTTAAAGCTTGATGTTGGAAGCTCATTCCGTTCCCCTGGCTGTTTGACATCTACATTTTGTGTTCCCAAAAAGGGCGTACATGCACTTCTTGCATTGACAGGCAAATTGGCATACGAGCAACATTTTATCGCCCCCACGTTCTCTCTTAGGCGTATATTTAAATAGTCCCCCCGTGCCCCACGTAAACCATGCGTCAAGGTTTCGGGACACGTTTTCTAAAGCCGAAGCCTACTTCTCTCGTGAATGGTTGCTCAGTATTTCAGGTGCATTGCTAAGTGAAGATTAACACTTCAAAGTATCATCCCCATATGCATGGAAGGAGCATACAGACCAGCAGTGGACAAATTGACCTCGATTTGCGAAATCTGGTACCAGAAACTTGTGAGGGCGGTTGTACTTCTTTTTCAATGCAGCGCTATTTGGTAAACGACACCTATTTTAGATTTAACTGAAGCACGCGTCTGTTCGGCACAGGGGTTGTGAAGGCTGGTTTTTTGTCGGCGTTTTTCTGTTCGTCAATGAACACAGCCTGCGTGTTTTAGTCTTGGCTAGGGAACGAATATGTACATCGTAACGTGATGCGACATTCCTAAGCTTCCGTGCCATCTTGTGCACGAATTACATGACAATTGGTTTTTCAAAAAACCACTTCTTTTGTGAGCGCATGTCTAGATCCTCTTCCATTTTGTCCCCTCCGTTTGCAGTGTTCCAGCACTTGTTCGTCAAACATTTTATATCATTTCGGTGGAATGTCGCCCGGCTTGTCAATGGGTCATCTGTATGACTGCTGCACTGGTGCACCTTTACGCGCGTATCAGAGGTGGCTTGGCTTGGAGAGCGGTCATGTGAGGTCCCCCAAACTTGGTTTTGAACTGCTTAGGGTACAATAAGCAGTTAGCTTCAGTCACGCGGTCAAAGGTTCTTGTATAGAACGACAAAAGGGAGACATAAGGATAAAATCCCTCGGGAAAACCGCATCGCTATAATTTTGAGGCGTTCTTGAGAGAAATAAATCGGTGTCTGCGGGGCTATGTCTGCCTCATCATCATCATCATCATCATCACCAGCCTATCTACGCCCACTGCAGGGCAAAGGCCTCTCCCATTATTCTCCAATTATCTCGGTCCTGTGCCAACTGTGACCAATTTATTCCCGCAAACGTCTTGATCTCATCTTCCCATCTAACTTTCTGCCGCCCCCTGCAACGCTTGCCTTCTCTAGGGATCAACTCTGTTACCCTTAATGACCAGCGGTTATATTGCCTTCGCATTACATGCCCTGCCCACGTCCATTTCTTCTTCTTTATTTCTACTAATATGTCTTTAACACCAGTTTGCTCCCTGACCCACTCCGCTCTCTTCTTGTCCCTTAATGTTACACCCATCATTTTCCGCTCCATTGCTCGCTGAGTCGTTCTCAATTTAAGTTGAACCCTCTTAGTGAGCCTCCAAGTTTCTGACCCGTAGGTGAGTACCGGTAAGATGCAGCTGTCATACACTTATCTGAGAATGTCTGCCATATGCACCCCACCCCATTCTGATCCTTCTAATTATCTCTGCCTCATGGTTGGGATCTGGGGTCACAACTTGGCCTAAGTAGATATATTCGCTTACCACTTCCACTGCCTCGCCACCTATCTCAAACTGCTGTGCTGTCCCGAGGTTATTGATCATTACTTTAGTTTTCTGCATATTAATTTTCAGGCCCACGGTTCTACTCTGTTCGCCCAGTGCGGAAAGCATGCTTTGCAATTCGACCCCGAGTTACTTAGCAAGGCAACGTCATCAGCAAATCTGAGGTTACTGAGGTATTCTCCATTAACCCTTACTCCTACCTGTTCCCAATCCAACGTTCTGAATACTTCTTGTAAGCATGCTGTGAATAACATTAGAGAGATTGTGTCTCCTTGTCTGACACCCTTCCTTATAGGTATTTTACTGCTCTCCCTAGGGAGGATGATGGTACCTGTAGACCCATTGTAGATATCCTCTAGTATTCTTACATAATGATCATCTACCCCCCCGGTTCCGTAATGCCTGAATGACTGCTAGGGTTTCGACCGAGTCAAATGCTTTCTCATAATCTATGAAGGCTATATATAGGGGTTCAGTATACTCAGCGCACTTTTCTATCACCCGATTTATCGTGTGAATATGGTCCATTGTTTAATAACCTTTACGGAACCCTGCTTGTTCTTTAGGTTGACTGAAATCTAAGGTTGCAGTGATTTCGTTAGCGATTACCTTCGTAAATACCTTGTAGACGACTGACAGTAAGCTGATTGGCCTATAATTTTTCAATTCCTTCATGTCTGCCTATTGCCGTTCAATACACAATGGAGGGGGTGGTGGTGGTGGCCCGAAAAATGGCGCATACCCACTTAGGGGGATTGGCCAAGAAGAGTTATGTTTTCATTACAATCAATCAAGGCAAAATAATGGAGCAGAAGAAAGAATTTGGTCTAGGTTAATGAGAGAGAGAGAGAGAAAACACGAGAAAAAAAACAGAGAGAAGAATAGGAAATTTATAGTAAAAGTCAGCCTAATCGGGATGTTTTTAGCACTGCAGACGAGCTGTCTCCGAAATGAAGGAGTGGATGGCGTTGCACACGTCCCTATGGCATCGGCCCAGCCTAGTCCCCCCAAACGACAAGAGCACCGGTACAGTTAAAGGCAGACCAAGACGTAGCAGGGGAATCTCCAGCAGCCTTCTCCGATGGTTAGCAAATCGGCGGCAAAGAAGAAAGAAATGCTCTACGGATTCAATTTCTTGGCAAAAGTGGCACAAAGGGATGCGTTCAGCACGCGCACAAATAATTCGTCGTCGTCGTTCTCATTCGCCGCCGAAGTGGAGCACAGCTGCTGCTCGCGAGATGCAGCCGGTATCGGCATGCTCTTGTCCGGACGCACTTGTGCACGACAGTGACGTCGAATTCTTCCCTCCAACGCGCTAGCTGTCAAGACAGGCCATTCGGACTCATGGGGCAGCAAAGTGAGTGATGGTCACTTACCATTGTAAACGAACGAACATAAAGGTACGGTCGGCATTTTAGCACTCCACAAACGACGGGCAGCAATCCTTTTCAGTGGCCGAGAAGGAGCCTTTTGAAGGTCACCACGTTCTGCATGGGTAGGCCATCATCATTTTGACACGGTCTCGCCATTGCTAGAGCACCGCTCCCACAGCAACGTTACTGACTTTGCTGTACAGTGGGGTACCGGTGTTTTTGTTGAAATTGGTGAAGGCGGTTGGTTTTTGCAGCTTTTTCATGAGTGCGTCGAATACCCTGTGTTTGTGTTTCGCCCAGAGTGACGACACATGATCAGCATAACCTTTGGAAGAAGGGCTGCTATGTGGGCACACTTTTTAATAAATACCGGTAGTATAAGCATAGCCGAATACAAATCTCTGTTGGCTTTTTTTTGGATGGCGTGGAAAACTCTGAAACCACTACAATGTTGTTAGTATAGGGGACGAACTCCAGCACTGCCGACTGCGTGGCCAATGAACAGCCGTTGCCCGAGCTCAAAATGGCAATAATTGGGTTTCAGAGCACATTTGGGGAATAGTATCGTTTCAATGGCAGACGTCAGGCTTTCGTGGTGTTTTTCGAAATGGGTTGAATTAACGGTCATGTCGTAGAGACACACGACAAACAGGTTTGGCACTCTAAGCCCGGCAGCAAAATGTCCATCTGCATTTACAAAATGTCCTCGGCGGAACACAACCCGAAAAGTAAAGCTTGGAATTCGTCATTCCATCTGGCGTCGGAAAGACACTTTTCCCGGGGTACCGCACACCGAACAGGAAAGCTGGAGAAGTTTTTTATTTGCAAAACATGGGTGGTGTCGGTTCCACATCCAAAGATGTTGATATAGGCAACTTCTGGAAACACCAGACAGTTAACGGGAAACTTCGATTCCATGAGGAACCGTCGGAAATAATCAACACTGGCAAACTTCTCGGATAGGCCGGGTGGCAGCACTGGTGTCCACAGTAGCACTTCAATGCTACGGGTAAATGGGCGTAACGATGAATGGAACAGCCCACGATGTTTTGTTCGTACACCTTCGCTTCTTCGCAGATGCTTCTTCGCGGATCCCTCTTTTAGACACCCCCCAGCGTTTCCCTCCGTCACTCCGCGCTCATATATTCGGGTCTCCCATCCCCAAACATATGCACCCTTCCTTCAATCAAGGCAGAAGACACGCCCGCGTCCCCCGCCTCCAAGCCGAATACCACAACAAACCGGACACCCGGTACACGGACGTCGCTCCGTATACATCCTGCCCTGCTCACGCACTGGTTGTCGTCCACTGCAAATCTCTCAATGTTACCTCCCTAAGCCTCAAGCAAGCACGCAAGCACCACGACGGCTGTAGAGACAGCCATCGCTCTAGCAGCGACCACGGCTTCCTCTAACTACGTGGCAATGCTCACAGATTCGCAACAGGCTTGCCGCAACTACTGTACAGGCCGTATCTCTCCCTCAGCGCTGAAGATACTATCCTCAATCAAGGATCCCACCCACACCCAAGTTGCATGGACACCAGGCCATCCTTCCCTCGAGGGAAACGAGGCTGCACACGCCGCTGCCCGCGCTCTTACATTCCGGGCGTTTTCGTCGATGACAGAGGACCTTTCCGAACCCGCCATCTATCCCCCGGTCTCTCCCCGATACACTGAAATCTTATATCATTATCACCAACGCGGATTCAATACCCTCCTCCTAACCCATCCCTCAGCACACAGGTGACTCGCATTTGGCGTCGACTGCAGACCAACACATTCTACAACACCACGATACTGCCCTTCTTGCTCCATCCCAAACACTACCTACCACCTAGTCTGGGAATGCCCCTACGCGCAAAACCCCCTCCCTTCTCCATCCCCTGAGCAGTGGGAGCTCGAGCTGGCCAGCTCACTCTGCGAGGACCAAGAACACGTCATCACTCGCTCCCAAGCAGCTGCGCTAGCTCGCGGCTATCTGGACTGAGAAAGCCACCCACTTTATGCTCAATAAATGTTTTCTAATCCAATCTCCACGAAGTGAACCATGACGAGTGAGGGAAGCACTGGGGATCGTCCTGACCGTAAATCACCCGTGATAGTGCTTACTACTGCTAAAACGATTTCTAATCCACTCCAATCCAATACAATTCAATTTAATCCAATTCAATTCATTTCAATCCAATCTAATCCAAATCCCGTTCAAACCAATTCAATCCAAGCCAATCCAATGCTCCTCGCGCATGCTCAGTAAGGCTGTCCAGCAGAACTCTATCTCCCCCTCTCTCTCTCTCTCTAACCTTTGTGAACCTTTTATTTTGTACCTGTTAACCTTTTGTGGACCTTTTGTTCACAGATGTTTTGATTTACACGCTGCTATGCGTTTCTCTCTCCCCTCATCCCCCGCTCACTCTCTCTCTCCCTCTCTCTCTCTCTCTCTAACCTTTTGTCAACGTTTTATTTTGTTCTTGTTAATCTTTTGTGAACCTTTTGTTCACAAATGTTTCGATTTACCCGGTGCTGTGCCGTGAGCATGGACGCCGGACGCCGGACAAGCCCCGGCCTTACGCTGCTTCGCCCCTAAAAAACATGCGGCGACTACCTCGCTCGGGTTTTTGCCATACTCATAGTCGGCAATGTAGGTGGCGTCCAATCCGCCCTATTCTATATTCTCCTGTATCCACTCGTGAAGGGCCTTCCCTACCACGTAATTTCTGTTGACAACGCGCCCGTACGACCGAAAGTCGACGGTAGGTGTACCCAGATTTTGCACCAGCGAATGGACTCCATTTCATCTACGCCGTTCCTCGTGGCTTCTATCAGATATTCAGGATGGGGTTGTAGCTCCTCCGTGGAAAAGGGAGAGGCGAAGCTGCATGATTAGATGGCCTGAACAAGATCTTGTGTGGTGGGTGGCTTTCGATGAAAAGGTTTTCTGAATGAGGTGAAATCAGGGCAATCCCAGGCCTCGATTCCGTGCCGCCAACTAGGGTCTCTTCCTTCCTAATCGCTCGCGGGTTTTCACTACATTGGAATGTCACGGATGGGACACACAAAAGAGCGAGAGAGCCGTTGGCCCGTTTGCTGTGCTCTTGCATGCCGAAGTACCCGAGCACGCGGAGAGCTAGACTTGATTTTTCAGCATGTTACTTGCACCTCTACCTACCAATAAAAAATTACTGGTAGACGCGACGACGCGGTACCGTCAGGCTTCATTTTGGCAAGCGGAGGCGTCCGCTTTCGCACGTGGTGAGACACCTGTTCCATATAGTAAGGAGACAATAAGAATTTTCCAGCGCTTCAAGTTCTCTTGTACATTACATTGACATTTGTGATATGTCTGCCTGTACATATTCTGTTAATACTTGTAAGTTGATGGGAATTTTTTTATTCCAATCATAGCATGCGTCCGAACTGTACGTGGTAGTCTTCGCCGTTTAAAAAATGCAGCGTAATTGGGACACTACTGAAACAATAGGGGGACACCTGTAAAGGGTACGACGTATCGTGACTGGTTGAATTGACGCAAACGTTTATCTGCTACGTGCCGCACCTGTATTTGAGGAACATAAACAGATGCCGCTGGCTCCATGTGGCGGCATCACATCACACCCGGCTTCTATAACGGCTACAGCATAGTTCACCAGGTAAGACAAAATCTGGCGTCGGCCACAACGTGGACGACGAGTGGCACGAAAAATAGCCGGTGGGTCAACAAATGGACAGGCTAAAGAATACTTAGGTTGACGACAAATTTATGAAAAAAGCTACTATCAGCAAATTACAGTAATAAACTGTAAAGAAAATTATAAAATTCGGTTTTTAAATCGAATCTCGGCCATTCAAAACACGAGGCGGGCCCGTGTCTCTAGCATTTCGCTGACCCTGGTTTAAAGCAGCCTTACTACAGAATTTAAAAAATGGGCTGCGCATTCCAAACACAAGCATGGGCTAGGGATACAAAAAATTCCGTTAGATATATTGATTGAGGTAAATAAGGGTAATTGGACCGGGCTACGTAATTACAGATGCAGCCGTTAGGTCGATAACAAAGCCGGTTGCCCGTTGTAGCGTCTGTGCAGAGCAATGGAGGCCCATTTTCCGTACTTCACCATGCATATGACCACTGCGATGAGTGTTGTATAACAATGCGTTAGTGTTGTTTGCGAGTTTTATGTAGCTTTTTTTACTATAACCAACCAAATTGCTGTGCTTTTTTATAGTTTAGTTTGCGTTGGGCTATGTTTGCTTAAGCAGAGCACGTTTCCTTTTGATTTGTTCCTACAATTTTTGTTTTCTGCTTTTCCGCATTTTCTTCGTTTACGATGTTACAAATATTAACTTGCTTATTTTCCTCAGTAATGCATTGCCCCGCATATACACGGTGTTATAGATTAGGGGCTTTTCTAGAATTTTTTTGTATTTCTAGGTTTTTTGGGGCGTTGTTCATGACTTTTTTTCTCCACATGACTGCACTTTATGCCAGATGTATTACAAATTTATTATGGCCGATTTTGGCAATTAAAGTTATTTTGTCTCGCTATCTCTGTACGCCTTCGCATAATTGTCTCTAAATAGACTGGTACCGGAGTAAATGGGTTATTTAGGGAAAAATCAAATTTTGCCTAAATTCAAGACACTACCAACTTGATGTTACTTCCCAATTTGTTGCGTTTCCCCTTGTGATCTGGTCTTGGGTTTCTCCCTGTCTGTATCGCGTTTGGACGGAGTGTATGGGAGAGTTTTTATGTCGTCAATTGCACTCCAAGACCATTCGTTTGGTTTTGTATATTTTTTTACAAAATGAGCTCTCTCTGCACAATTATATCTACTGTATATGTCACATCCATCAAAATTAATTTTTGTTCAAATGCATAGGGTTAGAGAGTTGATGCTTCTCATAGCCAAGCGGTATACGTCTCACCCCACAGTTCTCATTCCGGTGAAACCGCTTTATTCGGCGCCGCTTCTGTGCTACTCATCACCGCCGCCGACCATTCTCTCACAACTGCTATTCCCGCCGCCACCACCATCGATGTATCTTTCGCTGTTTGCGCAATCTGTTAACACCAGTACCGCCGTTACTTCGAAATTCCGGAGAATCCACAGATGCGCGAATGGGCGTCACGACGGCTGAATGCCGCTTCTTCCGAATGTTTAGTCACCACCGTTGCCACACCAAATTCCTTCTCCTGTGGCAGACACAAACAACGTCGCGATGTAGAGGAAATTGCACGCTTGGAACCCAACGTTAGCCCTAGCTTCCTCATCTGGAATTGCTTTCCGCGCGACATTTTCGCCGGTCCATTTCGCGCCTAAGCACGCTTTCATAACCGGTTGCAAGATATGCCTGCGCAGTGGGAGAGGATAATGGAGGTGAAGGGGGAGCGCGCGTGTCCACGCTGCTAGGCTTTGGGCCCTCATCCACGACATGCCCGTTGTGCTGGGGCGAGATTTGAACCTTGTGGGGTATTCTTAAATGTGTACACTTTGAAAATGCCGATTTCGAATCCGTTGTAGTCCAGACGTTTTTGCACTTAAGTGGCCTCTGACCAATCGATGTACTGCGTCACATTCGGATGTCTACTTTCAGCCAATCGGGGCTCGCTTGAGACGGACAGCTTGAAATTGACATGAAATGGACAACGCTCAGAATTCTGCCTCTGGACACTTCGCCGCTCTTTGCCACCTAGGCTACTGTGTTACACGGTTGGTGTGTTACACGGGCAGTAAGCCGCCTACGATGCGGGAGGGAAACGAAGATCCCCATTTTCTTCCGGTAGAATAGGGATGTTTTCTTCCAAGCTTCATTTTAAATTTCAGCGCCTCTGATGTGCCCTTCTCTTGTGCCGTTAACTTTGCGCTGTTTCATCATAAAGAAACGGTTTTTTTTTTGCACGCCGTTGACTGCGCCCAGCGTCGCAGGTCTTACTTCTGCATAGAGTGGAAGGGCACTAATTGCTTGCATGCCTCGTAATTTTATAATTTTACCTTGTCTTTCAGGTAGTTTTAGCTCTCTTTATTGACGCTTTTCGTGCTTAAGTGCAGTGTTATGCGTAAAGGATTCGCGATTTCTTTGGGAACCGCCTGACCAGACGAAAGTGACGGCCATGTCACTTCCTTTTCATACTTTCCCTCTCCCTCAACTACGCCAGAATGCCCGGGAATCACCAATAAAGATTTATTAATTGATTATTTCAGCTTTTATTATTGATCTCCTCTGTTAGTGCATCTTAAAGAATTACTATACTCAGCAAAAACAGTAAAACTGCGTTACATATCCATTTTGTGCGAACGAAAAACAGTGCATAGTAGGTAGTCTTCTGGTTGTATTTTGTGTTTGCTTTAGGAATACCTTGTGGTGGTCTTTGTTCATTTTTAGTCCTTTGTTATAATTTCAATACTCAAGGTATTTGAATTTTTGGTAATAATATTTGTCATTTACAGAATCCAACCAACAAATGTGTATCCTTCAAAAGTTTGACTTGTTTGAGAAAACGCAAGGCAGAAAGTTGTTGGTGCCATGGAAAACTCGGTACAACAGTAAAAACAAATCATGATAATAACAGGGCGCAATCGCAGAGGTGGCCACTAGCAGTTTCAGCAAATAGTGATAAGTTTGCGGTACTCTGTGCCCCACCTGTTGCATCTTCATAAAATGACAACGCTACCTTACACACGAATTGTACCTTCACTCTAATGGATTGGGTGTCTACGGGGATGACCTGAAGGACTGGGCTACACAGAAGCTCCGGGACGGGGCCGGCCACTGAAATGTCGCCCAGAAGTGTGGTGAGAGAGGAGGAGCGAATTAATAGAGCAAATGTCCCATATCTTTACGCAACTGAATAGCAATGCCTGCACATTGACTACATTTAAAAGTGTGTTTACGTGCCTTCGAGTATTTTTCCTATTTAATGCTACTGAACAAATGAAATACCCCTTTTCGACAACGTGCAAAAACCTCCTCCGTGTTTTGGGCAATCATGACGCGCACGCACTCGCGCTCCCCTTCCCTCCAGACACACACGCACACCCGCACACCCAGACACACACGCACGCACGCTCACATACACACACACGCACGCACGCATGTACACGGTACACGCACGCACGCAAGCACGCGCAGTAACATGGATAGAGAGATCCCAACCTGTGTCCGTGTAAGAAATTGCAGTACCCGCTCCGGACGGAGCCTGTATAGTTGATTTGCTAAAATTATATCACAATAACAACAAAGCATGACAGTATTTGACAAAACAAAACTTAACAGTTTTCAGGCAGGAGATTAATTTGTTCTGTATTTTGACTAACTCCTTCATTTCAGGCGCTCACCTAGGATATCATAAAACCCTGCATAATTATTCGGTTGCAGCAATTGCGTTTCTGAGAAACCACACCTGATGAATTGATTATTACGCTTAGCGATTTTGCATAGACGACATTAACACGAATGGTGAATTCTACTCATGAAGACAAACTAAAAAAACCTTGTTTTAGAGTCAGACGCTGCAAAATGAAAAACATTCACACATATTACACCAATATGATGTCAGCCAAAGAGGGAAATACACAATATAAACTTGCGAACCTTGTAGAGTTCCAAGGGCACAATGGTGCAATTCACCGAAGTGCGCTTCCCAGTCGTAGCTGTAATATTTTCCACAGGAAGGTTGAACTCCGGTCCATCTCTTGAACCAGTCGAGGTTTCGCTTTCAGCTTCTTCTCCCATAACAGCGCCACCTGTGCAGAAGACATTGGAGATGTTGGCAGTACTTTTGTTAGCTCCACGTATCTTCCCTGTCATTTCCGTGAACGCAGGTCATCCGCCTTGAAAAGTGCAAATTGTTTACTAGTCTAAAGTGCTGTCAGGTATTCATCTATGTAACAAAAGGATATCTTGTGGCCCGCGCGTTTACGGCCACATTTTGCCGCAAAAATGCGCTCGCAAAAGTTTTCATGATACGACTGGGGTTTCCCTACGTTTTACTTGCACCTGGTTAACGAGCATAGTTCAAACGAACAATTTTACCGTTTAGAGACAATATGCATTGGCTCCCTAAGTTCTCTACATGACTTATGTTGCATTTTTATGCAATTTCTCTTCTATGTAAACAACCACAAATAAGAAGTTTAGATTACATGCGACGAGTGTTTGGTGAAAAAACAAAAAAATGAGAGGGGAAAGTCGGGAATTATTCCGCAAAAAACAGAGAAAGGCAAGAAGTGGAGGACGTTTTGGTAGATCTTACACTGGTAATCAAAAAAGGAGTACACGCTGCAATAAATTGCGGAGTTGCAAGTATACACTTTGCAGATATACCGTACAATAAACCATACCTTTTCAGTGAATATTGAGGTAGCGGGGTGAATGTTAACTGTGTGAACGCACAAAATAGTGACGTAAAGTTTTTTTTTGCCTTGTGCTTTCAGGTTATGTTGGTATGAAATAAGTGAACCGTTCATTGCGGAGTTATCCTTAGTAGCCGTAGTGTAAACATTTGCGTGCAGCCTAATTTTGTTTCTCGCGTTTCGACAGAATGAAGTATACATGTTCATTTGCAAAACAACTTTAAAATATTTTGACTAGTCGATGTAGTTTTGTACGACATCTGCCAAAACACACTGAGTATGAGCTGTCCTGGAATCGCTGTTCCAACAAAACGAAATTTCGTTTTATGTATGGCGGCTTGCCTGGTAATTTTTAGAACAAAAAGCAAGATATTATAGCTGCCACATATACGGTTCTTAGATATTGGCATCTCCCGATTTCTTTCAGAATTTGGGGCTTCCGAAAGTTCAGTCTAAACAAAGTCAATAAGTGACCAAAAAACGAGTACTTGATTTTTTCATATACAATGCGCCAAATTACCTTTCTTCATTTGAACTTTTCAGCGTGAGCACAGTATTTGCACCATTCCAAGCACCACCTATTTTAAACCACCGGGAAGTTTACTTTCAAATAAATAAAAACAGAGTTGCGCCGATTATACTTTTATTTTATTTATACATTACACATTTTATTTGGCACACGCAACTCTGCCAGAAAAAACCGCTTGAGTTTGATGACCTTGCTTATCTATCTCCTGCCGGCTTTAAAACTTGAGCAGTGAACATAGAAAGCGTTTGCTTTTTCAAGCGCCTTCATAATTTCTTAAGGGACGGGCTGTTCCTCTATGAGTTCCGTCATGTATCGAAGTTTTCGAAAACATTTATGTTCAGTGATGGTGAAGGCTTTTATGCAAATATAATTATGTTTTGTTTACGCCAATCTCGCATTAAGTCTCCGGAGCGAACTGTGTGTGTGTGACTGAACCACTCGGTTCCCCACGATGTCAGAAAGAAAAGTTACTTTCGCTTCAAATACTTTTCAAAGTGGTGCGTGTTCGTGGCCATTACAGCTGACATAACGTACTAATTACAGGGCAGCAGCGTGTTCAGCAGCTGTCTAATGTACTTCCAATGTGAATTTTACTGGCCAATATGTACCCATGAGATGATTAAAGCTTGTTTGGATTGTGTTGAGTTGTATTTTGCAATTAGTTGTCCATGACGATGCTTTGAAAAGGGTTGAAGGCGATTTTGGTTTCGAGCCCGGTTGTAACGCGCACACAATTCTGAAGGCTAGTTTTAGTGAAAAATTGCGCACTGCAGAAGCTTGCAAAAACCGAAGTATACTGCTAAAAGAATTACCTCCCATAGTTACACAAATTTAAATGTCAATGCCCATAACAAAACGTCAATAAATTTTCTGCGCAATAATTTTTACGGGAACTTTTAAATGCACTCCTAAATATCGCCGTAGGTGGCCTACATCAAACTGATCCCGAAGGGATGGTCAGTGAGGCCAAATGTAGGAATATAGCGAATGATGAGGTTAAGAATGCGATTACAAAAAAAAAGTATTTTCTTTACAGTGACAACACTGAAAAGCGTGCATAGGCGCTGTTGTCAAAAGGGAAAAACTATGCTTTACTCTAATCGCATGCTTGACCACACCATCAACGGAACTCGCCCCTTTGGCCACGCTGATTTGTTGTTTCAGAGCGTTGTGGTAAAGCCGGCCTGTGGCGATGCTTAAGATCGTAAGCGGTTTATGAACCTAGGCATTGATAAACGCAGTAGTTTTGAGAGGCCAGCCGAGAACGCTTAGTATATGGCATTTATTCGGTGAGCGACAGCCAGGCTAGAACAAACCGAACATTCTTATGATGATTGTTCACGCCTGCACAACGAAGATGGAGGTGACAAGCTGTGGCTGGGCAATAATGAGGCTTATACGTGCAGAGCAACCGAGTAAATGTCGTTCAGATCCTCATACTATGTACGAAACATGTAGTACGTATGCTGTATTGTTGTGAGCTTGTTGTATCTGTGCAATATCTAAAGATGCTCACAATATGGTGGGCTTGGCAGCTGCGACACAACGCAATTGGCTAGCCCATTTATCCCAATACGGCAGGTTAATAAGCGCAGAGGTCCCTAAACAAAAATTTCACGTGCTTACTTTCTAGTGCAGCTGCCAGGCCCACAGTATCTTGTCCCTATGATTAACGAATGTGTTCATGTTGTTCAAGCTGTACCAGTATTGTTACCCGGCGACATCAAAAGTAACCCCTGGTCCAGAAATGGACTAAATCCTCGCAGAACTCGAACAAAGTAGCGCTGCACAAAAGAAACTGGTATTCTATTTTTAGAACTATAAAACTAGGTACTAACACCAGAAAAAAACATTATCGAATCTAGACAAGCGCGTAAGTGAACTATAATACCATCACCAGAGTATTTCGGCCCTACGAGCATACACCGCCGCAATTCAAACCGGCACTGCAGCAGACCACCCACTTAGTTTCTAAGCTTGAAAATTCGCTATCTGACTCAGAAAGCTGGTGACGTCGCAATAGGTTAATCTTCTATTAAGTTCCAGCGTATAACGCCAAAGAAAGCAATAGGGAAATATAACAAGCTATTATTAGCCACTGTCTTGAACACCTGATTTTAAAAATCGACGCGGAAGTTACAGCTCGCCCTTACCGCCACAGACGTGACAGAAATGACCCCTGCCAACCGCCTATTACCTGGTTCCCGCTATACAAAACCAAAGAAAACGTGTTTGCAAATGCTCGAAAGTTGAAAGGAAGTGATTTTAGCATTGGCAAATATTTTTCCCTTTCGGCTGGCACATGTAAATTAAACAAACAAATTAGCTAATGTATCCCCACAGGTTCATTCCGTAGCACGCCACAGGAACCCTGGTTTACGAAAAAACTGAAGAGATTAGCGAATAGAAAAAGTACTTTTTCCACGCAGCGAAAGCAAAAGAAACATCTGGGCCTTGGGCGAAATACAACACAGCCGAAAAAAGACTGTGCCGCCGCTATTTGTAACGCGAAATGGACGTTTTGCGACGCATACTAACAGATCAGACACACCAAAATTCTGATACGCCGTGAACCATCGATCTACCAGCACCATACATCTTACTAATAAATCAGGTCACGTGTTCTCAGATAAGCAATGCGCGGATGTTTTTAACACAACGTTTTCATCTGAATTTACTAAGGAATCTATCGTACCTTCTCATCCTGCTATGGTGGCGTTGACATCCAGTAAGGGTTGAATTATTTTTTGAGCGGACGGTATTTTAGGTATTATTAAAAACATGAAAATGTCCTCATGAAGTGTCCCAGAAGGTATTGACTAAAAGGTGTTAAGAAACGTTCATGACACCATCGCCGCATTTTTGTGTTAGAGGTATGTGTAGTCGCAATCCACAGGCATTCATCCAGATGTCAGGAAAATGGGCAACGTCGTTCATATCGACATATAAGGTGACAAAACTGTCCATGGAACTAGCGTCCCGTTTTTCTATCATACGTCCTGTGCAAACTCATAGAACACGTTATCAACTTGCAGATTGTAACATTTCTAGACTCTAACAACTTCCTTCACCCCAGCTAGCACGGCTTTCGCAAAGGAGTTCTTGCGAAACATAACTAGCAATATTTCTTTGCGACCTGCACTTTAACCTTGACAACAACTTACAAACTGAGGGAATCTTCGTAGATTACTCAAAGGAATATGACACAGTACCCCACCAAATAGAACGGTGACATTAGCCCAGTTATACTTAGACCGAAATGTAATAAACTGCACAGAAGCATTTCTAATTGTTCTTAATTTACCCTCCTCACTAACCATTCTCAATTTGAGCACATCTATACGAAATATTCCCACTGTCTCAAAGTAACATCAGGTGTACATTAATCTATGGTTCTCGGCGCCCTTCTGTTTCTAATATACATTCCGACTTACCCCTCAGCGTATCCTTCAAAATACGCATGTATCCTCATGGATCCGTAATCTATCCAACAGTAACTAGCACTCACGTTCACACAATTCTATAGCAAGACAGTAAACACATTGAAGAATGGACCCGCCGCGGTGGCTCACTGGCTAAGGCGTTGCGCTGCTCAGCACGAGGTCGCGGGTTGCATTCCCAGCCGCGGCGGCCGCTTTTATTATGGAGGCGAAAAGCAAAAATCGCCCGTGTGTACGAGATTTCGGCCCACGTTAAAGATCCCCAGGTGGTCAAAATTAATCCGTAGCCCTCCACTACGGCAAGCCTCTACGCCTTCATTGCGTGGGCGCGTTAAACCCTACAATAAATCAATCAATATTGAAGAGTGGCGGGTCAAATGGCTTCTATCTTTTAAACCAAAGAAATTCAAACTTGTTGCCTTTTCCCACCGTAAAAATCAATTTGGGATTTTATATAATTTCGCGAAAGTCGCTGTACAGTCGCAATTATCTTAAAATGTCTAGGTGTCACGATGTCTTGCGATATTTCTTGGAATACGCATTAAAATAAACGTCATTACATCTGCAAACAAAACACTGAGTTCCTTGAAACGTCACCTACGTTATTCAACGCAACATCCACGGTTGCTCACGTATGAATTACTAATCAGATCGAAGCTCCGCCCCCACATGAAAGCTGCCCGAAACATATCTAATAAATAGCCTTGAGTCCGTCCGAAATTGCTCCTTCCGATTCATTCACTCCCTGTACTCGTACGACACCAGTTATCAACCTTGAAAGCACAATCGGGTTGATCAGCATTCTCAGTTCGCCTCTGTATTTCCATCGTTTCCCCTTTCATACAATGTTTCATTCTTTACCCAACGCGATTTCTTACGCCTCCCCCCGGCAAACATTTCACACCGCACCAGCCACCCACTTCGTGTCCGGATATCCTACCGGAACTGTCAATTTTTTTGGCTCTTCTTTTTAGCACGCCGCCAATGATTGCAACGACCTTCCTGCTCCTTAGGTTTTAATCACCGGCCCATGAAGTTTTATTGCAAGTGTTACAACTCAGCTGCGTAGCGAAAACAAATGTGTTCAAATATTTTATTTTCCAGCGTTTTTACCTCTTAAGGAATGCCCCCAAGTGGGGTCCCCAAGGAAATAAAAATCAAAAGAAACCGAAAAAATTCACTACCCCTATGTGGAGAAGACAACGATGAGTGAACAGCAAAATTTCAAAAATGACGTTTAACACCAAAGAAACGATTCCAAGAGTATGACGTAAGATTAACCATTCTTTAAGGGACACTGAAGTGATTTGTAAACATTGCGGGATTACTAGCGCAAATTGTAGTTCGGAGTCCGTAGGCATTGTTTCGACCACTCTGGCCGCGTTTACGCGAATTTATTTAGTAGAAAAATCAATTCGAAAGTGCTGTCCTCCTCTCTTTACGCTGGCCTATTTTCTGCGGCGTTTTCGTGTGACGACAGCAGGAGATGAGCTGGAAAATGGCTGCGCTACTGCACGGTTCGCCGACCAGCCGACCTACCGATCGAGTCAGTCGGCCCAGCGTTTCGTCCGCCGGCCGCCGACGGGTCGTCGCTATTCGCTCGCTCAATTGAAACTAAGCCACAACACCTTTGTGAATGAAAGAATGTGCCTTTCCTTACTTTGTTAGTTTGTACACTGTGTCAAACTCAGAGTCCGGGTCGCTCCACACAAGCGCTGCACAAGTGCACATGCGACGCTTCGCTGACTTTACGCTAGTAGGAAAATCTAAGGCCAATTGAAGGCGGGAGAAGAGTCAGCGAAGTCAATATAGGTACTAAGAAAATAAAATCACCTGAAACCTTTACCGTACAGCGCAAAACTAGGGAGCAGGAAGCACTTTTTGCGCTGGGTAAACAAGCACAGCGGTCAGCAGCACGACCGCACATCTGCGAACGCTTTTCCGTCAAAGAAATGCAATTGCTAGACGTGAGATATTGTGGAAGTTTGGGGGACACTTACTGCAGGAGTGATATACAACAAATAGTCACATAAAGTACTTAAAATGCTTAAAATAAATAAAAGTGTAAACTGGTCATACATTATAAACCTTATATATCCAAACTGACCAGTGCCGGCTCGTGGCCTAGCGGTCTGAGGCGCTGGAATTTGTTTTGAAAGTCGCAAGTTCGAATCCCCAAGGGTACATGTATTTTTTTTTGTAAGTTGATTTTGTTGTATGCGGCCGATGTTTTCTGAACTGAGTTCACCATTTTTGGGCCGTAACGTTCACTGCTCCACGAGTGAGATCGCAGAACGCGCGCATACTGACAATGACGCGCTAGCGAGTTCGCGTTGGCGTGCTGTTGCCACAACCACCGATTGCTTGCGGGCAGTGGGCCCAGGCCTGAATCAGCACACCCTTGGCCTGGTGCGAACTAGCTTTTTACGAACAGACATGAGTGAGGCAAGCTTCGAATATGCTGGAAAAGCGCATGGCATTTGAGAGTCTGCGGTGACGCGGAGGGCGTTCATCCACTGCGTAGGCCTCGTCTAGTGATTTCTACGATTCCAAGCCGCCCTGGGAGGTTTATCATTTGACAGCCGACAACATGGCAGAAGCGCGGTACGGCGATAATTGAGAAATCGAGAATGCCCATCCAACAACGCCATCAGATGTCAAGTGTGTTGTTTTACAGAACCGAAACCGAAACCAAAACTTTTGATTGCTAACCTTGGGCATCGTCCAATCACGGTGCCCCCCCCTCCTGACGTCACAGCCTTTAGTTGGTGCGGCCGCCGCAAACCGCGCATAGTAGTTTTTCTTCTTTCGCGCTTTGTAAAATAATTACCGATTTGTCAACCGGATAAACGATGAATAGTGTGTTAATTTGAGCCAGTCTACACAGTGCAAGCAAAAATGGGAGCTTGACAAATTCACTTCAGTGTCCCTTTAATGCGAATAATTTATTCTTATTGGGACAGTTCACTACACGGCGATTGGGCTTTGTAGTGCTTTAGTGATGCGGGCTTTCTATGGCATTCCTAATCCATCGCAGCCGGCGACAATAGCAGCCTGCGTGACATTTCGAACTTTTGCAAAATCTGTAATATTGTAGAAATGAAGGGCGTTACACAGTTTGCCATTTTCGCCAATTTTTTTAACCTTTTCTTATTTTTCTAGTATTTGAAATGTCTCCTTTTACGCTAATATAACGATTACAATGGGACTTCCGCAAAATCTTCATTATTGTGGAAATTCAGGGAGCTGTGTGGTTTTTTTATGCGATTTTTTATAATTTTTCTTTTTTTGTTTTTTCAGAATTTATTTCGACCCATTATCTCCATATTATCTCACAGCATAATACAGATTGCACTTAAAACTTTCGCGAAATCTGCCCTATTGTGGAAATGTACGTCGCTACACAGGCGGCCTTTTCAGTAATTTTTTACATTCTTCTTGTTTTAGTTTTTCAAAATATCGTTCAACCAATCATCTTCATTTACTCTTTTATAAAAATTACCGGTGAATCTTTGGCGAACTGTGCTATATTGTGGAAATGCCGTGCGATAAGTTGGCTGCCATTTTCTGCATTTTTTTTATATATATTCTATTTTTTCCAAATTTCGGTCGAATAATTATCTCCATTTACCTATATAGTGATAACAGCTTGAAATTCTACGAGATCCGCATTAATATGGGAATGCGGAGCGGTAAACGTTTGACCCTGCTGGGTATTTTCGAGTTTTTTATTATTTTACCCAAATTTTGTACGACGAATTATCTCCATTTAGTCATTATAACAATTAGAGGTGGAAGTAACGCGACATCAGCATTTTTGTGGAAATATGGGGCGTTACACCGTCGTAGCTGTGGCGGTACTCGGCAAATGATGCTGCGCATTATTATTGCTGCGTGCGCCGTACTAACTCAGCGCAGCGACGAAGTTAGCATTAGCCGAACGCAGCGGAAACACAAAACCAAATGCTCACACTCCGAGCTATGGCAAACCATTTCGAGTTTGGACACAAACTTTCGTAACTTTTTTGTACTGCAGATACGTGGTTCGTCGCCTAGATGAGTGGTATGTACCAGAATTCGCGCGCTGCCTTCTCCATATTTCAATTTACCATGACAGTACCACATGTTCAGAAGACTTTTCGGCACTGTTGGATTCTTTGCATTATGTTACGGAACTAGGGTAGTGATGTGTTGCTCTCTTCAACCGCAGGCTACAGAGAAAGTGCGGGTGCAAATTATAAATAAAAGCATAACTGGGCTTTGTAATATAGGGTTGTTTAAAGCCATCACGTAAAAGTGCACCCAACAGCCACAGTATTTGGAATGGAGAATTTTGTGTCGTTTAACATGTACTTTCTAATTGACATTATATTACAACCCCGACTTCGCACGTTAACATATAAAGCAATGCCAAGAAATTCTTCTTTGGGTTTTACGGACGGCAACTCTAAGAAATTTGTTTCACTTCTTACTTTTACGAGTTTAGGACAGCTTGAATTTTCTTCAAAGTTTGAAGACTCAATGGATAAAAGACATTGATTACCCTTTAGCTTTTTTTCTGCCAAATAACAGATGCGGGGTGAAGCGCATTAGGCACAGCTAAACATGCAACCATCTTTCGTTAGATTAATTACAGAAAGAGCGAAGGCCAGCAAAAGCGTCAGATTGACAGACTATCGGCCGCTTTCAAAAAATGTTCTATTGTTCATATGAACCAAGCATGTTTGGGGTTTTCTTTGAAAACCCGCTGGTTTCAACTAAGCATATCATCAAAATTGCTGTCGTTCATGGAGACAATGGCATATCGTCATATTTCCGTATTCGTAATGACTGAACTGAATATATATTCTAGCAACGAAACAAATGAGATGCACTAATATGCAAAGCACATACTGCAAGTGAAAAATGTCTTAGAAGGGAATATTCCCGATAAATGTCTAAACGTAACATCACCTGAATACAAGTGGTGAAGAAGAACAACCGCTACAAACTTCCAGGCGTAAGAACTAGCCATTTTTGTAAAGAGCACACTCCACAGAAATGTACTTTGGGGCTTAAGCTGAACCGTTCATACGTACAGAAAGCAATGAAATCTAGCCGCGTGTCTTCGTGAAGCCACCAGAGCGGACGGAAAGGATAGCACCTCTCATATCTGCCTGCAACTCGAAGCGGAGTTTGCGGCCTTAAAGAATAAAATTTGTGAGTTTCTTTTAGCCGGTGTTGCTTCAGGGGTTAAAAAAAGAGGCTTGAGAAACACCGGATGCTCCGTATCTTTCGCGTGCGCATATATACTGTTCCGGAGCAGCATCCTTCGTAAAAGAACAGAGATCAATCAACAGCGGCGTGTGTTAAATGAGACCGAAAAAGGATGAAGAGGATGACCAGAGCAGGCGTCGCGTTCGGCATAGTGAGGCTTGACAAGCTGCTCTGGCTCTAAGTGCACCTTTGTAAATATTAATAAATATAATATAGTATAATAGCATAATATATTATACTATAGTATAAAATAAAGTAACTAAATGTAAAGATATATATATATATATATATATATATATAAGTATATATATATATATATATATGAATATATACAGGGAGCAGTTGAACTTTTGAAGGTGGTAGAGAACACAAGGAAAGAAAACTTTGAACAAGGTAAAAGCACGATTGTTGCCGACGTTTCACCAAAGAGACTTGCTTTCGTCAGGGCGAAAGCAAGTGTCTTTGCTGAAACGTCGGCAACAATCGTGCTTTTACCTTGTTCAAAGTTTTCTTTCCTTATATATATATATATATATATATATATATATATATATATATATATATATATATATATATATATATATACAGTAATCCCTTGTTATAGCGAAATCGCTTTATTCGAAATTTCTTCTGGTCCCAACCTAAACGCATGCATTTTATGGCCTATTACTCGAAGCGCCTGAAGAGCTGGACCCGCTTAGAGCGACGTGACGAGTGGAGGCTTCGCCGATCAGCGTCGACCCAGCGGCGAGTCAGGCGGTCAATATAGCGGGTTAACAATCTGGTGTTTCCTCGGCGATTTGCTCCAGCCGCTCATACTCGATTTACGCCATCTGACTTATAACAAAAAGTCTAAGTGCGTGGTAGGGTGATTGTATTTTGTTCCTAGACACTGCTCAATGGCGTGGATTCGACTGTGCGCGAACACTGACACTCGATGCGTAGAATTAGAAGTGTCGTCGAGATTGTTTTTTGAGCTCAACAAACACGACCTCAGATTGGAGCCGTGGAATTTACGGCGCTTTCGAGCGCAAAACTCTCGTAACGTTTCGTGATGCCCCCTCCCCCCCCCCCTCACTATAGAAGTGGCCACTTCCTCCCCCTCCGTATTAGCTCTGAAGCCTGCGAGGAGTTGGGCGCCCGTCACTGCTTGGTCAAATTGGAGCGGGGGTTGCTCGCGCCCGGCAAGAGCATGAAACAGCCAGAGCTCACTGCCTTTTTTCACCTGAATAAGGTTTTGCTTCCCTGAATACATTGTGTTTTTATTCCTCGCAGTTGTGGCGCAATCAAAGCTCAAGTACTTTATTTTCTTAAGTGGTCGCTTATATCGAAATACCGCCAGTAACGAACTTTTTTCGCCATCCCGCTGACCGTTATAACGAGGGATTACTGTATATATATCGGGAAAGAGAAAGGTCACAAAGAGGGCGTAGAAAAAGTATGAGTATAGAGTAGGAGACCCGGCAAGCATAATAACAGAGTAATTTACTTACGTATCGGCAAGGGGCTGGCTTGTCTTCGCCAGGGTAACGTTAACATCGATGCAAAACTTACTCTAATCTACGCACGTCCAGTTGCCGATACGTGAGTAACTGTCCTTGTAAATAGTTTGGCCGGGTTGCCCTCTCCTTAGTAATAATACATATTTATACACACACACACACACAAACGCACACACATATACATATATCAACCCCCGGCTGACTTCTGTCTTAACGACTTCGCGGCTGAAACTATACAATCTTCTTTCCCGTCAATATCTCCGCCTACATATTACAAAACCAATCCGCTTTCTGAATTCCACTTCTTCTGTCCTCTCACCTGGGGACCTACCCCTATATAAACTGTGCCAGCCAGGCGGCGGTTTGTCCTGACGAAGTAAAGTCTCTTTGCTGAAACGTTTACAACAATCATGGTTCCTACCTTATTCGAAGTTTTCTTTTCTTGTGTTCTCTACCATCTTCAAGGTTCTATTGCTCCCTCGATTTTGTGTACGAAGATGACGGAACAAGGTAAGCCCCCTCTGTTCTCCCTGGCACACGTAGCTCTAATAGGCAGGGTGTCGAACCGGAACCGGAACCGAACCGATAACCGGAACTGAACCCGAATTTTTGCCCGGAACCGGAACTGAACCGAACCCGTATTTTTTCCGCTATTTTGGAACTGAACTCGAACCGGAACGAATCGAAGGCACCGTTCCGAACCGGTTCCGGGGCTTCAAAGCTCTCATTTCTAGTTTTTGATTATGGTGGTCTACTTTGTTTGTGAAGGTATTTTTACCACTCGCGTGACAGCGCCACCATATAATACGCATAGTGTGTAGTCGCACAACCCATCAAATATAATGTAAAGTTGTCGTATAGCAGCGACACCATTACAGGGGGGAGTAACTGATCGGCGTTTCGTCCTACCGTTGCTCTCTAGATCGGCGGGGACGAACATTTACTCCGCGAATTATGCACACAGCATCCAAGCTCCCACAGTTACTCCTCTTGAGGATGTCGCTCGTGAGGACTAACAGCTGTAGTTAGTCTTTTTTTTGTCTTTTATGGCTAAGAGTGTATACTATCAGTTTGTGTTAGATACTGTTGATTTCCCGAATTTTCTTTTAACATTAAGAATAAGTTATGCTTGAACGTATATTCCGAGGAAACATGGCTTATTTTGGTGGTTCCCATGTATATGGCGTTTATTATTGTGTAAAACGTTCAATGTATTATTAATTCGAATGCATCCCTGCCCCCTTGTGAAGGCCTCTAAGCACATCATCAACTGCTGGAGTGTTGTATACGCTGGGCTAGTTGGTGGTGTTCCCTGATGGCTAACAGAGCAAAAACTAGGTGAATAAATGGAAGGGGGGGATACAAACAAGCGGTGTTTTCACTCTCAAATTCTTATGCACTGCTCTTAAAGCCTGCTCACAAAACATACCTTCCGTAAAACAACCCATTGGTCCTCTTCACCCGTCAAAAGCAGTATCAGGTCATTGTTTACCATGTAATGTACCATAACGTTCCAGTTGAAGCTTATTTAGGGCCTGACTGTGGGCCGCACGACGGCATCCATGCACTCCACGAGCGGCGCTGCTTATCACCCTCGGGAACATGGGGAGCGATGGCACGGGCCAATTAGCTAACCTTTTCCACTTTTTAAAAACGGCGCTCAAAGGCAAACTTTGGACCTAACTGCAAAACTTAGCGATAGGGCTCCACGAGCTGCATGTCACCCAACGCGTGCACTTGTCCTTGCGTTGGAGTGGATCTTTTCCTGGATGAAAGGGTATGCCGGACGATGATACAAAGCGCTTCCGTTACTTTGTCAGCGGAAACTATATGTACTTAAAAATCGTAACAGTTCAACCAATTTTTTTAATGCGAAATTTGTTGCCTTATTGCGCGAAAATACGCGTGTGTGCGGGCGTGCTTGTCTGGTTATTTGATGGTATCAAATACGATGGCGGTCGGGCAGGCTCTCTGCTACCCAGAGAAATTGCCTCTCCTGCCAAAAGGGTGCCCGCTAGTCAGTAAATTACACCCGTCTGCCTGCCTGGCCACCAACCAGGAGATTTCGGCGAGAATGCGTGGTTTGGAGATGAGGGGCGGCCTGTCACCAGCCACCAACGAGGGGGTGTGGGATGCAAAGCTGCACCACGGCGACACCCGATGGAACCAAAAAAAAAGATGGTAGACGGACGGTCGCCTGCTTTGTGGACGGACTGGCAATGGGTAGCCTGCAGGGAAGGTGCCCATTGCCAGAAGGTTCAGGCGAGGATCCCAGATGGAGGAGGCGTAGGTGGTGTCGGTGGCACCGGGGTCTACCGGTGCCTCGGCTACATGCTTGTCTGCCAGAAGACTGCGGCGAGGATGCTTTATTTGAAGACGAGGTGTTCGGTGAGCGGAGGGGAACACAAGGCGGTACCGCGGCAGTTCCCTACAGTCATGTTCTTGATAGCAGCTTTTAAGCACCCGCTGCTCTCGTTTTGCGTAGTCTCTCAGGGTCAGCCTCTTTGTTACCGAGACAACGGAGAGGCCACCGAAGATACAGCAAGCAGGAAAGTGGAAGATGAAAGTAAGGCAAAAGTGTGAGCGGGAGGGCGGTATGTTGAAGCCGCGCGAGACATGCTCCCCGGCGACGGCCCGTGCTATACGAGAGAACGCCAGAGCTTAGCGCGAGCAATCGTGCGTTCGCTGATTACGCGATCACTTCGTGAAACGCAGGCGCTATACGCCGTCGCTGAGAAGACAGCAGTTCGTGCTTCGCCCAACTTTCACATTACGGAGTATCGTAATCGTCAGCCATTTTTTTTTTGTTCATGAAACTGCGGGTTTATGACCCAAGAATAAAATTCAAGCTTAATTATATAAATGACCTAAATGTATTAATAAAAAAAACTTGCGGTCATAAATAGTATTTCTTTCACATTCACACACACAAGCAACCAAGTGTCCTTGTGAACCTTTTATATCGTTTAAGTTAATGTTGAATCGTTGACCTCCAATTAAAAACTTTTTGCAGTGGATTGTGCAGTTAAAGGAACTCGGCAAAACTTCCGATAAAGGCATTCACTCTTTCCTTCGCGTCTGGAAGAACTGCAAAAGCTCTAGGTATCGCAGCACGGAGCGCTGCTGCCTGCTTTTCTCGTCGCAGCAGAAACGCCTTTCATTTCTGCATTGCTTTTGTGGCTTTCTTTTAACAGCGGAGCAACTTAAGCTTGAACCTGGTTCGGTGGCGTCCGCAAAAAAATACTAAGAACAACAACTGTGCTGCCGCAGAGAGGATTGTATAACAGTGAAGCCGGCTTTCGCGCCTGCTCGAGTGTTAGCTTAAGGGGCATATGCGTGTGCGCACCCTTTACTATATACCATCTGAAAGGTTAGTCTTTTTCGGGCTACTAAAACGCGAAAACAAATTGGCGCAGCTACACTAGTGGCGCAAGGCTGGAGAAACAGTGCATCTGAAGGTCGACTTAGCTTCTTTTCCCTGGGATCCGCTGTTAGTGTTGGGGACCGACCGGAACGGCCTTGTAAAAACCGGGTAAACTTGGCCTCACCCCTCAACAGTTAGTCTAGCCTAGTAAGAACATCCCCAAACTTAAAAAAAAACTGAGCGGAGCCCAGCAAAACTTAGGAAAAGAGCAAGATCCGAAAAAGCGAGGATGACCCTCAGCTCCGCTGTTTCTCCAGCCTTGTGCCAGAAGTGCAAGCTGCACCATTTTGAACAGCGAAGCTGCTGTTGCTGGCTGTAATGTGTGCGGCGTCATCAGAAACCCCTCGGGTCATAATTACTCCTGCCGCTTACCACGCTAGTGAGCAGGCGCCTTACGTGGAGCGCCTGGCGTCGTCCAGGCTTGCGCGTGGCGCTCGAAAAAAAATACTAAGAAAACAGTTCATGTGCGACCGCGCCTCAAGAGGGCGTGGTCGCGCATGATAGCTCGCAAGATAGCTCGGGCTACAGACGCATAGTTCGCGGACCCGGTTGCCACTGGTTCTAGCACGTGTTGACGCGCTCCACTTTCGAACACATGTGAAAGCGTGCGGACAAAGCGATCCTGGGCCGCCAGTCATGCGCGAGGAAGACAACGATATAGATGGATTTGACGATGACTACTACTACCACAGTGAAACGCGGCAACGGAACATGTAAATAAACAATTTCAAACCTACTAATAGGTGGCGGTGTGTCCTTCAGTGCTTACATAGAAAGAAATCCTCCAGGCCTTGCGCGACTATATAGTGCAAGCATCTCCAATTTTATTACGTGGCTATCAAATGCGTTCATTGCTGATGCTGAAGGAAAGCCGGCCAACAGCTCCTCCACTGCTGTAATTGCGTTTTTCCGGCGGTCGAAGAAGGGAAAGAGAGAAAAATCTTTTGAGCAAGTTTCCAAGTTGCCTAATAGATATAGAATGGTAATTTTTGGTTGAGGTGTTTTGCCACCCTCTATAATCTTAGTATTGTACGTGTTCGTTGACTACGTTCTGGAAGCATTTGAGATTTCGAAAAAAATTGAAAAAAGGGGTTGCAGGGTCTTTTTGAATCGCAAAAATGAGAACGTATGCGCAAAGAAACATACAATATGAATTTGTTTTTATTCCGATGTTACAATGAAACGAAAACGCAGCACTAAAAATTTAGACACCACAACCACTCCTGCTTTTTTTTCTCCGAACCCGTTTGAGCCCGTTTGAACCGGTTCGAACCGGTTCAAACCAGAACGAAATGGTGCTCCGGAACCAAACCGGAACTGAACCCGAAATGCTTGAACCTGAAACCCGAACCGAACACGAAAAACTTCCTGTTCGACACCTTGCTAACAGGTGATAGCCACTTTATGTACATTCACGAGCACTTTCCTTCCGGACACCACTCACTATACATCACCTTTCAAAGCGACGCCACAACCCATGACATCAGAAAACTCATTGACGCCGCCCCACGCAACATCGCTCACTTCATTCTTTACTTTGACACAACGACTTAAAGAACAACACCGCTGAAAGCACTATCGCGGACATGAAAACACTTGTTCACGACGTTAAGGCCAACAGGCCCAATTCAATTCAATTCAATTCAATTCAATTCACTTTATTTACCAGATACTACTGGTTGGTTTCCTGGGCTATGGGGACAGCTTGACCGCTTGACGGTGCCTCAGACAGCCAGTACAAGGCAGCAAGGAATGATACATCAATGAGCACTGCGTGTGCATTTTACAGTTGGCATGCATGTTTTACATAGGAGAAATGTAAAAACGCTACAAGAATGTATGACATTGTAACAACAAAAACCGACTCCAGGTGAGAAAAGAAATAGCAATTGAAATGCATAAGCAAAGTGCACAGCCATGCGCAATAGTCAAAGAAAAGTGCAAAAAACAATAAAAATTTGTAAGCATTAAAACTACATATTCACAACGCAAAGATAACCGTCACAACAGTGCTTCCCAGGACCGAAAACAAACGCAAGCCAGACATACCCCAGACGCGCAGACTTCTAGCTCACTCACAAAGGTCAGCTAAGCTTACAACTTCCTCGTGAAACCTGGGACACTATAAAGCAAACGTTCACGTCATCCACCACCCAAAAGTTTACCACGACCCCCTAGGACACCTCGTCAAGGACGGACTACTCCCTAACTTTCGAGGCGTGTGACTGATTTCCGAAAACATTAAGTACAGGCTGAGGAACTCATTCAAGGTGACGCTCGGCGCTACACGCATCAGCCTCCCGTACACGGCCAGCACTGCACAACAACAGCACCAACCCAAAATCTCCAACAGTAGCGAAATGTCACGTCCTCCTAAGAGTAGCACATGTGACGCCAGCACACAAACCGTGGACGTGGCCGCAACACCAGCTGTACAGCACAACAACCAGACCCACCAAAGACATCACGCTCAGTGTTCACGCAGACCCCAACGCGTGCTAGAACGCAAACAAGCACCCAAACAGGCATCGATGTGAATATCACCCCTAGCAGCCCCCCTAAACAACAGACTCCAAGCAAAAAAGTGTCACCTCGGAGGCCTGCTCGAAACAAACACAAATGACTACCATCGAGTAGACCGGATGCCCCAATCCTTAAATCCCACTCTTTCCTTAAAGCTCGAAAAATAGCCGGCAAACAAACCAACTTCAGATTTAATCTCAAAACGTACTCCTCGTATCTCTAAAGCAAAAAGATCCCTAAAGGCCTCCGCCTAAAAGTTGGTTGTTCCCTTGGTGGGCTCCCTCATGAACTAGCTGCCAGGTGGCAAGGTATTCTAAATAATGCTTCGCTTCCCCTCTAAGAAATTCTTAGAGACCATTGTACAGCCAACTCAGCGTCTTCAATGACCAGATTGAAGCTCTTCCGCTAACTGAGCAAGAGAAACTAGATCTTAATATTTTTATAAATCGCAAGGCGGATCCCAGCACAGGCGGACAACAATGTACAAGGTCGATTTCATCGCGGCATACACGGGTCGAACAACTGGCGTGTGGTTTTTTTAACCGTTTCAACGGTGAATTTTTTCTTTCCATTGAATAAAAAATTTCTGTGCATTTTTATTTATATTTGGACCCAATAAGCTTACAAAAAAGTTAGCTTGTGATGACACTAATTAGTTATTTACGAGCATTCCGTATAATTACATCCTTCGCCATTTCAAACTGAAATTTTCAACTGAAAATGTAAATTTTCTATGTGAACTCAGATAGCAAAATTGAGGCTGGTAGTGCAAGTATTATTAGAATTACAGTCATGTCAAGATAGGTCTTCGGTATTTGAGGTCACCCTGACGTGAGTGTGGCCTTCGCTGCAATGCTTTCCTCTCTCTAGCATCTAGCTTCAGCAAAAAACAAACAATGGTGATATCTATCCGTAGAAGCATCCTTGAAGAACTATTTCCCAGAAAACTAGCTGTTCTGGTTTCGTTCTCAAATTGCCAAAAGTCGTTTGGTTTACGTCCAAAATGTAAGACGCCTGCGGCCAAGGGATTTCTTGCTATCGTTTTTGCCATAGTTTTTTATTCTTCCGTGTGTTGTGGCGACTAGGTCCAGAAATACAAGACGAGAAGACATACGCGCAAACTTTATATCTTTCTGCCGATGGCGGATACAGTTGCAAGTGCTTTGAACGTGATACACGAGGAACTGGGGCGCCCGGCATTGAACCCCCCCCACCCCCCCTCCCACTCCCTCCTGCTCCTCTCCGCATATCACTTCTCCGACCAACTTCTAAGGCTTTGGTAACAGAAGGCCAACTTTATGTCGTGCAGCGTCGCCTCGCGAACCTCTCGAGCAGCTTTAGAACGCATATGGCAACGATATATTAGATTTTTATACCAGCAACACTCATACCCGTACACTTTTTCTACCAATGACTCAGTGTGCCTCTCCTACGACATGTACTGCACTAAAGAAGAGCCATAATTTAGCGCCACAAGAACATCAGTGTCGTTAGGGATGAGGCGCACAGCACTTCAAGGAGAGTAGATGACAACGTACCGAAAAAAAAAAACGTAAACACCCTTTAAAATCTAACTTAGAAGCGAGGCACGTTTTTCGGTCTCTTTCTTTCGTATGCAGCGCGGGCTAGCCTATTTGATAGCGAGCCTGTTTCGTTCCCTCGTCACTAAGACTGGAATGTTCTTCATAGTTCGAGGGTCTCTCAACCGAACTCTACCGATCCAAAAAGATTAACGCGGAAATATAATTGGTGGCATGGCAACCACCAAGGCATTCCATTCGCCGACGATCGCTACCTCGCGTCACTCTGTTGATTGCCTTTGTGACGCATGTATATTATTAGGTTTCTTTTAGAGTGCCAGTTCGCTTCAATAAACCTAGTGAAGATGAAAAACCCAGCATTGTTCTTGCCTTCGCGGGGTCGCAAGAAATACCGAGACAATGTTGATACTGCGCTCCCGAGACGAACAGAGTCGGTTTCATGTCGCAATAAGTGCTTTCACAAGTTACCGAGGGAGAGAGAGAGACAACCTGCTTCCGTTGACACTTCAGCTTCCGAAACGTACCTATTGATACAATAGCAGCAAAACGTACGCTGTGGCTCACTATGCTACTCCAATTTAAATCTGAAAACGACGATGTTTAAAATAAGGCGTAGCCCGGGTGTTCATGCTTTCATGGCAGGAAAAAGAAGCATCACTTCATACGCCACGAATCGTCTCCCTTGGCGTGCCGCCGCGTGCCATTTTCTTTGGCGGAGTTGGCGGCGTTACTCTGGCCCTTCTCCGCTGCACCCTCTCGGCCGTGTCGAACCGGCGCAACATTACTGCATGCCGAAGCGGCTAGCCGATGACTCCATCATCGCATCCCCAACATGTAGGTTCAGACGAGACGAGCCATGACAAGGCACGATCAAATTACGGTCTTAAAATTTAAGCGACATTGCGTTCCACAGGACAAGAAAAGGACGTAGGTTCGGACTAGACGAGCCACGTAAAGACACGATCAAATTATACTCTTCATATTTAGGCGACATTGCGTTAGACAGGACGGGAAAAGGACGAGACAAACCGTTGTGCGTTTCAAGTATTCGTCTCCTCTATTCCACGTCCCGTCTGACGGATTACGGCGTTCTTTCAAAGTTATGTACCAACAAGCCCAAGTTTCAACGCTTCTGCTGTCGTCCGGTGACCTTCCGTCCGGCTCAGCTCCAAGGGCTTCAACGTTACTCATTTACCATAGCTTGCATGGACGTTCAAGTACCAGTATTAATTAGGTTCATAATCTTCATCCGTGGCGGCAAGATCCTCGTATCGCATCGTTTTCTTCGGATTTTTTACTGTTACTGACCCCGTACGTATCCTGTGGTCCCGACCTGAGCCAAAGTCTACGAGAAGAGGAAGAAGTTAGCAGTTTCCTAATGCGCCACGCTGATCCAAATCTGAAGAGAACGATGTTCTGAATGTAGCATCGCCCGGGTATTTGTGTTATTTATGACCGGCAAATAAAGGCCAATAAATCATTCCCTCATCTACCATAACCCGTGTGTCTTGCCCTGCCACTGTTTAACACTATGATTGCGAGGAGGACATCGGATTTCCGCTGGCCGATATAGTGAGTGCGCTACACGATTCCTACTTGACGTCCAACGTGAACGCAAACAAATTCTCCGTCGATTTCTGGCAGTTGCTGTGGGCCTTCCTCTATACTTCCGCTTGGACATTCATAATGCAATTATGGTTGTGTTTTATGCTTTTGGAATATGGTGAACGGCGACTAGCTCCCAAATATTTTCTTACCCCGTGAATGACCGAGTTAACTTTATTCTTTCTTATCCAAACATGACGTCACCACTGTGTTCGCTTATTAGGAATTCAATCTCTGTTGCTGAAAGGGCAACAGATGCCTTGCTGATGCACTCCTTACCCGATTTTTGCATTGCACATCTGTAACAAACAATTTGATCACATCTATATTAAGGATGGCCCGCACATCTATCGTTGACGAGAAGGCGTCAGCACTGTTCCCAGTTTCCTTTTGGAACGCAAGTTTTAAATGGTCTACGTTCAAGTAATTGAAAAATACCGTGAAGGTGAACTTACGGTTTTTTACATTTATATGCTGTAGGCATTTTTATCCAAAAAGTGGCTTATGCTCCCCGGGATTGTTGTTTTATACCTTGAACGGCGGAGGATAAGTCATTTATTGGAACATGGATATATCTTACCTGGTGTACGTAAAGACGTGTGAACTTGAAAACCTGCGTTCGGGCTCGGCTGTACATAGAGGCGACGCTTGTTAGCGAGTTGCAGCATTCACCCTTTTCGCAGACGTCAGCAAGAAAGCGGTTGTGAAACAGCGTTTCCGAGCGATCAGAATTCGATAGCACATAGAGGGGAACGTTCCAGATGCAACACTCGGCTAGCTCGTAGAGTAACTTGAAGGCGTAACGCTGCCGTGTCGAATTGATTCGGCCACCCCGACTGAAGAGACAGAAAGGCTCAAAGTGGAAAAACGCCTTCGGTGCCGATGACAGGAGCTCACCGACAAAGCTTGAGCCAGATCTAAAGTAGGCCACCACAAACACTATTTTGACTTTCGCGGGTGGCACCACGGGTTAGGTATTGAGAGCTCTTCTGAATGGTGGTGGTAGGTTTTCTTCCATGGGGTAGTCAACATTACCGAATTTTGAAATATCTGTTAATAAAAGATACCGGAAGCAGGTAGCGTTCGTGATATGAGGTCGTACAAAGGGGGAGCAAAAATAATTTAAGGATAGCTAATAACAAGCCAGGCCACGAAAACA
Source organism: Haemaphysalis longicornis (assembly GCF_048455015.1). Classification (NCBI taxonomy): domain Eukaryota; kingdom Metazoa; phylum Arthropoda; class Arachnida; order Ixodida; family Ixodidae; genus Haemaphysalis; species Haemaphysalis longicornis. The sequence continues at coordinate 127,330,253 of NW_027526295.1, read as the reverse complement.
CCCGCCGCAAGAATTAATTCCGTAAGAAATCTTAGATCAGGATCAGTTTTATCCCATGACAATCTCACCTTGCCTGAAATGTTCTTCTTCAGGAATATGTTTCTCATTGGGATAACGGGAACAAAAGCAACTTGTTTTGTAGTTATATAAAAAAAGCTCAAAGAGTACACATCCTGCAATTGCTGTCCCCGGTAGTATTAGTCCTCTAGCTTCATTCGATAATTTGAGGAGACCAACGGTTAAACTCAACGTTCAAAAAAAAAATATATATTTATATATATATATATATATATATATATATATATATATATATATATATATAACCAAAATATTGCTTAACTCTTGTTCGGTTCGAAGTAAACATGTAATAATAAATTTAGGTATTGTCACCAACTTATTAACTGCAGTGTTTATGAAGAGCTAACTTTTCGTAATTGCACCGGCACTGGAAAGATTTTTTTGTTGAAATTCTCCTCGCTGTGCTCTCGAGCAATCAAGAAATGCGGTGACTTTCAAGGCATAAACGTCCCACGCATCTTGTGCTCGGCCAAATTAGCACTTTTTGCTCTGTAGTGACCCCTTCCATAAGTGTACTGTGAAAACAGAGGCTCAGATGACTGAAAATATTTAACCATGTATATCCATACACACTGCCCAAAAGTTCAGCAACTCAGGTCTGATTTCTGCAGCGAAAATTGGGTAGTTTTATAGTCCGCGCTTAACCTTACGTAATCCTGTCTAGTCAAATGTGAGTGCCGCTGAGGTATACTGAAAAAAAAAAACATTGAAGACATCAAAAATATTCAAGCAACGCTAGCAGCCATCTTGTCTTCGCTGTCTTACAGATGGCAAATACGGGTTCTCGTACTCCGTTGTTCATTTTTAAACAATATTTTTCTGTGAAGTCAATTTATCAGATCAGCGAAAACCGCAACCGACTCTAGCTGGAGAGAGATTTTGTGCACTTACAAATTTAGGCGGCATATACTGAACTCTTCAAATAATTCCAGACGCCAGGTACCCAATATCCTTAAAGGTATTTGAAGTAAATTAAATATCTGAGCATTTTTAACAGCGATGCTGTTTAAGCTGGTGGTAGGGCCGGCGCTCCTGCTCCGCCGCAGCTTTCTCATGGCGCATATGGGCGGGACTAGTGCCGCTACCTGTGGGAGGCGCGATACAACTGACACAAGCACGGCTTTGTAAAAGCGTCGTGGGGTGGTTCCTTCTACCGCTTGTTACAAAAGGTGCAGTTTTTACAGTGCAAAGAGAGCAATTAATGGTGAAATGAAAGAAGCCAAAAGGCTGAGAAGCAACAATAATAATCAGTTTCTTAATTAACGTCCCAAACACCAGACCACACAAGCTGAAGAGACGCCACCGAACGAGTTCAGAAATTTCGAGCAAATGCTCGGCCCGCTAGCCCCTCCGCTACTCTTTGAGCTTCACCGGAAAGCAGGTGGTCACACGTACATTTTGGACATTTAATGACCAGGTATTCACTGCACTTTGCGGGGCAAACCATGACACCGCACCGAAAACCTGACCGGGTCTCGAGGCATAACAACGCAGTAAACTTGGCCTAGTCATTATTAATAAACGCGAATAAACTTAGCCGAATGAAGAATAAGACAGTTAAAGCAAACAGCCTTTCTGTTTCCCCAGTATTTGCGTTACTAGTACGAACCCGCCCCAATGTTGTTCCGTAAAATGCGTGATTTATTACGCGCGCTACAATAATGCCGACCAATACCTCGAGCGCGACATCGGGTGCGTATTTGTAGCCTCAAACATATTGGCAACTTGGTTTACAGCAATTGGTCGGAGCGTTCTATCTGCCGTTACCGCGCATGCGCGGGTCAGCCTCGGATTGGACACGATTTTATTATTGAGAAACCCACCGCGAGCAATGAAAACACGCTTTTTGAGCGTAAGGGAGAGAAAAAGGTTAACTCATTGAAGGCTAGCTTGCCTTTCGTGGGGTTAATAAAACTCAAAAGCGTTAGTAACTTTATTATTTCTTTGTTTTCATTAGTTTGGCCGTATTTGAGCGATAAGATGTGCGTGTGCGCATCTTTCTGCTCTGGTTGCCGACCTGCGATAACGTGAGGCTGTTGACCCTATCAATAAACATACCTTGCGTTAGTGCTTTTTGGTGTCTTAACTACTTTTCTACAATATTCCACATTTATGTCCCTCTTTTTGTTTTTGTTCTTAACCTTACCTGAACGGGAGATAACCTAAAAGATTGAATACAACGTTAGGGGCCTTCTCAGCGGCGCACGAGCTTTTTGTTGAGCTTTGAATATGTGGTATAAACCAGGGGTTCATACCAGAGCTTTATACATTTGAAAGCACTGATTTGCGTGTAGCCGATGTATTTTGTATTTTTTTTAAGGTTTCGATACTTGTTTTATTACTTGTTCGTGCAACAAGTGAACAAGGTACCATTAGCGCAGCAACGGACACTGAACGCGGAATCTGATTTTGGGATTGGTGAAACCGGATACCTTATGGCTTGCGGAAAAAAATTATGATTTTTTTTTAATTTGACGAACTTGCCTTCAAGGAACCTAAAAGGCCTGCCACAAACTAAAAGACTGTTAGCGGAATTGGCACCGTCAAGCCCGAGCGGTGCCACGTGCAAGAAAAAGGGAGGAGCAGAAACTAAAATTCCAATGGACGGCTTGGCCACGTCGTCTATGCTAACATTCTTTGATTCATATCACCGTGTTTAGGTTATATTGCCCACATTGTAGATTATGTTTGTTTTCATACAACCCTCCAAGTAATTCAAGCAATGGCTCACCCGTAAACGTCCTAAAATGATTACTTACGTAATGGGAGGGGTGGACGTAGATAGCGTTCGATCAGTGGACATAGCAGACATTCCCGTATTTGCCTCAGCCGTAAACACGCAATAAACGCTTGATGCTTCTCTCCCTTTCCAAATGCCACCCGTGACCTTTTATTGACGCGTAAAAGAATTGACAATAGAGGAAATTTATACTATCGCCACAAGGAATAACAGCAGCTGTAGTGTCAATAATAAATTTCTTGGGTTGGGTTGTTCTCGTCGGGAACGCATTTCGCCTTAATGAGAATTAAATATAAGTATCGGTAGATGTACTCTGAAGGTCTCCTCAGCAACGCTTGCAAGCTGGATGTTGGTGCCGTTCAAACACGAATAGCTGCAGTTGTCACATAGAATTTTCAGTGTGATTTCCTTACCTTCGGAAATATACTCAAACAAGCTGGATCAGTTTTTTACAGTTCCGGACATCCAAAATTATAGCCCGCATGCATTTATGGAATGGGTATGCGAATTGTCGTCTGTTGGCATTTTCTATAATTATAAACACCTTACAGAGATGGGCGTAGTTGATCTACGTGCTGAGCAAAGCGATGTGGTGTGATAGGCCCACTTCGTTTCAAGTTGTTGTGGCTGGCACGAATAACAATTATAATATCACGCACGGGTGAGAACTATTTGTATTTTGTATATGGTTACAGCCATTGCAAATAGGCGGTACCTGATCGAACCCCAAGTAAGACACGGGGTTAGCGCCCTGATTGCTGGAGTACTCCCTTGACGAATTGGGAGTACTTTTTATAATTTTGGCCTGCTGAAAGAGCACGCAGTGAGACCGGGTGTCGGGGGGGGGGGGCGGGAAGCAGGAGAGTGCTTCGGAGTACCCCCCTCCCCCTATTGTTTTCATCTGTCTCCGACGGTAGGAGCCCCACCGGTTAGCGATACCCCGGCTGCAGGAACCGCGAAATTCAAATTAACATAGTCTATGCCCATACTAATGTGGCAGATCAAGCCTGAAAGGAGTCAGGATTGGATGGATTAGATAAAAAAAAACGCTTTCTCTAGTTCCTTCTAAACTCCCTCAACCCTTTCCTGTCTTTCGCTATCCATTTACTCGCCTCTTCCCAGAAGAGATCAGGAGAGTCACCCTAGGCCTGCTCTCATGCTTGTGGTGTGGCTTAAGTGGCATTTGTTTTTTTCTACACGCCAGGCTGAGTTAAACGTCATTTGATGTTTGGCCATTTATTTAAGCCGGCACAACGCATGGGGTACCGGCCGAGGAAATCTTATTTCCTTTCATTTAACATGTCTCATTACATCAGTGGGCTTTTACTGCATTAGGTGTAATATGCACCACACAAGCTTGTAGGTAAAATCGCCAGACAATAAAAACAAATGACCCGGTTTTGCATGTAAGGGTTTGCGTGCAGTAAAGGCAAACACGCGTCAGTGCTGGATTTACCCCATCTTTGTTTTCACTCACAGAGGCGGTACATGATCTCGTGTTTATTCTTTCCCTGACCAGTGTTATTCGTGGACCAAAGTCTACTCGCACTACTGGTAAGTACTGAGCGATTGGACGTGCGACAGTTTTCCTATATCCCTCCTCGACTCATGCGAATAGCATGTTTATTGAGAAAAGGTATCTTCCAAATTATATTTTGTAGTCGTAGATACATAGCCGGTTTCAGCCGCTGAAGCCCCAACAGCCCAGCAATGAAGATTTTTATAACAATGCAGGCTCGCTCTCGTGCTCCACGCAACACAGGCAGAGCACTTACCCTAATGCTAAGCTGGCGACTGGGGTCGTGAGGTACCGACGGAAAAGCAGGAGCGGAATACGACTCTTGATTTCACAGCGCGCACAACAAACAAGGAAAATAGGGAGAGTGGGACACACAGCTGAATGCAACTCACTACGCTCCTTGCAGCCGTTAAGCTACAGGAACCCGCAGCGCCCGAAGGAGACACCAAAATAGTTTTCCTACCATGCAACACACTTGACATTCGCAAGCACAGCGAGGCGCAGCTACGCTACAAACAACACAATGGCACTACTGTTCAGTGATGTAAAAAAGGAACAACCTCTGGATGAACCCGACGGAGAACATTGTGATTGTCTGCACACCTCGGATGGGGAATGCCAAAACATGCCACCACGGAGGGAGATATGCAATCTGAGAAGATATACGAAATCACAGCCTGTCCCATTGGTTGAAAAGAAAAACGTAATTTTTAGTATTACCGCTTATGACGGCAATGAAGGCATCAATACGGGCCAATTTGTTGAAAAATGCGGCGATGACGAAGGAAAACACAATGGGGAAGTCAAACTTTGCTATCATCACCTTTAAAGGAAGCCAAAACGGACAATTGACATTTTTATGACTTATACGCGCATGCGCTTGCAGGCGCCGCCAATACTTTCGGTGGATTCCTCTTATCGCAATTACCGCTTCCGACGGATGCCCTGTGCACGCAGGAGAAATTTCAAAGATATTCTCGTGAGCATTCAGTGGGCACTGTCAAAGCGCTAAGTCGTTGAACGTCCAGTCATTGGCATTAGGGAACGTGCTATGCTTAGTCAATAGCGTACGCTAAGAGGCATCTTTGCGCAAAAAGTGAAAAAAAATGGAGCTATGACCCACTGGTACATACCGCGCTTGGCAATATTGAAGATGAGCTTCACGGCCATCGTCGTCGAAAGAGCCACCAATTGTGATCTTCATATTCGCCGCTACTAGCGGTGCTTTTGTAGTGGAAACGTTGTTTTGGGTTAGTTCGTAGCTGTTTATCATGGTGTTCAAAGCGCTCACAACACAAAGATGAAGAAAGAAACGCAGACGACATGGCGCTAACTCGCAACGATTGGTTTAATGAAAAGACATACGAAAATACACTAACGTGATGCCTTCATCTCGTCCGAAATAAAAACCACGAAACAATATAAACGATCAGGGGAACACGTGGCAACAAAAGGGAAGTGCGTTAAAGAAGCAGAAACCACAAGATATCAAACCTCACTGATTCCGCAACGAGAGGCCCAGATCAAAGCATTCTTTGTCAGTTTTGAAAATGGAGGAGGGATGGGGCTTACACGCCATTCGCCTCCACCTCCTTAGGTGAAACGCTTGTCTTACCTGGCCTCATGTCCTCATGTCCTCATGTCTTGATAAAACTGACGTAATACAAAGGAAGGGCGTATACCCACGCGTGGTACGATATCGCGATTGGTTGCATTTCTGCTTTGATTTTACGTAGTATTGATGTTCCTGCAAACGTATGTTAAAGGGACACTGAAGTGATTTGTAAACAATGCGGGATTACGAGCGCAAACTGTAGTCCGGAGTCCCTGGGCCCTCTTTCGACCCCTCTGTGCGCGTTTACGCGAATTTATTTAGTAGAGGAAGAGGAGGAGGAGGAAAATCTTTATTAAAACAACAGGTGCAGTTGTTAGGGCACCCGCCCGGTGGAGGGGATCCCTAGTCCGGGATCCCCTGGCTGCGGCTGGCTGCGCGGGCCCTTTGCACCAGGTCAAGCTGGAACGTAGGGTCCTTGCTGGTCAACCGCGCCGTCCACTGTTGTATAGAGGGGTTGGGGATTGGGTGCATGTCCGGTGTCTTTTGGCACTCCCACACCTGATGGTATAGGGTACCGGGCGCTGGGCAGTAGTGGCAGGTGGCTGGATAGTCTGTCGGATAAATGGCATGAAGAAGGGTACGGTGTGGATACGTGTTAGTTTGAAGTCTTCTGAACGTTGTTGCTTCGTCCCTTGTGAGTTGGTGGTGTGGAATGGGGAAAATTTGCCGTTTTGTGTCGGTAGTCCGCCAATATATCTGTGTAGCGCAAGAGAGGTTGCGGATTAGGTGGATGAGGTGGTGACTGCCCCGTGAGAGAAACGGCCCGGTGTATGTAATCGCGGGCAGCGGCGTGAGCCGCCTCATTCCCCTCAAGGGATTCGTGTCCTGGCACCCAAACTATATAAACTTCGGGAATGCTCTGTCTTGTCAAAAGAAGACGAAGTGCCGTTTTAGAAATTCGATTTTGTAAGTAATTTGTAAGTAAATTATTGGCAGTGATGATGGCGTGGGCTATCGCGGCTTCTTCGGCAGTATCAATCGCTGTGGTATTGACGGTGCAGGATGTGATCTCTTGGCCCCGTCCATTCACTACACAAGTTACGTGGGCCGGATGGTGTGGATAAGGGGATGCATCCACATAACAGGTATTTAGGTCATTTGCATATCTGGCGGACATGGCTCGTGCTCGGGCAATTCTTCTGGCCTTGTTGTACTCTGGATGCACATTTCTTGCTATTGGGGCCACTCGTATGTGCTGTCGAATCTTCAGAGGTATGCTTGTTTTCTGATCTTTAACCGGTGGAGTGGTATAACCTAATCGGTGAAGAGTTGCGCGCCCCGTCGTCGTTTTCTTCAGGCGCTCTATCTGACAAGTGTGGTGCGCTTCTTGTAATTCCTCCCAACTGTTATGTACGCCTAATTGTACTAATTTAGATGTCGATGTCTTCGAGGGTAGCCCGAGCGCAGTCTTGTAGGCTTGGCGAATAATTATGAAAAATCAATTCGAAAATGCTGTCCTCCCCTCTTTACGCTCGCCCATTTTCTGTGGCGTTTCTGTGTGACTTCAGCAGGAGAGGAGCTGACAATTGGCTGCGCTACTGCACGGGGCGCCGACCTTCCGCGACCGAGCCAGTCGGCCCACCGTTTAGTCCGCCGGCCGCCGACGGGTCGTCGCAATTCGCTCGATCAGTTGAAACTAAGCCACAACACGTTTGGGAATGGAAGAATGCGCCTTTCTTTACTTCTTTAGTTTGTACACTGTATCTAGCTCCAAGTCAAGGTCGCTTCACACAAGCGCTGCACAAGCGCACATGCGACGCTTCGCTGACTGGTACGCCAGTAGGAAAATGTAAGGCCTCTTGAAGGGGGAGAAGAGTGAGCGAAGTCAATATAGGTACTAAGGAAATAAAATCAACTGATATTTTTACCGTACAGCGTAAAACTAGGGTGCGGGAAGCACTTTTTTGCGCTGGGCGAACAAGCAGAGCGGTCAGCAGCACGACTACGCATCTGCGAACGCTTTCCCGTCTACGAAATGAAATTGCTAGATGTGAGCTATTGTTGAAACTCGGGGGACGCTTACTGCACGAGCGCAATACAACAAATAGTCACCTAAGCTGCTTGAAATACTAAAACTAAATAAAAGTGTAAACTGCTTATACATTATACACCCTATATTTATCGTCGCCGTCGGCGGCTTCCTGTGGCCTAGTCGTTGGGGGTGCTAGGTATGTCATCGCAAGTTCGAATCGCCGCGGGTACATGCTTTTTTTTTATGAGTTAGCTTTTTCGTTTTTCGCCGATGTTTTCTATACAGAGTTCACCTTTTTTTGGGCCGTAGCGTTCATTGCTCCACGAACTAGTCCATAGAACTCGCGAAGGCTGGCACTGCCGCGCTAGCGAGTTCTCGTTGGCGGGCTGTTGCCATAAGCACCGACTGCTTGCGGGCAGTGGGCACAGGCCAGAATCAACAGACCCTTGGCGTGGTGCGAACACGCTTTTTACGATACAGGCATGAGTGAGGCAAGCTCCAAATATAAGGGAAACGCGCATGGCATTTGAGCGTCTGCGGGGACGCGGAGGGCGTTCATGCACTGCGTAGGCCTCGGCTAGTGAATGCTACGATTCCAAGCCGTCCTGGGAGGCTTATCTTATGCATTTTACAGCCGACAACATGGGAGAAGCGCGGTACTACGATAACTGGGATATTAGGAATGCCCATCCAACGACGCCATCGAATGTCAAACATGTTGTTTACAGACCGAAACCGAAACTTGTTTGATTGCTAACCTTGGGCATCGTCCAATCACGGCGCTCCCTCCTCCCAACGTCACAGCTTAGTTTGTGCGGCCGCCGCAAACCGCGCATGGTAGTTTTTCTTCTTTCGCACTTTGTAAAATAATTACCGATTTGTCAACCGGATAAACGATGAAAAGTGTGCTAATTTGAGCCAGTCTACACAGTGCAAGCAAAAACGGGAGCTTGACAAATTCACTTCAGTGTCCCTTTAAGGCATCGCCCGGTTTGGCCAACGTAAGTCTGGTCACTCGACAACGGTATCATATATACAACACACGTTGCACAACAAACAAAAGTAGAAGTATGCCTCACTTGCCACCGTTGTTTCTTCTACAATTTAACACTGAGTGATCAGAGTTGGTATATTTTACCTCACCCTTACCCAGTGTCAGGGGTCGATATTGCCGCAAAACATGCAATGGGGGCCCTTTTCTGTACTTCACAAATTCCCAGGGAACTGTGAAATCGCCGGCAGTCTTTTCTGATTTGCTTTCAGTTTTGCTCACGTGCTTCCGGTTGACGAAGCGGTTGTGTGTGCTTTCGTCATATTGACGTTTCATGACGTTTACTGTCAACAGTTTTAAAGTTTGCCTTATTTCTCTCTACGTGGAGTGCACAATTCTTGGCCGGCAACGAAAAATTATACAAAATGCAGTGGTCATGACAACGTAGGCATGTCTTTTCCATTCAACAACTTTATGGCGTACAGGCCACGCCCTCTCTGTGATTGGCTGAAAAAATGTGACGTAACGTAAACAGTCGAATAAGATGTATTCGTCATACATTGGCAACTTCAGCTGGCGTAAAAGTGACGTAATGTTACGTAACATTTCGAAAATGGCGGTTGCTTTTGCCGCAAAATAGGGACAAAATGTCACCCACCTTTGTGGCCGCGAAATGTGCGTGATTTTGCAGCAGGCGAGTTTCGCATGACGCGCGGTTTAAAGCATGTTTTCTACCCAAATAGTTTCGACTGCTTCCAATTCAGCGATCACGGAGCATACAAATAGCGTGCAGCATGTCGCTGTTATGTTTGGCAATAAAAAAATATATTTTTGGCGTAACCGCAACATAAGACGGCAGAGAGAACCCAATGCATGGCATTTGTCCACGCTCCTCCTAGTAAGCTGCTTGTTCACATGATCGAACTCCAGAGAAAAATAACAAAGAAAAGTGACTCGTTTGTTCATTGCAGCGCTGATTGATGTTGAGCTTGACGAATGAGTGAAACGGTGACATCGGTATACGCTCCGCGGTTATCAGGCGTAGCGCTTCGCTGCTCTTACGTGTCATAAACGCGATTTTCGCGGCCGTCTTTTTATGTGATCACGCCATAAACTTGTAACATGGCAGCAGACGATAGCGTAGCGGCGTGGCGGGCGGGAAGGTGATAACCCATTGTGATAACGCAGCAAAGGTTGCATTGAAGCAGAAGCATTGCATTGAATCCCAACTATGTTAATAAAAGCGATGGAAAGAAATAAATAGATGCGGTAAAAATTGTGTGATGTGTGAAGTTCAACATCAGCCTTTCGCTCGCTTTTGGATCAACGTTACGCGATCGCCTTGTGGTGTTGACGCCAATTTCGACCTGCAGAAAGTGCTTCTCTAGCCAGCGGCAGCTACCGTCGTAATTTTTAATGTACATGCCAAGTGTTTTTATACATTTTATGCGAAATATTACATACCTTGATTGTGATCTTTATGAGTGAAGGGTGTAATTAGACTGCATGTCGTCATACCTATAGGTGCGTCACGTCACTGATTGCTTACGTCATGCTTAGGCAAAAAACATGCAGAATTCCCTGCGAATTAGTGCAGTCGAGAATAGGGCCCGGGGTTTGCTTATGTTTTGCTTTTACCGAACGGCTGCGCCGGGCTGTGTTATCTGTGTTATCCGTGGGCCAAGTGAAGCCCGTGTGTTCCATTTTTTTATTATTTATTTATTTATTTATTTATTTATTTATTTATTTATTTATGATACCCTCAAGGCCAAAGGCATTACAGAGGGGAGTGGGGGTAGAATACAGGTAAACAAATAAGGAAAAAATGAAGTACAATATAAGCTAATTATACAATATTAGCTAGATCAACGAGAAAAAAAAAACAGCAACTCACAGTCATAACAAGAGAAGAGAAGTTACAGATTCATACAATTTTTACAGATTATACAGATCTATAGACTTTATACTATTTATACAATTCGAGCAATAAAATTTCGGAACTGTTCGTTATCAGTAATAGATACAGCACTAGAAGGAAGGTGATTCCATTCCCTACTAGTCTTGGGCAAGAAAGAGTGAAAGAAATGATGTGTGTTGCAAATGTCAATTCCAACTTTGTGGCTGTGGTTCGTACGATCAGATCGATAATGGGGTGCAGCGATAAACTGGTCATGCAGAACATGGTGGTGATACAGTTTGTGAAAAAGAGTTAGTCGGGAAATTTGACGGCGTGATGACAGAGACGGGAGGGCAAGGTTAAATTTCATGGCAGTAATACTGGCTGTTCTATTATAGTTGGACAGAATAAACCTAACTGAGTTATTATGCCTCACGTTTATCTGCATTGATAGGGAGAGCGTTTTGAACTAAATTCAGCAGCCTAGAATATTCTGCTTAGATCTACAGTGTTCTGAATGAAACCGACGGTTGGAGAAACACTCGCGCCCAAAGATAAATGCCCGCACAGCAGACGCCCCGGTATTAGATCCGCTGACACTCGCCTCCGCACGTCACTTTGTTGGCTGCTGCTTCGCCGCCTGTTTATTCTTTGAGTTGTTAAGGTGGCACAAGTTTGCTTCAATGAACTTGTTTTTCCTTCAGGCGAATCACATCATCTTTGGCTTCTGACACCTGGTGGCATAAACAAAGGAATTGCCGGGCCCACAGCAATATCACCTAACTGACGTCATACCGATTGGCGAAAATTTCTACACCATGGCAACTTTTACGTACAGCACGCGGCAAATGAAACGCAAACATGAAAGAATGAATCGGAATACGCCAAAATGAAACAAATACTGTTCGTTCAGTTCTGATAATGGCGCGGTATTGATTTGTTCGGAAAGCTGCACTTTTATACCCTGTTTTTGTAACCAAGCCACGCGTCATTTTGACTTGTACGGAAATAAATTCAGCTATTTGCGTGTTTTGATTCAAATTTTTGTGTTCCGTTTCATTCGCCGCGTATTGTACAAAGAGAATAGCGGCAGGTTCTCATACCATTCATTGTTCTTTACTCGTTCACCCCAGTCTGACTTCGCACAGTTTATTAAGTTGTGCAGTATCCTGCGAATGACCGACAGTTCGAATCCACCCTGTTGAGCCAGTCTGGCTTGCAAAACGAGTTAAATTTTATCCAAGCATCATTTTCTGAGGGCTGACCGTAATAAAAGAAACACCAATCCCCATTTGAACAATTTTTGAATTCCCGGAAGTTAACTCCAGTATGGGTTTCTTTGGGCGCAGGAAGCAGGACCGACACTCGCGGTTTTATATTCGAAATAGCCGCAAGCCCAAACATTGCATTCAATTTTCGTTTGGTAGCTCAAATATAAAGCTAGGTCCGCAGCCACATAGAACTCTTGTAACTTTTTGCGTTAAACAGTATGGGCCCAGAAAATCAGGGCGCTAGAAATCTCAGGCAAAGGCGTTTAGCGGAGACTGTCACTCTACAGACGAGGGCCATATGACCGACAATAAGGCCAGCTGGGCAGCAGCAGTCTGTCAGCACCAGGTCAAAACCCACATCGTAAAAATTCGTTTCGCAGCTTGAGAAAAGCTATGAGCATACCTGAATTTATAATGACAACAGCCCGCGAAACTTCTGCACTAATTGAAGAAATATACATATAACGTACTTACCAAAGCGCAAGCCAACAGAAAATAAAACACATAGAAACGAGAACGACCTAATAGAGACGGATGATGAAGAAATCAATTCTGATGCAGATTTACTCCTCCATGCCCCTCCTCTCCCCTCCTCTAGAGGAAAGCCTCAGAAAAACTCAATAGACGGACAATGAAAGAGAAGATCAGAAGCAAATTAGCCGCTATCTCATTAAACGCTTTGACTCAGCCAGCGAGAAGATTTAGGCTAAGATTGCGGATATTTCGACTAGCAACCAGAAATATGGTCAATATGAGCCCGAGGATCACAAACTCCTTGCCGTCGAGTGTAACGATCCCAGCCTCACAGGCCACAATCCCATCGCCGGGGAGCACAAATACATGGTATTCGCATAAAACATTAGCGGGTGATTTCTCCACTTCGCAACAGTGAAAACCACCATTAAAGTGGCTGCCGTATCTGCGCATGCGCCTGAATCTCGCAAAAAAAAGCTGGGCCTTTGACCGTCGCCTGCGCTATTATTACCATGTTGGCGGCCGTGACGCCAACAGATATGAATAACCGTAGTGACATTGTTTGGTGATGCTCTACTTACCTTTGAGAACTCTGCATCAGCACCGTAGCCGTGGGTGCAAAAGAAAGCTGCATGGCGCGCAAAATGCCTACTCTATAGCGCAGTTGCCTGCGAACACGGATATCGACGCTGGTGCGGCCGCAACTTGCACACGTAGAGTCGTTCAGTACAAAAGCCAAATAATGTTTCCGAAGAGATTGTGACCGTTCACCCATACGCCGATTGAGATACAAGTGTAGCTACGCAGTGAGTGCATTGTTAGCTGGAAGACCAGCCATATCTTTCGACAAGTGGGCGAGTGTATTACGTCGCTGTTGCAACGGGGGCGTGGAGGGGATGGCATGGTGGCGCACGCACATGGTTGCCGGCATGCGCGCCACGCCAGTGAACAAAACCTATAGGAGCAAAACCAGGCAGTTTCCTACGGGCGCTATGCCGGAACGGTTCAGCCAGAAAGTAAACAGGTTGACGAACTTGAGATGGAGCAAACAGAAAAAAAACATAACCCGCAGATATACATTTCAAAACGGAGACAGCAAAGAAACCCGACGTTTTTCACTAAATAAAACAGATGGAATTGGAAAGCTTGCGGGAAGTGCCACTTACACCCAACCAGCGCTAACCCGAAATTCTCCTATAGCAACGTTACTTAAACCAACCATTACAAGGAATCCAGCACGACACCGGCTTCGAAACGGCGGATCACGCCATTATAGAAATTATCGGACGTGAGCACACGGGAATCAGATACGCCATTCTCGTGCTAGCGAATACAGCTACCCACGGCCCCGACCAAATTTCGCCACTTTTCAAAGCCAGGACGAACCTCTTAAAGAAGAACGCCTTATAAATTTTGGTGACTTCAGTGCCCGCCCGCTTCTATGCCCCGCTCGCAGGCTATGATGTGTAAATTCATCAACAAAAATATTTGTAAAGGCATACATCAAATACACTTGACTGCCATCCGGTATATCACCTACTCTTATCGAATAGGAAATACTATATCCAGAGACGTTAAGCCATACCTCTCCCTAACCGAATTTGTCACAAACACTCAAGGACTAAACCTAGAATAAGACAAGCTATGATCAACATATGGCCGCAACCTCACCCACCACCACCGTAAGAAAAGAAAAAGCCAAGACTACCACAATCGCAGATCTGGGTAGATTTCAGAACATCTATAAAAGCGCAAAGGGCACCGTCAATGAAACGACGAACATCGATAGCTAAGTGCGCAAATTATCGATGGCGTCAACATACATGGCCCCACAGAAGATTCCTAGAGAACAAGAACAACGGGATGTGGATTTGAAACTTGCGCACCTGTAGCTGCAAAGAAAAGGCGACAACAAAGGCTGTAACTGCTCAAACACCTGAGAAGTCCTCACAGAATTCTGAAGCTCAGCAACGATTTCAAAGACAATATCGGTAAACTGCCCAAGCAGTTTTGGAACTCACTCTTCCAAGGATGCAATCGACACCTTTTTAGCGACAGCGTAGCTACACTCAGTATCTGTCGCATTTTTTGTTCTCGGAAATATAACGGTTGCAGTAGCTAACCTAAAATATTTCCACCGCAGGTTGAAGCTAGAAGATCCTGCACCCAAAGACAGCGAGAGGTCTATAGTAAAAGCATCTGGAATGTTTTCAGTCACTCTGGGTTGTTTTCGGTGACTCGCGACCTATTTTGATACCTTTTTGCTCCTGGAAAAATGACTCTAAGCAAACAAACACGACGTATATGTTTGTTCAATCAAAATACCCATTGCGAGGTTTGAAGGCAAACGCGAGCAATAATCAGGTACCACGTCTACTCCATCGTGTTGGAGTTACATTCGTTGTTTCTGCTACTATGTCTTTTGTTGGTATTTTCCCCGAGAGCCAGACGGGTTGGAAGTTACGCGCCAGCTTCTTCACAGTGACCGCTCTCCTCAACGCATGCCTGCAATATCAACACGACTTCGCGATCACCTCTGATGAGGCACCCATCACAATAATTATTTTTGTATTCTGGCACCAGGCCGGTTCAGCGCATGTGCTCTGCGCACAAGGCTGCTGTTGTGGCAACCTTCTTAGCAAGGTTCTCTATAGAAGCCAAAAGTGCTACAAGGAGACCTGGGTACCTGGCCACGAGGGCACTCAAGGAAATGCGGGAGCACCAAACGTTAAACCACAGCCTGCCTAAGAGCGCAGTGCTGCACTCAAGGGCACGTGTGTCGCAGCCAGGAAATCAAGGACAAATAGATACCACACATCTGCTACTGACGGCCGGTCAAAACAGACAAGCACCAAACGCCAAACAAACCATTCACGCCCCGGCAATTCGCTGTACTAAAGCAGATTAGGAATAATTTGCTACCAACTTTACCAGTAACACAATGATTACGACAACTACAAGAGACCCTGAATGTGCAAACTGCCGGGACTACTCCACCGTTTATCGCACAATTTGGACGTGCACATAGAACCAATCCCGAACATAACACATTTTTAATATAACACGACTTCATGGTAAAGGAAGCTGGCCGGGTCGAGTGCGGAAGCGGAAATAGCACTGTTCTAAGGCGGAGAGATTGCCATGTCGACTATACCGGGAGCTCCAGTCTCAGTGTTCGTTGTGGAAATGAAGTTATCTTCGTGTAATTACATTCATTTTAAATGGGAACTGCATTTACGGCCAAATAGGTTGTCCGGAGCATGCTGAGCACACTGCAAGAATTTTCAGGATATTTTTAAACGGCTTAGTACTGAGTATCTCAGAACCCCTAAAGTCTGTCCGCCAAATTATGAATATCCCTCCGATTTTTGTGTTCTTCTTTGGTTCGCGTTTTCAAGTAGGCTTTCGAACTTTCTGGTTGCGGAATCTTCTGGGCATCACCTGCCTTTCTTCTTGTGCCTCTGGGATTCTGTTCGTAAGTCCCTGACCGTTTTAAGTGCGAATGCACTTCTTAATAGACCCTGAACCTGCGTCCACCGGCGATGTCCGCATAGCATACCCACGTGGGGGATTGGCCAGGAATCTCCTCGTCTTTTTGGCAACGGGGGGAGATGGGCGCGCGCTGCCTGGCCGCTGACATGGCACATACCCACGTGGGGAATTGGCCAGGAATCGGGCGTGAGAAGGGCTAATGCACCCGCTTAAAGGAGTACTGACACGAAATTTCAAAGCTGAGATCCGCTCTAGCAATCACGTGCAACGACAACACAAATAGGTGTCTCTGAATAAATGCATCTTTCTTTCTTTGTAGTTGTGTGTGTGTGTGTGATCTCTCTTTCGCGAACATTACCGAACCGCGCAAATTCAACTCGTGCATTCGCACTTTCACATTCTTCCCCTCGGGGAAATGCGGGGAATTTTTCTTGTTTTCTGGTACTGTTTTTCTACTTTGTTGAAATTTAGGCGCGAACTTAAGCAGGGATAACAACGTAGCACGATGATCAATGCCAGCTCAATGCCAATGAGCCTCAATGCCAGCTTAAGAATATACGGGTATCTTAAGAACGGCCCATGAAATCGCACTCAGGAGAATTACCTATACTTAAACACAGCACTGTGTGACACCTGCATCACACATTCTTTGGAAGAACGGCTTAACGCGCACAAATTCAGTCAACATCAACGACTGCGAAACATGACACCGGACATAAGCAACCTTCACAACCTAGCATACGACACCAGCCGAAGAGAGAAGCGCCGATGAGCAACTCAAGCCTGACATACACGGTGAAATCTGCTCAGCTCCACTATCCCTTAACGTGCATACGGACTTTCAAAACGAAATTAAGGGCACCGTGAGGGAGATCGACAAGACTGATATGCAACTAGAACTTTTCTACACGAACGTCCGCCAGCAAGATGGGATGGACGTTACCGTTGTATACTGAAACCGTACCCTCATCCAAGCAGGTATAGAACTTCACCTCAATGTAACTGCCGATGTGGAGACAAGGTTAATCGTGCGTTCTAGAGAACACTCTTGCAAGGCTGTGCCAGACACCGGTAGAGTCTACGTTTACACAGAATCACCGCCGCATACCCTTAACTTCCCCCAGCCGAGTTCCTGATTTAGTACGCGCCTAAATTTCAACAATCTATGTTCATCAACTGGCATCTCTACTTATTTTCTTCTTCTACAGCACCCCTCACCCACACAGCTATGCATCCGTCCCGGGTTCGGAGTTTGTGTCCGAAAGGAGCGCATCTCCACCTGAACTGGCACGGCTGCGTCCAACACCGCACTCCTCTCTCTCAATATTCGTGTGCACCCGCCTCACAGTTTTCGCGGGAGGAACACTTATACCCTGAATCACGCTGGGATAAAATTTAACTAGTTTTGCAACCCAGACTGCCTCAACAGGGTAGATTCGAACTGCCGGTCATTCGCAGGATATTACACAAGTTAATAAACTGTGCGAAGTCAGACTGGGTTGAACGAGTAAAGAACAATGGATGGTATGAGAACCTGCCGCTATTCTCTGTGTACAATACGCGGCGAATGAAACGCGAACATGAAAATATGAATCAAGACACGCAAATAGCTCAATTTCTTTCCATACAAGTCAAAAATGACCCGTGGCTTGGTTACAAAAACAAAGTATAAAAGTGCAGCTTTCGGAACAAAATAATAGCGGGCCATTCTTGAGGTCGTGGGTTCCGATCCCACCTGAAGGGCATTTTTTCTCCACATTTTCTTTTCTTTCCAAATTCTTTATCTGTTTCAATGACCTACCACATCCTCCCATTTGCTTTCCGAGGTTTTCTTCACTGCCAACTCTTATTTTTTGTGTTAGTTTCAACAAGCCCCTTATTTCCTATTCTTATTAGCTACATTCATAGCGAGGGCCTCTGTTCTGGCAGTCTTGGGGCCATAGGAAGCTTAAGAGGGTTTAACGCTACTCGACAGCTCTCGACATCTCGTAGACACTCGAGTGACGGCCCGGGGATTAAAAAGAAGGTCCCGTTCACCCCGAGTCGACTGAGTGGCTACCACCCCCAAGCACAGGAAACAAAAATACCTAAACATAAACACCCCAGAAAGTGAAGGGGAAAATCGCCCGGCCGGTAGCGTAGTGGTTATCTCACCAGACCAGTATTCGGGAACTCGTGGGATCGGATCCCACCTGGCGGGCATTTTTTCTCCACTTTCTTTCTTTTTTTCCAAATTCTTTATCGGTTTCAGTGACCTACCACATCCTCCCCTTTGCTTTCCGAGGTTTTCTTGACTGCCAACTCTTATTTCTGTGTTATTTTCACGAGCCCCTCATTTCCTATTTTTATTCGCTATATGCATAGCGAGGGCGTCTGTTCTGGCAGTCTAGGTGCCATTGGAAGCTTAAGAGGGTTTAACGCTGGTCGATCACTGTCGACATGTCGGAGACACTTGAGTCACGGCCCGGGGGTAAAAAGACGATCCCCTTCACCCCGAGTAGTCCGAGTGGTGCTGGCTACCATCCCCAAGCACAGGAAACAAAAATGCCTAAACATAAATACCCCAGAAAGTGGAGGGGAAAATCGCCCCGCGGGTAGCGTAGTGGTTATCGCACCAGACCGGTATTCTGGAGGTCATTGGTTCGGATCCCACCTGGCGGGCATTTTTTCTGCACTTTCTTTCTTTCTTTTGAAATTCATTATCTGTTTCAATGACCTACGACATCCTCCCCTTTGCTTTCCGAGGTTTTCTTGACTGCCAATTCTTATTTCTGTGTTATTTTCAACGAGGCCCTCATTTCCTATATATATATATATATATATATATATATATATATATATATATATATATATATATATATATATATATATATATTTATATATAGAGAATCAGAAAATGGGAAAATGAGGGGCTCCGTGAAATAAGACAGAAAATAATGGTTGGCAGCCAAGAAAACCTCGGAAAGCAAAGTGGAGGTTGTGGTGGGTCATAGAAAGAGATGAAGAATTTTTTTAGTCGAAAAGAAAGTGGTGAAAAAATGCCCGCCGGGTGGGATCCGAACCCACGACCTCCAGAATACCGGTCTGGTGCGATAACCACTACGCTACCGACGGGGCTGTTTCCCCAGCACTTTCTCGGGTATTTAGGTTAAGTAATTTTTGTTTCCTGCACTTGGGGGTGGTAGCCAGCGCTACTCGGACTACGGGGGGTGAAGGGGACCTTCTTTTTAACCCCCGGGCCGTGACTCGAGTGTCTACGACATGTCGAGAGTGGTCGACCAGCGTTGAACCCTCTTAAGCTGCCTTTGGCACCAAGACTGCCAGAACAGAGGCCCTCGCTTATCATGTAGCAAATCAGAAAATGGGAAAATGAGGGGCTCCGTGAAATAAGACAGAAAATAAGGGTTGGCAGTCAAGAAAACCTCGGAAAGCAAAGGGGAGGTTTTGGTGGGTCATAGAAAGAGATGAAGAATGTTAAAGAGTCGAAAAGAAAGTGGTCAAAAAATGCCCGCCGGGTGGGATGCGAACCCACGACCTCCCGAATACCGGTCTGGCGCGATGACCACTACGCTACCGCTGGGGCTGTTTCCCCAGCACTTTCTCGGGTATTTATGTTAAGTAATTTTTGTTTCCTGCACTTGGGGGTGGTAGCCAGCGCCACTCGGACTACGGGTGCTGAAGGGGACCTTCTTTTTAACCCCCGGGCCATGCGTCGAGTGTCTACGACATGTCGAGAGTGGTCGGCCAGCATTGAACCCTCTTAAGCTCCCTTTGGCACCAAGACTTCCAGAACCGAGGCCCTCGCTAAGGATGTAGGGAATCAGAAAAGCATGTAGCGAATCACTTTCTTTTCCACTCAAAAAAATTCACAGCATATCCACGGGGTGAATGATGATGAGTGGGCGAAGCTCCTGAAGGTAAATCATCTGTAAAACCGTGACTCTTCAGTGAAAGTTCGCCCACTACATTTGTGTCCGAACGTAACGTCTAGAAAGTCTCGCTTAAACCGCGTGTCGGCACCTTGGGGCTGAGCTCGCCTGATGCGTTTTGCATACGCCTCACGAGCTCTCACTGCATCGGGGTCTGCCTGCCGATACGCGCGCTTTCTCGCCGCTTCCCGTTTTCTGACGTTTTGGAGATCCTCTTCGCGCCGCAGCCGTACCGCTTCGCGTACGGCAGGGTCCTCGCGCCGTTGCCGTGACGCTTGGGCCTCTCGTTCTCGAACGCTGGAATCTTGGCGGCGTCGTCGCGCAGCCAGACGACACGCTTCGGCCTCCCGCTCTCGTACGGCAGGATCTTGGCGGCGGCGTCGCGCAGCTTCACGGAGCGCTTCTGCCTCGCGGGCTCGCACGTCTGCAGCCTTATCCATAGGGCGACTCCGAGCGCGCGCCAACAGCGAACGGATTTTATTACAACGCTCCCCGCCATTTAGTAAACAATCCAAGAACTAAACTAGAGGTAGCCACGCCATTTAGTAAACAATCCAAGCGCATCTTTTCATCATATACAAGTACCGCCATCTAGTAAACAATCCAAGAACTAAACTAGAGGTAGCCACGCCACCTAGTAAACAATCCAAGACCTAACCTAGAGGTGGCTACATACATACGTCGAGGGTGGACAGACCCACGCCTTAAGGAGCTTCGCCCCTACAAATTCTTCATCTCATTCTATGACCTTAAACAACAGCGCCAAAGACAAGGACTAGGCAATAAGCACAGACAAGCGCTGACAAACAACGGAGCGTAATTTATTGCGGCTCGCTTATAAATACGCTTTTCACACATAAAAATACATAAAAAACAGAAGATTTACACAACCATGAGAAAACGTAATCACGTCTTGTCATATCTACAACCACACGTTTACCCATTAAGGTAATTTATCTCTTTTTGTGTTAAAGCCACCGACGGCTTGCTGACGCATTTTTCTTTCTTCCCCGCAATCTCGAACTCTTCGTGTATCTCCCTCGTATCCGTATCTCTGTACCACTTCAAAATGGCGCAGTCATCCAGAAAGGGCACACAGCTGCATGATGTGAAATTAAGAGCGAGGTTGCTTCCCGTGCGTGTCTTCATCGTGTTGGCGTGTTCGCGCAGCCGGTCATTCACGCATCTTCCAGTTTGCCCGATGTACGGTCGACCGCAACGAAGGGGAATGTCGTAAACAACTTCTTTGGTGCACTCCGTGAAGCGTGTGGCATGATTCCTGGTGCACATTCTTCGATCTTCATTATAAGACTCAGCATTCACTTTGCCACACAAGTTACCCAACTTGTTTTTTGCGGAGAAGACCACATTCACGCCCGCCCGGTTTCCTACTTTCTTGAGCCGATGCGATAAGCCATGAATATACGATATAACCGCGACCTTCTTCTTGACTAGCTCCGTTTTGCGCTCTTTTGCGCTCTTTTCCGGACTTTTGCGGTGTTGTTCAAGATCAGAATGAATCAACTGGCCCCAGTCGAGACGCGAATTCATTCTATGATCCACCACAACCTCCCCTTTGCTTTCCGGGTTTTCTTGACTGCCAACTTTATTTTCTGTCTTATTTCAGGGAGCCCCTCATTTTCCCATTTTCTGATTCGCTACATGCTTAGCGAGGGCCTCTGTTCTGGCAGTCTTGGTGCCAAAGGGACCTTAAGGATGTTCAGCGCTGGTCTACCACTCTCGACATGTCGTAGACACTCGAGTCATGGCCCGGGGGTTAAAAAAAAGGTCCCCTTCACCCCCCGTAGTCCGAGTGGCGCTGGCTACCACCCCCAAGTGCAGGAAACAAAAATTACTTAACATAAATACCCGAGAAAGTGCCGGGGAAACTGCCCTGCCGGTAGCGTAGTGGTTATCACACCAGACCGGTATTCTGGAGGTTGTCGGTTCGGATCCCACCCGGCGGGCATTTTTTCACCACTTTCTTTTCGTCTCAAAAAATCCTTCATCTCTTTCTATGACCCACCACAACCTCCCCTTTGCTTTCAGAGGTATTCTTGACTGCCAACCTTTATTTTCTGTCTTATTTCAGGGAGCCCCTCAATTTCCCATTTTCTGAGTCGTTACATGCTTAGCGAGGGCCTCTGTTCTGGGAGTCTGGGTGGCAAAGGGAGCTTAAGAGGGTTCAACGCTGGTCGACCACTCTCGACATGACGGAGACACTCGAGTCACGGCCCGGGGGTTAAAAAGAAGGTCCCCTTCACCCCCCGTAGTCCGAGTGGCGCTGGCTACAACCCCCAAGTGCAGGAAACAAACATTACTTAACATAAATACCCGAGAAAGTGCTGGGGAAACAGCCCCGCCGGTAGCGTAGTGGTTATTGCACCACACCGGTATTCTGGAGGTCGTGGGTTCGGATCCCACGCGGCGGGCATTTTTTCACCGCTGTCTTTTCGACTCAAAAAATTCTTCATCTCTGTCTATGACCCACCACAACGTCCCCTTTGCTTTCCGAGGTTTTCTTGACTGCCAAACCTTATTTTCTGTCCTATATATATATAAAAGCCACGACGGGTAGTGTCAGTTTCATGCGCTTGCTGTCGGCCTGTACACACTAGTACGCATATCTGTGGAGAAATCTCCAGAATCCCGGCATATACAACAGCGGGAGAAAATAATTTGCAGGCTTTTTTGTGACGCTGTCTTTTTACACCTCGAAGACTGCCAGCTTAAGTAGTGTGCCAGAAGCAGGAACCCACAGAACCCAGCCTTAAATTATGTAAGGTGTTCCTAAGGACTGGTGATGTGACTGGACTGGGGATGTAACCAAAACGACTCTCCCACCAACTCACCGGTTAAGAAACGTTTTCCCACGTCCCTCAGTACCTCCTCTACCGCCTCTGCATCTCCTGCTATGCTGCCCCAGAAAGCTCTACTGCTTGTAAGATCCAGTGGTGAACCCTCTGGCGAAGAGCGTTATAAGTGTGCTACACTAAAACTTTCATTCGGTGGTTGACTACTTTTTTACAAGTGCGCTAGGAATAAAGACAATGCACCACTTGATAAATAATCCGTCTGAATGGATCCGAAAGTGGTTTAAGAGGTATTACTGTTTTGAAAAATATAGCAAGCTTGGAGTTCCTTCTAAGTGCTGCCAAATTTTTACCCTTTAATAATTTGCCGCACGTTAACGGTAATAAGACATCTTGCTACTTAATTTTTGGTAATCAACCGGAGAAATGAAATTACAAAAAAAATCTCAAGGGCTATTAGCGAAACTCTTAAATAGGCGAACAAAGGACGAAGGAGAACAATGTGGTCACAGTTGTAAAACGCGCTGTAAAAAGTTAGCGGTACCTTACAGAACCCAATAATTTTCTGATTGTTACATATCGGAAGTAACACAGAGGCTGTGGTCCTTCCTGCTCCTTTTTTGATAATCGCGCAGTGTGTCAAATATCAACACAGAAATGGTTCACCCCACTGTTTATCAAAACAACACCATGACGCGCCAAACATCCCATTCGCCATCCTTGAAAAATGCTGAAGAAATGAGCCGCCTCGAGCGGGACAAGACGTCTTCAATAGGCCGCATTCTGCTCAGTCGCGCTGCGAGGTAAAGAATTGAAGCGCTCTGACCGATAGCACTTAGAAACTGACTGAGTCACAACTTTTGAAATATCGATCATTTTGCAACGCTCACGGCTCACCGCATAATTAAAGAAAATTACGATGTAATCGATTAGGACCGTTCGTCTACGCGCGTAGCGGCGCTTCAAAGTAGCTTCCGCGGGCGGCCGCCGCTGCAGTTTTTCCACCCATGACCAGCGCCAGGGCCGACGCTGTGGCGGAAAAGGAAACTAGTACCGTCACCGACGGAAAAGCGCATTCGGCTGGCCGTGCCCTGTTTCCATCGAGCGGCCGTGCACATACGGACAATTCAGCGGGAACGACATTTTTTTTATTTCGAAGTACGTCCGGGGGTGAGCGTTGCAGGTAAGCGTTGCTGTGGTACCAACACTTAAATTTCAGCCCTGTACACTGTCATTCCAGAGAGGTAGTTCCAGGATCCTTTTTAGGTTATCCGTCCGTCGTCAACAGGAGGGCGAAATTCGCGAACATTACGCTGCACAGCAACTCCTAGGACATGTGAACAGCACTTGTCAGCTACATGCTGACGACGTCAAGGAATATATCCAGCTGAGCCATTTGATTTGAAGTGGTCAGACAAGAATAGGTATCGCTGTCTTCGTATCGCACGTCCTTGATGACAAGCTTGTGAGTACCTTCATCGTCATGGATAACTGAGTACCGATCGGAAGGGGCAATTATAATAAAGCCGATCGAAATCACTTGGGGTCCTTTAAATCGTTTCCACAAGATCTGGAAGAAAGAAGACACCCAAAACAGAGGTGAGCATTAGGCCGACTCTGAAGTATGTCTGTGCTTAAAGAACTGATTGGGTTAAACAGGAGTGAAACGCACAAAGAGAAAAACGTGCAGCTACTGAACTGGAAAGTATAAGTCGCCATGTGCATAACATGGCCAGGGTCATACACGCAATTTTATCCTGGGCTTCATTGCTAAAACCAATTACCAAGTTGAGGGGCACTGCAGTGCCTCTACTTCAGGTTGCCACGACCATAAAACACACAAGCACACGTTTCTAGAAAAGCGTGCGAAGTATTTTAACTTTTACGAAAAAACCGCCATAAAAGTGATCTTTTCATGTCATTTGAACTAGTGCACGGTGTCTTACCTATTTTCTTATGATGGTTCGTTGCGATGTAATAAACATACTTTTTCAGGTACGGCTTCTTTGTGTTACTGTAAGTGATATGTCAATTTCTCAGCAGGGCGCACAAGAAGGTACTTGGAATTTCTGCCGTATCCCGTTGTTTTTAAAAAAGATTTGTTGGCGTCTACTCACCGGCAGTGTGATTCCGGCTGTGCCGCAAGAATGTAGCTGTGGCACCCCAATCCTATTATGTTATCCGTCTAAGCCCATCTGTGTGGAATATTAGTTTGAATGCGCTGCGTATGATGACTACGTCCCGACGCGGCCTGAGTCTACTATTGTAGCCCCGTGTAGCGGGCGCGACTAAAATATAATTGCACTTGGCTAACATTGGTCGATTATAGTGCTACGGTCTACACATACCGCACGAGTACAAGTAATGGTAGCAGGAGATACCTTGTTGTTTGGGCGTTATTAAGGAGGTTGCACTTCCAATTAAAGTAAAGGTTCTTGAAAACATTTTGTCTGGAAACTTTTACTTGATCTAAGCCAGAAAGACAATGCGGAGCATTGTACTGATATAAACGATGCTTTACAGTGACTGTTTAAGCTATAAATCAGTCTTTTTTTTCCTTTTAACGACTTTGTCACAAGCGTTCTTAATATTGTTACGTGGCGGCAGATGACACGGACCATGTAGCGATGAAGCGATGTATTTACATAATGGTTAAAGAACTATTTACATAATGCCAAAACGGAGCCCGGCCTGGCAGCGTGGCGCACACAGCTCTTCTTCTTCGTCACCTTCCTTGGTGGTGGGCCATCGCGCGACGGGGATTGTCCGCCACGTCCCGTGACGATATGTTTATTCCTGTCTGCACAGTGACTTGTGGCATTAGCAAAGTGGCATGGAATGCCACAGGCATTGTTTTTAATTATTTGAAAGACTTTTTCAAGAGCGAGGATAAACATGGCTATCGTTCCTATGTTCTTGAAATCATTATATGTGGGACGAGTAACGTTTTTGGGTGTTGTTTTCTTATGGTACAAATGGACAGCGTGAAAAAGAATCAAATATCACGCCGATTTGAAGAGCGGAACGAACACGTCCGTTGATGAATTTTTAGCGTGCTGTAATTACAACGGGGATAAAGATTTCTCTGTGCTTTCAGGGCCTTTTGTTGTGCTTACAGGGTCTAGCTCTGTAATAATGCGAAACCATGGCTTAACGACGGAGGTTGAAAATTCTGCGCAGTTCGGAATGCGAAACAAGCAGAGAACCGACGTGCTTCCAAAGCTCGGCGATAATATATTATTAAAGGTGGCTACAACGAATGACGTATGGCCATCGACTAGCAAAAACGTGTACTCGGCCCTTTAATAGTTAATTTTGCGCGTGGTAATTGCAAAACGAGAAGCTAGATGAGTAGCAGATCCCAAGAAAGAGTGATTAGGGGAACCTTCAAGCCGAAGACAAAAATCAAAGAAATCATGATACGCCGAGAGAAAAGTAGAAGGCAACATTAAGAGGACACCGTGGTGCCACCACACACAAGATCATAGAAAATGGTGCGCCACTGCAGGCACCTGTCTGACTATATATAAAAACTAGCGCTACCTACTACGTGCCGCCAGCTGTTCGAAATTCCTCGGCTGGTGCATACGTGAAATCGCCCCTCACATGTAGGCGAATCAAAGATATTGGTAAAAAAGAAACAGCACCCACTATAGCAAAGAAGAACTAGCTACTGAGTTCGACTATGACGCGTCTGCCTCACCAGTACCTGCGAAAAAGCTGCGATAGTACGGTATTACCCCAAAAGGCAGCTAGCAAGCAGTACCATACACTAAATAAAGCCTTTCACGTTGCCCTCCCCAATACAATTTGGCGGCGTAAATAACACCATACTGCATGTTAATCAGTTCAAGCCTCATGCTTCTGCGTTCACTACATAATAGGTAGTCCTCAAGGGCTTCAGTAGTTTAATTTTTAAAGCGACGTTTACCACTTTTACAGCCTTTTGTTTTTTCACTTCATATCATTGCCATCTAGAAACGATGAGAGATATTTTTGGGAATTTTAAGGTTCGTGCTCTTCGAGTCAACAAACGAAGCATGAACATGCGCTTTCTTTGAAACAAGAAAAACAACGTTATAATTATAATCAGCCACAAAATAGACAAAAGAATGCAACTCACTTGGTGAGGTTCTGGGATTTTAACTGAGCAATTCAACGATACAGTCTGCCCCAGCGTCGCAGTGATATTCTTGACAGGAGTAATAAATGAAGGGCCGGCATCGAGGTTTGGTGATGTCGTCACAGGATTCAGGTTTGGTGATGTCGTCACAGCATCAGGATCTGCGCTTTAAAAAATTACATTCCCGGTTATTTTTAAAGGAAATTCCAATCGCGTCTACACTGTCATCTTGTCTCGGTTTTCCTAGACTTTAGAGCAGAATATATAATTGACTATCTTCTACCAGTTCAGCAATATAGATATGCCTTTGCGGTAGTGCGGACAACAAAGAGCATGCTCGATATTTCCTTCGCACCGCTTTTCCAGCCCACCAAATTGTTTTCAACGGAACACACATCGTTCACGCCTGCTATCGTAAAAGATTTGCTCACATTAGAAAAAATTAACAAAAACTGAGCTCTTGTTGGCGAACAATATCAAATATTTCTTCTCGAGATAAAATATATATTAACCAGAACTCCCAGCTTTCGATGGAGCTTAAAGAGGGTAAATATTCCAAAGAGATTTAATGTAACTTGACGAATATAGCGTTCTTATATCCAGAGAATGTAAGCTTTTCCCCGAAAAGCCCGAAAAGCAGTTTTTGGGCGCAGTAGAGTTTTTAGGTTCATAAAAGGCAATTGAACTGTCAAAAGGTCACCTTCAAAGCAAGAATCAGGCCCACCTCCCTTTGCGCTTTTTGGCTATCGGGAAACTGCGAAACGATTTCAGTCGAGATTCAGAATATGGGGCTTAACTGAGCCAAACTACACCAGGGTTATGAGGCTCGCCGCAGTGGAGGGTTGAGGAAGAATTTTGATCACCCGGTAAACTTTACGTGTGCCGAAATGTCAACAAATGGGCGTTTTTGCTCCAAAGCACAATGTATTAGCCTCTGAGCCACTGCGGCGTGTGAAAACTTGAAAAAGCATCTACTGGCGTTTACATTATTAGTCCTGCTGATTTAAAGATTATGGCTTACATAATATAAATGCTATGATCAAAATCATTGTCCTATCAAAGGATCGAATCCTATCAAAGGATTCTATCCGTCAGTCAGTCAATTAGTCCTTTATAGAGCGAGATAATTGTGTATGATATAGTGTAGACAACCTGGAAATATTTTAATTTTTCTGTTAACAAGGGAGAACTAGTGCAATATGAAAGCAGAGCATTTCTTGTGGTAATATAAAACGCTCAGATGTTCAGCCAGCAGTTCGTTATCCAATTATGGTATTGTTGATATCCCTATCACCTACCCTGACGAGGAAGATCGTCTTGCAGCGTGAGGGCGGGATTAGTTGTCAGCTATTCATGAGAGAATGCAGACGGTTCCCCGGCCTCTTTCGTGTTTACAAGTGGTGCCGTGACCAGGATTTCTACCTCCACGCAACTAGCGCCAGCAACCAGGAGCCGAAAAAATGACGGCGTCGGAGCAGCTGATTGACGTGGTCCAGACAACGAGGAGGCCATTGTGGAAAGCTGCGGTATCCGACGAGCTGACTGAAACTTAAGAGAGCTTCAGAAAACCGTTTCGTAAGATGAACAATGACATTGCAATGGAAAAGAAGAAGGGTATACGGTCGCTAAAAACACCTCTCATGAACACAGCCGAGCATCATAGAAGAAGGAGCCGAAAGAATGGCGGTTTGCCTAACGCAAGCAGATAAAGGGGCTGGAAGAGTGATTAAAAGAAGAAAACCACGAAATAAAGCAATATTGACCAGACAAAGTGGTAGGCAGTGAATTTGAGAGAATAATCGAATACGACATGGAGATATTGGCTATCCTATCAAAGCTTGATACAAGCATTGCGGAGTCCAACCCAAAAAGTGTAAATGCCGCGGCTAACCTCCCGACGTTAGCGCCGAGCACTCAGCACACGCCAGTTCAGCAGACATTGAGCTGGCAAGGTGGGGCTTACAAAGTTCGATGGAAATGAGCTGCAGTGAAACAGATTTCGGAATCTACAAATCGTCAGTTCACGACAGGCCTAACATGACTAAAGCCCTTACGTTCAACTACTTAACGGCTTCATTACCTGGCAAGGCAGCTGCTACAATGGAAGCATTACAGTTCCCCGCTGAGAAGAACTATGACAGCGCAATACAGTGATTGAAGGACACGTTCGGAAGGCATGAAAGATAAGTGGATCTGAAAAATTGCAAAGGTAAAATGAGCGAGGGATACCGAAGAGCTCAGAGAGCTGTTCAAAGCCGTACAAGTGAGCATGCTCGCTCCAGATTTACTGAATGTGAGACTCGAGTTTTATGCACCAATACTCTTTCCAGTGTTGAAGATTGTTATTCTAGCGGCGTTATCAGTAGAGCTCAAATTGAAGGAGGTGGATCAGAATAGGCTGGGCATACAAAGAGAAGAACGAGAGCAAGGCGAGTCACCAGGAAAAACAAGTGCGGAATCCCTAACGCAACTGTTTGAATTTCTTCGGAATAAAGTAAACTTGATAGAGGAGACAGAAAAGGAGCAAAGATCAGGGACTCGGAAACAGAAAAGAGAAAGCACGTGACAGTTTCCTACAACAGCGAGGTTGTATAGCTCATCTGAAAGAGTGTGCATATTTTCAAACAAACCAACCAAGCGACAGAAATTTATCGCCACAGCATGCTGATGGAAGAGAGAAAGGACGCGCTCGCAGACATCAGGGCATGCTCGAACTGTACGCTGGCATACCACACGGCACGTATTTGTAAAGCTAACGTGCAATGGAAACGATGCAAAGAAGGACACGCGACACCAGTATGTACAACGGAACCAGAAGCGAAAGCCCGACAACATGTCGCCATGGTTCAACCACAACAATCGACAATGTATAGCATGCATGCCATTGAAAGGACGGAAAAGCAATGCGTGCTCCTACAAACTGCGGTAGCTTGCAAACAAGGAGACTGCTCAGGCAACTGCGTCCGACTCTTCACTCACAGCGGCAGCCAAAGATCATTCATTCAAGCCGGATTACCGGAATCAAAATGAGCAAATGTAATCAAACAAGAAAGGTTGACGATTGGATCATTCGATGGTAATGAAACGGTGATCTTGGACGTCGTACAAATGACTGTAGGGCATCGAACCGAAAACCAAGCCACCGTCAGTGAAGCACTGAAAGTGAACATAATATTCCGTAATTGTCTGCCAAGATCATCTAAAGAAATAAGCAGAAAGATGAGGAAGCTACATTTGGAGGTTGCGGCGAGATAAACAGAGCAAGAACGCCGAGATCGATAGGGTGGCTAATTGGCTCTGATTACTATTCGGAGTTTTTCATGGGACAAATAAAACGACTAGGTGAGAAGCTAGTGTAGCGCTTCAAGGAAGACATAACAATGAAGAATGTTCGCTACTCGGTATGTCTTCCATGTTAAGATGACATAAACGGGGATATCAACAAAGAAATTGCAACGAAAAGGCTACTACAGTAAACAACCTGGCTTAAGAATAATGATTCTCTCAGGAGATATGACGCGGCGATATCGGAATATTTCACCTCTGGTGTCGCCGAAAGAGTTAAAGAGCACACAGAACAAACGAACATTCCTTCGTACCGTATGTCTCACCACGCAGTAATTCGGGAGGACCGACGAACAACTAAAGTTAGTGTCGTTTTTGACCACGGACAAAAATACTGCTCTACCCACTGAAGATAACATAGAAACTTGGTAGAAATATTTTCCCTTTCATGGTCTTGACGTTTCTAGCTGGTTTGACTGGCATTGCTTAAGCGGTGTGTACGCCATTATCTGTTTTTGTTAGTTGCAGTAGGTGACCCACAAGACATTCAGTTTCAAAAAATACAAAAAAATTGACAGCCAAACATCGATTCCCTTTCAGCTGCGACGAGCTAATCATGCAGTGCCTCAGCGTGTATGGTGATTACTAAAACTTTTGCAGTGCTTCTAGGACTAAAGATATGAGTGACGTCTTTATCGGAGAGGTATACGCCTCGAGCTTCGCGATCGCTGCGCCGCCTGCCGCCGCTTCTCCGCGGCGTTGACGGGATTTGCGCTGCGTGACTGATAGGGGCTCGTGCAGTGTTTTGTTTCTATTTCGCTTCTTTTCGCCTTTCCGCGCCATAAAAAAACTTGTTATGGTGACGACTATAGGCAAAGAGTACGTTTAGGTCACTTAAAAAGCAGCTGCGTCTTCGTAGAGTACGCGATCGCCTGCAAGAGCTACCCGGGGACGCGGTTCTGCGCGCTTCGTCACCGGTCTTCCGGGCGTCGGCGACGGCAGCAACATATCACCCATGTCACCTCCAAAACATCATGCACAAATGAATTCTACTGACGCCTCGTTTAGACCTGATATTGGCACAATGAAAGGTTGGCGTCATTTTGCAGCGTGGACAACGAATGCGGCTTCGTTTCGCATATATACGCCGCAGAAAAATATGTTTCGGGGATGTGATTACCCAATCCCGGACAATAACTTATGCCTTTTATAAGAATATAAACCATGCGAAAATGTAAAGTATATTCCAAGCCTGTGCGTCGTTAAATATGTGCCCACACACGCCATATAGCAAGAACCAAGGAAATGAAACCACAGAAAAATAAATGCTGTGCCAATGCGGAATTTAGAAACATAATAGCTCTAACGGAAATGAAGAAAAAAAAACAGTGCAGCTTCTGGCATGCTAAAGACCGTCGTCTTAACATAAGCCAGGTAGGTTTCACTAGACCAACTATACGCGAAATGCACTGCTATTTCGCGAGAAATCGGTAGGGGGGCGGGGAGGGGGACGCCGTGTACAAATGCGGAGCGGAATCAAGCAATGAACGTTTTAGTAATCCCACACATAAATCTCGTGTTCACTTTCCTTTTGTTTTTCTACTTTAACGAAGAGCTGATCGTACAGCGGACGCATTTTTGGAAGTATACAGGGTAGGCTGTTCTACAAGCGATGAAATGTGTCGTTGAAAGAGTGTGGTATGTGATAAGGCCCTCTGATTTCAGTTTCCGGTTTATTCTGTAGGCTCCCTGTGCCATATGACGATATTTCGAAGAAGCATTTAGTCGCGGATGCGGATTATATTGTAAGCCCGTCTCCGCGCTGCTCGCAGAAGATATATGTAGCAGATGAAAGTCTGCGGGCGCGCACCTCACGACAACACGACTCTGTCGTGTGCTGATCCCCGAGTATTGTCCATCGTACTTTTGTTGAATATTTCCGAAATTAACACAGACTGGCTTGTAAATGCTGGTGATAAATATCTGAGGTATAATATTGGCAAACGTAACTGGTGTGCTGTCAGGTATGAGCGCTCCGCTGATTATGTAAGCGCACAAAACCGATTTAAATCGTGGTGTATAGCCGTAGCATGAACATATGAGGAACCGGTGGTTACGGAGACACGGCTAGTAAATTCAGGTCAGTGTACCTACAATCGGCTTCATCATACGCCGATTACGCGACGCTGGCCTGTGACACACACCTGGCGCTTATACAGACCGAAAATACCACACTAAGATCGCGTCGGAAACATTTACACTTTCGTAAACACGCCCCATTTGCGAACAGAGTGACTGCTCCACACAAACATGAATTTCAAACGCCCACAAATGGTAAATCTCAGTCGTGAACGTGCCGCAAAAGCAGCGGCGGCACTGGTCCCGCGCCTGCTTTCGAAAGGGGCCGCTAGGGGGATTTCAGTGGCGCCCCTACAGGCCGCGCTCGAGGCGTATAAGGTTCTCTTTCATTTTCCCAATAATACTCCAACGTTTAACCAAACACGAAAGCAATTCCAGGCCCATTTACACTCATTCTTTACACTTCCTTAGGGGTAATAAAGAAACCCATTCCCTTTGTAATGAATGAAATACAAAGACCTCTCTTACCTGCATTCGCGATTAGGAACGGATTTCGGGTGCCGTATGTTTGAGAAAATAATACGGTTGCCACGAGGCTCTTCGTTTCCATCTAGAGTTCGCGTAAGGGATAACCGCATTTAAAGGCTTTTCAAGTCTCCACTTTTTATACGTACCTCAAGGTTACAGTATTACCCCGAACTAAAATGATTTATGTTATTGTTATCTCTTAATCTAAGCCCCCAGTTGGGTTGACAAGAAAGTGTCCCGTGACGAAAAAAGTTAATCTAGTAAGCTACAGTAGGACTGCAGTGACCGGCTGACCTCGTCGCAAAAGGCAAAGTCATGAACAAATGAAATGCGAATACAAAAATATTAACAAGAAGACGCAAAATAAATGTATTATTCGTGGAGGCGTAATAATGGTACGATATTGATGTATTTGAAAAGCTACATATCCAGACATTGGTTTGACATGAAACAGAAATGAAACAAAATCGCGCTATCCGGGTGTTCCGGTTCTTATTTTTGGGTTCGCGTTTTATTTTTTCATGACTGGACGTGATTCGCAAAGAAAGATTTGTTTTTCTCCAATGAGATAAATACATTTATGTGCAAGTTAATTTGGCACTCCAATGCAGTGTGTCGGACAAAGCAATGATTCTCTCATCGTCATGATGATATCTATATGTTTCCTATACAATGACCGGTTGTGCATAAGTATATTGCAAATGCGCTTACACATGGCACTCAGCTTTCCATAGATATAACGTGAATTACAAGAGGCGCTTGAAGCCTACCAACGGCTACATGCTAACATCATGTGACAATGCTTGTGCGATTCCGCCATGCTTTCCTATGTTTCAATTGGAGAGCAATAAAGGCGGTTCATGAGAGCTGCGTATTTTACTAGCACGGTTTCCTTTCCAAGCAGCTACGTAACTTCTCAGCATACTCGACAGTTATAAAAACGGTGAAGAATACCATTATATTGTTTAACCAAACATTGCTTTGCCTTTGCGAGAAGCAGTGAGTAAAGACGACACAACACATCTACCATATGTTGGTGCTTCAACAATAAAAAAACACACAGACGTAAAAAGGGAAGTGGGATAGGTAGGAGCAACGCAATGTTATTTTACCTGAGTTTATGATGCTTTCGTTCATGGCGAAATGAGCACTCCGGCTTCCGAGACTGTTTTCGGCGTGGCAGCGATAGATTCCCATGTCGTCTACACCTAAATTTCGCATAATCAGGCTCGTGCTTAGTTTGCCATTTTCATGGCGGTTTTGGGTGACTTCATGGTTTTTTCCAGTGACATTCAAGGAATTCCGGTCCTTGCTCCAGTACACGAACGGGTACGGCGTACCGTGAATAGTGCACTGGAAGGTTACAACAAGCTGCGATTGTTCTCTGCTTAGTTTCATGCTTGATGTCTTAACAGCTGGGGCATCTGCAAAGTGAAATCAGAAAAGGATAAGACTGTAAATTCCCGTCCATGATTTTCATTGTCTAAACATGGAATATCGTTTATCTGCTTTATTTGGTAAATTTTTATCCAACTTGGTAAAATTATTCGCAGTGGTGCCACTGGGTTCTTTTCTGAATGGTGAAAGCAAGCTTTACAAATGTGTATATAATAGAAATGACGCAGCTAGCACAGCACGTTGATGACTCTCAGAATTTAAATAATACATCCAATACCGGCAAAATTATGGATGCCTCTTTGCCTTTTGCCGTTACGCAAAAAATATTCTATCGGAAACAGCCTGCCTCTTTGATAGTTCGTCGCAAAACACACATTATTTTTCTAAAAAAACAAGTAAATGTCTCAAACGATAGGTTGTTCTCACGAAACTTCTCTTGCCGTTCCAGTGAAACTCGGGTATTTCTTTCTTGAGTTTGTGGTTTCTTCGTTCTATTGCTAGTTACACACGCAATAAGCAAGCCATAAAAGTCGAGCTTTCAGAGTACTATAAATGGAGTATAGGGAGTATCTCTCTTCGGAGGTTATTCCCGTCGCCACCAGCGGAGGTTATTCCCGTAGGTTATTCGGAGGTTATTCCCGTCGCCACCGTCGCCACCAACTGTTATTCCCGTCGCCACCAGCCTTGCCTCTTTCATGGGTCACACAATTGTCTGACACCGAACGGTATTACGTTATCACACGAACGTGGAGAATGATTGGAAGCGCGCGTAGGGGTGAAGACGACCGAAACCCGCCGCCGCCATTGCCCCTTCAAATTCCATCTCGCGGATTAGCTGCAAATCAATACCGGTTGAAGAGCAATTCCCCGCCGGGAACTCCCGCGTATGCCCGTAGTTTTAAGTGCGAATGCACTTCTTAAGCGAGCCTGAAGCGTCCGCCGCCGTCCGCATAGCAACAGCTGCGGGTGCGCGCGCTCCTCGTCCTCCTTGGCAACGGGGGGAGATGGGCGCGCGCTGCCTGGCCGCTGACATGGCACATACCCACGTGGGGGATTGGCCAGGAATCTCCTCGTCTTCCTTGACAACGGGGGGAGATGGGCGCGCACTTCCTGGCCGCTGACATGGCACATACCCACGTGGGGGATTGGCCCAGAATCGGGCGTGAGAAGGGCTAATGCACCCGCTTAAAGGAGTACTGACACGAAATTTCAAAGCTGAGATCCGCTCAAGCAATTAAGTACAACGACAACACAAATAGGTGTCTGTGAATAAATGCATCTTTCTTTCTTTGTAGTTGTGTGTGTGTGTGTGATCTCTCTTTCACGAACATTACCGAACCGCGCAAATTCAACTCGTGCATTCGCACTTTCACATTCTTCCCCTCGGGGAAATGCGGGGAATTTTTTTCTTCAGCTTGGAAGGCCTTTCCAAAGACATTTCCGACAGTATATTTCACGCCTAAGTACGTGGCCATCATCGGTGGCCTGTGTATGTGTGCGCGGGTGGGGGGTGACAGCAGAAGGCGTGCACGCTCAGCTGTGCTTTGTGCCGGTACACATCACATGCCCCTTGTGCTGGTGGGACATTTAAACTTCGAAGTCTTAGTGCTAAAGGCGCCCTGTCAGCTGCCCTCCTTAATGGAACGGCAGGATATCTGGGTTTGTGTGTAAGCAGGAAGTAAGATTCGTGGGATGGTGGAGGGAAAACGCTAGCCGCATGTTTGTTCGCTGGAATAAAGCTCAAGGCCTTCCGGGTATTAACTCGGTCACACGGACACTTGTAGTTCGCGTGGAGAAAGAACAGAGGTAATCGAAGTTTTAACCCGAAGAGATTTCACAAATTTGCGCAAAAACAGCGTAAAACCGCTGCAACCGGCGTTGCCACATAACGTCCCTGCTCGCCGAGTACCTGCGAATGCCTCGCGGATGTGCAGCAACCTGAGCGCTTAGAATGCCGAAGTAAAGCAAATTTACTTGTTGAGGTTAATGAAAGGGCTTTCAGAGCGAAATTTTCGGCGGAATCACTCACTTCTAAGCACGGGCACGTAACCGGTTTCCGGTTTATGAGTGCTCACGTTGGGAGGGAAGGGAGGAGGGATGGACACCACATGTTTGTATCCCTTACTGATGGCATGTACCTTGGGCCGTCGAGAGGATTAAACGTGCAGGTTAAACGGGCCAATGCTATTTTACACGGTCGTTAGTGCTCGATGCGTTTTGGTTGTGCTACATGAACAGTACGTGGTAGGGAAACCGACAGCTTCATGTTCGTTCGCCAGAATGAAGCTCGCGTCTTTCCAACTTTCATTCAGTTAATCGGCTGGAAGCTATGCTCCATCGCACATTACAAAGAAACCTGTTTTGTTTTGTGCACTTTGTTCACTGCGTCCAGCTTCGCAACTAATCCTTCTTCACTGAGTGGAAGGGCACTAATTTTATTGCGCAAGCATTTCGGCGGACACCACAAAGATTTGGCGGTGGCGATATCGACGGTTACGACGACAGCGTCGTAACAGGGCGAGCGAAGGCAGGAAGCGAAGGAGAAAAAATTGGTCTCGTATCTCCTCCTTTCGTTGCAAATGTCGTCAAAAGACGATAGTCTTTGTAGACATTTGCCAATGAAATGCCTACCTTTGGTTTACCGCTCACCTCTCATCTCAAGGTAAACACACTAAAGGTTTGATCAAGGCGATTTGAATTTACCGCGTTCCACTGCTAGAGGCCGAGTTCCTCGATGCCAGTGCTACAGTACGGCGGAGACGCGCGTGAATCGAGGCGGCCGACTTCAAGGTTTATAGAACCGCGTGCCCGTGCTCCACGTGCGTTCCAAGCAGAACGTGGAACATAGATAGTGGAACCTTTCGTTGCTGTTGCCGCGTGATTTTTCATATGCCACCAGGAGGTGGCGCGGGCAACACCAGATGCCGGTTTTCTGCAGTAGATGTAGCATGTCATTTGCTATCGAAAAACCAAGCATCTATGAATGTGTTTTTAAAAGAACACTGTAAATATCACTTGTGTACTATTTTCCTGCCTTATTTTTGCGTAATGTCTTATTCTTGTTCAACAAAGTTGACAAGTACGAACATATAAAGCGGGCTTAGACGTTTACATTTGGCTGCGAGTATATAAGACTATTGCGCAATATCTATTTTACTTTGGCCGGGTGGCTAAATCGAGTCTCACACAAACAGACAGACAGACATACAGAGCGACATACAGACATACCAAAATTTCTCGGTTTAAGTAGCCCAAGAAAGACTCTCGTCTTCAATATCGTCTTCAAAATGTGGCGAGAGTGTGCGGGGGAGGGCAGTAGGCTAAGCCCGCACGTCGTGCTTGTCGGAACGTGTGGCGAGATTGTCAGAGGGAGGGTCGCAAAACCTGCTATGACGTTGTAGCGGCCTCTTCTTCGTCAAAGCATGCGCTCACTATCATCACCATGGGCCGCTGTGCAAGCGTCAGCAGCGCGTAGCCACGACACACACGACGGAGCCACGCGCCAGAGAACACACAGGCCTCTGCGCTGCTCGGCCGCATTCCACGTGCGCTCCCCGACTCGCGGACTCCTGCTGCCGCCAAATCTCCTCTGCAAATAAATGTAGGGTCAGCCGCACGGCTACATCGGCGCCCACATTAATTGGTGACCCGGACGTCGGCAGTATGGAGCCCCACTCCGCTTGCCCGCTGCCGCCCTACCCGGCCTTCGAGCGACGCTACCCACGAGCCTGGTTCC
Source organism: Haemaphysalis longicornis (assembly GCF_048455015.1). Taxonomy (NCBI): domain Eukaryota; kingdom Metazoa; phylum Arthropoda; class Arachnida; order Ixodida; family Ixodidae; genus Haemaphysalis; species Haemaphysalis longicornis. The sequence continues at coordinate 127,292,313 of NW_027526295.1, read as the reverse complement.
TCAAAGTTGAAGCGCACTACTTCTCCCGCCGCATCGACTCACAGACCGAGCGCTACCGCATCACCACCGCCCTGCTTCCGGCCGACCTACGCTGTGAGCCGCTAAAACACGGTGAGCCGCCCTACGACACGCTACAGGCCTACGTGATGGAGAGCCTCGGCTCGAGTCTTTCCCACCACAAGGACGCTGCATCGCCCCCTTCCACCGTTACCTCGTACGACGTACCGCACGACGAAATGGGAAACGTGCTGACCTGCTTGCCGGCTCCCTCGTGCCCTGAAGACGACTCTCCAACCTTCTGACCAACGCGGCCAACCCCAGCCAGACGACTCTACCGTGCAATTTTATCATGGCCAGCATGGCTCAGTGGACGCAGAGTTTGGGAGACACAAGTCCTGCACGTCAAATGGATCAGCCACAAGGTCCATCTAGCGAAAATGTACCCTTTCCTGACTTGAAGACACCCCTTCAAGCAGTCATTTCCGCCGTCGAACTTAAACGCCGCCATGGGCGTCGCAAGTGCCGACCACGGAGACGGTCGTCTGGGCTGGCACAGCAGCATGATCTTCACGTTAGCCACCTGTTCCGGCACTGCGAACGTCCGAGGCGAACGCGCTGGATCCGTCTTGCCTTTCGCGTTCCCCAGCGCCTGCTTCCTGTGACGTCTGCACCACGAAAATGCTGCGGTCATCATCGGCTTCATACCCCGCTTCCAAGTCAAGCATACGCTTCGTTGGTGCGTCCGACTCTATTCCCTCCACACCGAGTTGAACGTCGCAGTCGTCCTGCTTTTACACCGGCACACATGCAGTGTGAAACACTGCGCTTAAAACACCCGCCGTTCCAGACCCATCCTCTTATCTGCATTGATGTGGATAGTCGCGGTGGACTGAGATCGGACTGCCCGATTCGTAGGAAAGATCGTCCGCTGCTATACTCCCATCCCAGAACACCGAGGCTACAATACCCTATGAAAGCCCTTAAGCTGACGACGTGGACTGTTCAAGGACCTTGTCCGTGGACACACCTTCTACATTTACTTATGCAGCCTTCTTCATGCTCATGCTACCCTGCGTCTAGTTTGTTGCTCATGTTCTTTATTTTCCTTTGTCGTTTATTCCGCCTTGTCGAGCTCTGCGGTTAGGGGGGTGGGGGCCCTGTAGCGGCCTCTTCGTCGTCAAAGCATGCGCCCACTATCATCACCATGGGCCGCTGTGCAAGTGTCAGCAGCGCGTGGCCACGACACGCACGACGGAGCCACGCGCCAGAGAACACCCAGGCCTCTGCGCTGCTCGGCCATATTCCACGGGCGCTCCCCGACTGGCGGACTCCTGCTGCCGCCAAATCTCCTCTGCAAATAAATCTAGGGTCAGCCGCACGACTACATCGGCGCCCACAACGTCATCAATCTCACGGCGTTCGCCTCGCAAGTTCAGCAGACGCTAGTACTACGTGCGTGGCCCATCCAAACCATGTGACATTGCCGCGGAAGGTTCAAAAACGATTTGCAACAACATTATCACCGGTGATTGCGAAACGCTGCGATATAAGCGCGAAGTACCGCTCGCCGCCTTGGGTTCGCTGATCGCGAGATCATTTCCTGACACGCAGCAGGTATCCCCATTACCAAAAAGACTGCAGCTCGCGCTGCGCACAAATTTCGCATTAGGGGGTATGGTAATCGTACGCGCATTGGATTTCTTGTTGATACATTCATTCAACCATTCGTTCTGGCAAAGAATAAAGATTACTGGACTCTTTAATTCTTATACTTTCCTTCTGGTAGCTGTCCCTCTCTGTCTGATGAGTTTCGCTATTCACAAGTTATCCGCTTTCTAAGTGACACGTACCGTGCATTGTTATACCCAGGCATCGCGCTGGCATCTGGCAACACGGCTGGAGGCCAGAGGATTCATAGGAACAACGCATACTTCTGATTCCTGCCACATGAAGTCACCATCACTGCTCACGAATAAATAACTTCTTTAAGGTTACATATTTTTTGTTTGTAGGTTCTTCCGCCTGTAGTTTGTACTGCTTTAACACCTATAGGTAATGTTGTACCAAAAAAAGCATGGTGTTCAAAATATCACGGGCTGGTTTTACTCTTTGACCTTGCCATCATGTTACTGTACACAGGATAACAGAACAGGTATTTACTGAGGTCAAATCAACAGCTGGCATTCTTGTGGGTTTATGCTATAACTCCTATCTATGTTGTGCTAACATCGTTTTGTGTGCTGCTGCCTGCTTGATAATTTGTCCTTCACAAAGGCAGGCCTTGGGTATTGCCACCAGCTGTCAAAAATTTACATGCCCTGTGGTTGCCTCCAGAACGCGCTACAACGACCAGCCCTTCTTCTCTGATTAGGTATCTTTAAAAATGCGACACTGTTATCACAGATATCTAGTCGGAGAACAGCGGGGATTCGAAATTAGTGTTGCAGAAGCAGTTGCTTGGTTTGCCAATTGTGATGACAGCTAGAAGCAATACCTGAGGCTGGCCTATGTGAACAGCAGAAGCATGCAGCAGTTCCCACTTGTTAAGTATTGAGTAAACATAGATGACTTTTTCAACTAATTACTTTGCCGGTAAAAGCAATTAAGAATTATATATCGAACTTTTGTCGGTGTCTAGGTATATCTCGATGAAGTTATATTTGATGTGCTTGGTTCTTTGCGTAGAAATAACGGTGCCTCAATCTAAACTGTGTGACTGTGAGAAGTTCCGACCGACTGGTTGGTGAATGCTTTTTATATTACGTTATGGGAAGCTGTTGAGCTGTTACGAGTACAACGTACGCCATCGTGGTCTTTAGTGTGACGGTTCTCAATGCTGCACGATATGCATGCCCGAAAGATGACGAATAGCCAACGAGGAGCATCCAGAAAAACAAGTAAACTACGCTATTGGCCGTTAGTACATTAAACAATTTTTGTAACAAGGCACTTACCCATGACTCGAAGGTTAAACAGCAATTTTTCTTTGGGGTCGCTGTTGAGGTGGCAGGCATAAATTCCGCTGTCCTCCAGTCGCACATTTGAGATGAGTAGATTGACTGACTTGTTTGCCTCATCTCTTAGAAATACTCTAGAATCGTTTGAAATGACGTTTTCTCCGACTGCTAAAACTTTTCCGGTGTCCTCTTTAAGCCATGAAACCTGAAATATCCCCGTAGGTAGGCAACATATCAGTGCTTTGGCAATTCTTGCGAGCAGACAGCAAGATAAGTAGATTCAAATGCTTCACCTGGTTGATTACAGCCCGGTCGTTTCCTGACTGTAAATGTAATATCAAGGTGAGTTAGCGAAAATAGTAACTTTGACGGATCTGTAGTACCAACCTTTTACAAATCTATAACATGTCATACGCGAAGATGCTGCTTGTCATTTGGTTTACACAAATGAAGGTGTAACCACGTGCGTATGCTTTCTTTAAAGTCCGGGAAACTGACCATGCCGAAATTCCATCGGCAACTACCGTACTTTAAACATTGCCTCTGAAGAAAACACGAATACAAAGAGCAAAACAAGAGCTTGAGTCGGGCTACTTTGCATTCTAGAGGGGAACACTATTCAAATGAATAAAATACCACAATTGAAAAATGTTTTATATAATCTTGAGGGGCACTTGTGTGGTTACAGCAAGATGTCTTCTGGACGTCTGAAGTCTACCTCTGGCTTAGTAACAGGACTGAGTCAGGGCACTCAAGCCAGAATCAATGCAAAGGCAGACCCTCTACAAGCAGTATAATTCACCTTTTACGGACATATCATATATGCAAAGATAAGCGCAGAACAAGGCAGTGTGCTTCAATACGTCTGCTCCGGATAAGCGCAGGTGCATGTAAAATAGAAGGACAGGCACCGAAACGTCGTTCTTGGCATGACCGTAGGCACTGAGTGCGTGCATTTTACAGGTATTCAACGGAGGGCATCGAAGACATTTTGCTGGTGTTGCAATTGACTCCTCGTGCTCTCTTCAAGAGTGTACCGCACAGTACGTAGGCATTTACGTATGTATGTATCTATGTATGTATGTATGTATGTATGTATGTATGTATGTATGTATGTATGTATGTATGTATGTATGTATGTATGTATGTATGTATGTATGTATGTATGTATGTATGTATGTATGTATGTATGTATGTATGTATGTATGTATGTATGTATGTATGTATGTATGTATGTATGTATGTATGTATGTATGTATGTATGTATTGTGGGAACGCGACCTAAGCGCGTTCCCTTTCGTTCGGCTTTGACGCAATGCTTGCTCCTCGCGGGAACTTGCTTGACGAGACGTCGGCGAGGGGGACCTGCCTCCTCTCCGAAAAAGTGTCTTGTGGCCGGCGAGAGCGCGCGGGATGCAAGCGGCGAGAAGTTGGAGCTCGGGAAGAGAGGCGGCAGGACGCGCCTGGTGACCTCCTTCCTTCGAGGATCGGGCAAAAAGGAGGGCGACAATGGCTGCCATCGACGTCCCAGCAAGGCAAACGCGAGCGTGCTGAGCCACCCCCGGAGATGACTGTTGTCGCGGTGAGTCGAACATCTCGATTCCCTCACATTGTCCGGGCGAGGAACTAGATCATCGCCGTCAACCAGCTAGCCTGCATGCTCTTTGTACGTTTATTATTCACTAATAAATGCCAATGAGTGAAAACACGTGTGGCTTCCTTTGTTACGCTGAACCACGGCGTGCCGCAGCTTTCGCGGTACAGCGCGCAGTCGCGAGGTGGGAGAAACCTTGCTAGCTGGGTGAAACGAGAAGACAAAGGCTGATTTGTGTCTCTCGCCGCCGGCTTTGGTGTTACTTTACCCCTACGACACCCATATCTGGCGCATCAACGTGGTGCTGGCTCTCGGAACATGGAACAGAAAGGTTCTTTGTCCGAACCTGACAAGAGTTACTGCTAGCGTGAATCGGATCGCTAGCGGAACGCAGACGTACCGTACTTACCCGATTCTAATGCGCACTTTTTTTCCGGAAAAATAGGTCGAAAAATCACATGCGCGTTAGAATCGGATACGAAACCGAAACCGAAACAGCGGAAATTTCGTCCCACCCATCGCCATCGCCATGTCAAGATGGCGCTAAAGCTTTTAGCAACGATTTTTCGGACGCAGGAAGCATAGGCGCGTAGCCTGTTCTATCGGCGTTTTCACAGAGATCGTCATATCGTTCCACTTGCGCGCTTGATAACAGCAATGGCAGCAGCGGCTCCTACACGTTCAAAACGAGCGGTCGGTTGAAGCGTGCGACTCTGGAGAAGCTCGCAGGATGGGCGTGTGAGGCGTGGGCCACGATCCCATCTACCATGGTTGAACGTTAGTTCAGAAGTGTGGCATCGCGAACGTGCTTGGCGGCACCGTGGAGGAGATGTTGTGGTCAGCGGAGAGCGACGAGGAGGGAGATGAGTGAGATTACTTCGGGAAATAAATCACCCGTTTCTGTCGCATTCGTTTTTCTTGCTCACACAGTTGCGTGCGCGTTACAATCGGAGGTGCAAGTTTTTTCGGTTTTTTGTCAGGAAAATCGGGTGCGTGTTAGAATCGGGGGCGCGTTAGAATCGGGTAATTACGGTACTTTCTTGAGAGTGGAGTGAACGTTCCTACATCGTGCTAGAACATGTGAGCGCCGAGTTTTCTCAGTGCGCCGTTTAGGCGGGACGTTCCTGCCTTGGCAATTTGAGGTACTAAAATTCTGAAGACCCGCACCCTTGAAGCGCTAGGGCGTGAGGCCCGCGCTGTAATTGCAAGCCCGAAGTCAGCCAGTACGGAAGCTGCGTTGTTTGGCCCGATTTTCTTTTTCTCTGCAGTCTCTTTTATCGACTCCGGGAGCCGGGGCTCTGGAAACCGTGTGGCCAGGGGCCACGGGTCCCGTAATGGCTGTCTGGTATTGCGGCTCGGCACCGGGCGTTCCGATATCGCGAGACGCGATGGGCGGCGCCACTCATTAAGCTGTTTGTGTTGCAGCGAGCGGGTAGGGCCGACGGCAAAGCCGATGTCTCCTTCACGGCTGTGCGAATGGGGCAGTAGTGAAAACCTCTGCGTTGCCGGTCGTGCTTGCCAGAAGGATTTTCGGAGCCGGCACCATGTGGGAGAGGGAATGACCGAGGGGGACGTAGCTCGGGAGCTAACTGACGGGAAACGGCCCCTATTCTCCACTGAATGGTGGGGTGCGCGTCGTCGGAATGCTTGTTTTAAGTGGTTCTGCATGTAGCGTGGAAAATATCTCCTTCGCCTTAAAAAAGTGGTTTTTTTTGTGTGCTGTCGGGAACCGTGTTTTGACAGCCGCAATAGTTTGGCGTCGTGGCACGTGGCCGATGCTCAGGAATGGCATTTCTTCCTTGCCAGACTTCAGGTCTTGCGGTAATGCTTGATGTTATACGCTATGCGAGTTGAGTCACCCAGGCTTGCTTGCTACGCGATGTCTGTGCTGCGACCTGCTGTTCCGGGTCTGCGTGCGTTCGAGAGCTGGAGAACACTGGGGGCTGTCCTGGTGTGGCAGCTACTTGGAGCCGGTCTAGCTGCGGATCCGTTGGAGCTCCCTACGGCTGCTGTCTTCCTCCATGATGGGTCTGTTAGTGCGGGTGGCGCCGTCCTGTGCTGCATCGCATGGCGTCACTAAGGTGCCTGGGCCACAATATGCGGTCGGGAGGCTCCTGGGACTGCCGATACGTCCTCGGCGTGTCCGGGCTGAGAGCAGCAGCTGTACGGACGTCATCTGCCAGCGCCGTCGCTGCACTTGCTTGGGCTGGCTTCAGCCCTACCCTTCGAAACCCTTGCCTGCTGTCTTCGGCCAGGGCCGGACGAGACCTGCTGATCACCGCCACCGACTGAGAAGAGCGCCAGCGCGAGCGACGATTGCTCATGTTGGCCTGCGCTGCGCTATGTCGGACTCTGGGCTGAGAACTCTGCAGCCCGGTGTGCATTGGTGTTGCTTCTGCCTTCTCGGAGGGACGAGCTGCAGGCAGCTCCGTACACAGCGCTGCATCTCGTCTTGACATGCCTGTTCGAGCCAACGTGTGCACCGTCACCTCAGAGGTGTCACCTGCGACACCTTAGCGTTAGATTGTGCATGGCCGTTAGATTATGCATGCGGCTACCGATACCTATTTGATGACGGCGAGTGTGAGGACAGCTAATACGCGGGGCGAACCTTCATGTTTTGTTTAGTGTTACGAACATTGCGTCTAGATGCCCCGAGCTGTGTTCTTGCCACCGTACAGAAATGTTTAAGGTTAGAGGGATGTGGGAACGCGACCTTAGCGCGTTCCCTTTCGTTTGGCTTCACCCCAATGCTTGCTCCTCGAGGGAACTTCCGTGGCGAGACGTCGGCATGGGGGATCTGCCGTTTCGCCGGAGGAGTGTCTTGTGGCCGGCGACAGCGCGCGGCATGCAAGCGGCGACAAGTTGGAGCTCGGGAAGCGAGGCGGCAGGGCGCGCCTGGTGACCTCCTTCCTTCGAGGATCGGGCAAAAAGGACTGCGACAATGCCTGCCATCGGCGTCCCAGCTAGTTAAACGTGAGTGCGCTGAGGCACCCCGGGAGATGACTGTTGTCCCGGTGAGTCTAACCTCTCGATTCCCTTAAATTGCCCATGCGAGGAACTAGATCCTCGCCGTCAATCAGCTAGCCTGCATGCTCTTTGTATGTTTGTTATTCACTATTAAATGTCAATGAGCGAAATCACTTGTCGCTTCCTTTGTTCCGTCGATCCATTGCCCGCCGTGGCTGGCGCGGCACAACGCGCAGGTGCGGGGTGGGAGATAGCTTGCTAGCTTGGCGAAACGAGAAGGCAAAGACTAATTATTGTCTCTCGTCACCGCTTTTGATATTGCCTGGGGAAAGCAACTAACCTACTTTTACCCCTTCGATCCCGATAGTATGTATGTATGTGTGTGTGTATATACCTCGAGATAATACAGTCAGTTAAAACCCTGCTTTGCACTTTCCGACGTTCAATGCGTTTTTCCTGATTAGACAAGGTTAAATGCAGCACAGGTCTTTCTTTTAAGCACGATAAAAAAAACCAGGAACTTCAAGCCTTGTTTAGCGGCAAGCAATGTCATCGACATTGCTACACTGGTATATTTGGAAGTTTGTTTTTGTTACCTCCAAGTGTAACTTGAATGGGTGCGGGCAGGGCATGTAGTGCGGAGGCAAGATAACTGTTGGTCATTAAGGGTAACAGAGTGGATCCCTAGAGAACGCAAGCGTGGCAGGGGGCGCCAGAAAGTTATATGGGCAGATGAGATCAAGAAGTTTGCGGGGACAAATGGGTCGCAGTTAGCCCAGTACCGAGATAATAGGAGATCTATGGGGGAGGCGTCTGCCCCGCCATGGGCGTAGACAGGCTGCTGATGATGATGTTTTTCGTGCAAGTACGTGCTGGTTTTAGTTGATCTCGTAATTAATCAGCATTGAAAATATCACCACATTCTTCCTCTACTCCAGTGGGAAATAAAATATTTGTAGAACAACAAGTAGCCTTAGGCTTGGTTTATAACCGCATACTCGCAATAAAACAGTGCAAAAAGGAAGGAGCTCATTACTTGACAACTGCAAGTTTGGCGCTTGGAGAACTAAGTCTTAACTGTGACACACAGTGGTACCAGGGAACGAGCAGTGTGCATCTTGCATTAAAACGGGAATTGTGTTTCCTTTCACACCTTCTAGCCTCCACCGCGATTCGGTAAACAGCTTCCTTTGTGGTAGCTATGGTTTTACTAGCTCATAACAAGCCTACTTGACCCGGAATATTAAGAAGACCATGATATAGCAATGTCTTTTTCAACGTAATCCTGAAACAAAGATCGTGCATCAGTTATACGGAGCGTTGGCTGGAAAAGTCATCGGTTTTCAAGCCTACAGCGATGCTAGGTTATTTCCAAATTTTCGTTCACAATCTGGTTTTGGTTGCGTGTTACGGTGATGTTGAAATGCTGATGATATTCTTGTAACCATGCCAAACAGTTGTTTGATTTTGAGCTTTTAAACAATTTGTACACTTTGTGCCACAACTATGCAAAATGTGTTTGCTGTGCGATATAAAGACGGGTTAATCACCTTAATTTATCATTGGCATAAAAATACAAGCCATCTGCATTATTATGTTTAATTGCGGAACATATTTAATGGGTACGCCACTCGTCTGATTCATTCAATGTGTTCCCACTTCATTTCGTGCTTCGCGGTCTACATAACATACACAACTCTAACGTGTATTTTATAAACAAATACTGCGTTCTTAGAAATAAATTTACTAGTTATTATTGGAAGGAATTCTTTCATTCTCATATTATGCCATAGTAAATCTCCACTCTATAGGTTTGGTGAATTGTATCCGCTAAATAATTTTGTATAACAGAAGTGGTGAAAAAGAAATAAAGGCGCAACACATAAGAAAAAACATAAAGTTCCTACATTATGGGTGAATAAACTCCATACCTCATGCCCAGCAATGAAGTTTAGACTGCACCGTAACAAAGCGGTGTGGCCCGCTAATATGACAGAAGTCGGCGGAACTTCCGTAGCCTCGAGTTCCTCAGTGCTAGCTGCGTCAAGGTCACTCCGAGGAATTGCTGATGCCTTGAAGAAGTGATCTGCACCAAAGTAAAGAGGGAAAATGTATTTTCGGTAATTCAAGCACAGGGTCATTAGTAATTATTGGCCGTACCTTCTTCCTGGTACTCATTTGAAGTGAGAGTTACGAAAGTCGTCCGCGGTGTTTGTCTTGGCACCTTGATGTTTTCTTCTCTTTATTGGAAGCATAGATGGGAATCCAGCAGATTTTCGATTAGACCAGAAGAGTCTGGGAAAGGGACCGCAAAGCAGCACCCTTTCTCTGTACTTAGTTCGTCTGAACTGGCCTGCCCTGCACTTCCATCGTCAGATCTGGCCTGCGCTGGACTTCCTTCGCGAGTACTGGCCTGACATAGAACTCGGATTCGTCACCCACCCCGGTCAAACGTACGGTATTCGAGAGGCTCAGGAGAAAGTGAAGGGGTCACACAAGCCATGCTGTTTGAACGGAAGCTCCTTGCCATCGCTGCTTTTGAATTCGCACAGAAGCTGAGGTAGAGTTGGCGGTCACACGGCTGCAATCAGCAAGGCACGGATGATGGCTTTGATGGTTTCTAGCTCAGTACATTCCTCATTTGAAAGCCACGCTTCGCTTGGGCACCTCAGTTTTCAGGAACTGCTTGCCTTGTGCATCGTACCGGTAAAGGCACCCACTGCAGGGCAACGCGGTGGCTTCGTCGTGCTTCGTATCAGTGCAATGGTCAAGATTATCATTGTGGCGAGCAAAAACAGCATTTTGTTCGGTCAATATACCTGTTATAACTCACTGCTGGCTGGGAGTGGGCTCGCTGCCAATGCGCGCGGATGGAAGATCAGGAAGAATGCACATGAGCACCATGTCGGATGCGAGGGAGTCTGATGCGAGAGGGGCACTACTTGAGGACAACGTTTGGGCGGCTTACGCTTACCATGGTGCCTGCTCATGGTAAAGGCAGCGATTCATGTTGCAGGCAGTCGTTGGTACTTAGGCTGGGTCCTGGTCAGTCTTTTCTCTCTCTCTCGACGAGAAAGGACTGACCTAACTGTGGTCACAGCATTTGCCATTCTTGAGACAAGCTTTTGGTTTGCCATAATCGTGACATGCGTGGCTGTATGCTGCAAGAGCATTGGTTTGGGTGGCTCGAACATAGGACGTACTTCTGGTGCAGCGTACCAGTCCTCACCAAGAATGAAGAGGAGTACATTATCATCCAAAAAAGCAGCTTCGAATCACTCCTGAGAATGGGCTAACATATATCTTTAAAAATACAGCATGGACAGGAACCACTGTGTTCCTCTAACAAGAGGGTACTAAGTCCTCAAGGTGACCACGCTTGCAGGCACAAAGGGTTTAGATATCAGCGTCAGTTTGAATCCCGAGTCACGAAGGGCTTCGCATTCACTGGCTCCAACGTCGCTTGCGTTGAAGAAGGGGCATTGCTGCTGCGAGGCATCAAACGTAACGGGTGTACTGTGCAGTGCTGGAGGCATCTGTGCCCTGGCCGTCTTTGGAGGCGCTGATGAGACTGCCGGAGGTAAGCAGCTTGTGCGAGTATTGCAATTGGGTGTGAAGTGCCCCGAGTCATGACATTGGTAGCAGACGGCTTAGGACAGGTTTTGGGCGCGACGAAAAGCAGGGGTTTTATTTTGTGCCGAAATAGCTGCGTAAACGGCTTCTTGTTGATCAGTGGGCAGCAGAGAAATGCGAGCTCCTGGTGTACTTCTTGAAAGCTGTGGTGGCGACGGTCGTGGGTGAGACTTTTCACGCTCCGAAGACCTAGAGGCACGACATCGTAGCGTCGGCGGCTTTACAAAACCACCAACTAGTGGCGGGCTTGCTTTGGCATGGAGATGTTGCGCGCAACAGTCGAGGCCGGTGCAGGTGGTGATAAAATCAGCTATCGTGGGTGTCTGATTGGTTGCTATAGCAGTGAGGATATGTTGTGTGCGCAGTACCTGCAGCAGGGAGTCTATCTTTTGAGCATCAGATAGCTTTACGGGGCAACGCTCAATGATTTTCAACTTGGCAAAGGCAGACTCGTGTAGGGTTTCGCCCGGGGCCTGGGGTTCCTTTTTAAGCTTTTCTTGCCACTCGATGACGGTCATGCCTGCGGAAGGTGTGTCCTTTAGGGCTGCACTCCAGGTGACCCAAGTGGCGTAGGGGTTACCCAAAGCAAGGTGCCAGTTCCGCGCCGTACCTTCGAGCTGTGTAGGAGCGGTCAGGCGTGTGATAGCGTCGTCTCACGAAGCAAGCTACCGCACTCGTTGCGCGTCATCGAGCCATACTTTAACGCTATGGCTGTGCCAACCGTCAAACGGTGGGATGGAAGACGACAGCTCTGGCAGTGTCGTCACCGTTATTGCAGGGCGAGGTAGCTGCTGGGACGGCAAGACAAGACTGTAACGTGGCTGTGGATAGCGTTAAAGGCGCCACAGCAGACGAGGCAGAAGCCTTCGCTTTAACCCGGGGGGCAAGCTTCACGCTGCTACTAAATGTCGGCCTCGAGTCGCTGAATAAGGTCCTCCTAAGAACCGGCGTTTTCCAGCTGCTGCCGTTCCAATTCTTCACTTATAAAGTCGATGCCTAGACGCGACATCGTCACTGGGTCGAGGCGCTCCCACACAATTCTCGGCATGATATTCCGCCGAGCCGGCTGCACGCAGGCGTTCACGCACACAACACAATCTTGCCGGTGCGTTCACCAGCACGTTCACGCACACGCGCACAAGGAGGCGAGCGAGCGAACGGCGGGAAACGTTCGGGCGAGGAAGACAAAATGGCGCACCTTCTGTCGAACGACGATGATAGGCTTAGTTATCGCGTTGGCGAACTTGCGTGGCTGCACAGAGGCTCGGGCGTCGACGGCGCCAGATGTGAGGGCTGGGCGTGAAGGCCGGGGCGTTGAGGTGTCATTCCAAGTCTCATTGAACTTATCGAAAGGAAAGCGTTGATTAGAAGATTGAACGACAGGTCTGACCACGACAGAGGTGTGAACAAAATACAGAAAAAGCAAGCGCGTCCCAGGCCTCGCAAGGGCCTGGAGCTGGGTCGGCGTAATGGCAGGGAAGATGTCGTTACGAATTAGTATTGATTATGGCACATGCAGGCGCTCACACCAGCCGGTAGCACTGGTACCCAAGTTGCTTGGCGTTGAGGACCAAGATGAAGTGTCAAGGTGGACGAAGGTGGATGGAGGCTTTATAAAGGTAAAGCGTACCGCGGATGTTCTGGAATGCAACCGGAGCACGGGTGTTGTGGACAAAACCGATATTCCGATACGTCTGTACCGAACATCTTTACTATAAAAAATAGACCCTCAGAGTAATAACACATTTCATTAACCTTGCTTGACAAATTCATAAATGAAATACAAGCGTCAAGCTCACATTCAATGAGTCAGCAAGAGGGACCAAATGAATTTGGTAGAATTCACAATGAGCGGAGCTGAAACCATTACAAAACCCGCGACTACCGACCAGCCCCAAAAAGGCGGAAGGCCATCTTGATCTTCTCTTCAGCGTCGGAAAAGGCACATCTACACCATCCAGCGACTACTATCTCACGTCCGCTATGACCAGCTTGGCCATTGGCCTCAGCTAGCACCGAAAGAACAGCGATGCAAGCTTGAGAGTTGTAGCACAAAGTCTAAAAGCAAGTGCGAGAAGGGAATTGTGCATCTCTGCACGAAAAACCGATTCAACGCTTATCACTCAAATTTAGCTCTTTGTGTCATTGTAAAAGCTTTTCCGTCTGCGCTAGTATTTGCACCTTCAGATCAGTCCTTATGAGAGGAAGTACGTTGTTGTCCTACTTTTTTGTGTTATCGCTTTCTACAAGCACTAAGCCCTGGTGTCCTACAAATAGGACACGTCGCCGTCATTTATATCGATTGAGCGGCTGGAATAGGGTCTTGTATTGCTTTTTGGGCTTCACTGAGGTAATTTCCACGGAAAAAAAATCTTGGAATAAAAGTCTCAGGTCTGAATGGGCTAAGGTAAAGATATTCTAGTTCAAAGTAAACAAAAAAATGGGCGTGCGCGGTGCACGTAATGCGCATAAGGGACAACTGGTGGATCGCCAGTTTAACAGAGTGGCTCCCATTACACCTTTAATGCAATAGGGGTCGGCCGAGGAGTGGACGAAGAGATGAGCTGGGAAAATTCGGGGGCAAAGCATGGACTCTGCGAGCACTCGCCAGGAGTATACATGAGGGCAGCGGGCACAAACTCTTCTGGAGACGGGGCTGGAGATCTTTGGGAAAGGCATTCGTCCTGCAGTGGACACAACACCGCTGATGTTGATGATTATGATGATGATGACGACAAAGAAAACCACGGGCTTTGCGATAACATAAGCACATTAAAGAGAAACATAGGTACAAATGGCGATTTCCGGTTAATTATATGAAGCAAAAAGCCCTAGTCAAGGGACTTACCAGGAACATCAATGGTGAAGCGCGTACTTTCCATGCGATCGCTGTTAACCCGACACAGGTAAGAACCTCTCACTGCAGCTGCTTCGCCATCCTGGACCGTCAGCATGTAGGAGCGTCCTTTCAAGGTCAACAGTGAGTGTTTAGGGTCCATTAGGATCACTTGGAAGTGCAGGGTTCTGATCTTTCTTGGGTCATTGCGAGTATATCCAAACTGAAATAAGGCCCATCTTTTATAAAAAACGATTTGGACTATTGGGATAGCGCCATTATTAGTTTATAAACTGTAATCACATGCTTTCAGGATAACCTAGCAGTAAAGAAGAAATGCGGCCCTGAGAAACCCTTGCGCCACGGCTCCACTGGATTTCTTTAACAACAATGCAAAACACTACAATAAAAAACAAAGGTGTAAAATGGTTGTGGACGTAGTTTCAATTTGGTGCCTTACATTTAGCTTAATAGGTGTTGAAAAAAACCCTTAAGGGCCCCACTACGCTATTCAGCACCGGTGTTCTTGTTGGCTCGTCAAGAAAATGGCAACCGCCGTAAACAGTAAACAAATGTAAACTAAATGCACGCTCTGAAAGGATATGATCACAGGGTCTGCACAATAGCATCCCCGTACACTAGCAAATGTGCCATGTCCGCACCTCGCGAGCATAGAACAAAAGTGTCGTTGTTGATCCATTTTTAGTGGCAAATACCAACGCAGCCTCAATTGAATTGCATATTGCGTTATCTGAAATCTTCGAAACAGACACGGTCCAGTTGCTCTCCCGTCGCCTTTCGCGCTCGCTAGCCTCACTGCGTGCTGCTATCCGGAGTACAGTCCGACGGGCAGCGCCGCTTCAAGGAAACTATGCGGCACATTTTACAGGGTTTGTGGAGCCTTTACAAGTGCCCCTGCGTCGTGCAGTTATTCCACTGATCCGCGGTGTGGTGTGCGCCAAAGTATACGCATAGAGCTTCTTAATGCGGGAGGGCGCCCGCATAAGATTTGTGCGGTCACTTTCCACTCGCCACCGTGATCACGTCGCTTCGCTACTATAAAGCCTTGCAGAACCACTGCTGGTGCTGGCGGAGCTCCGCCAAGCTTGGGCGGCTGTGCTGCACACGCGGATGCCCAGCGCCCGATTCAGGAACAGCATAGGAGTCCGGCATGCAATTCCATGCGGCGTGTTTTTGTGCGCGTCTAACTTTTAAATGCAGAGCATTTATTTAACTCACGATGTCACCCGGCGTTGTCGGCGTGCCTCGGCGTCCGCAACAGCCGTTCCAGGTGCGCCCTCTCCCCCACTCCTCCTCTCCCGCATCACGCTACCCTCCTCGCTCTCAACAACAGGTCCGCACCCCTCCCCCTACACTACATAAAAAAATAATACTTACCGGCGCCTGCTTTCGATCCCACGACCCTGCGGGCGGAACACGAGGTACATGGTGCTCTACCCGCTGCGCCACAAAGCCGACACAGAATGGAAGGCTACGAACGCGCCTTATATCCTTGACTCATTCAAACTACGTCAAGAAGCTGCTGATACAACGCATTCACTACCTGTGGGCGGAACGCGAGGTACATGGTGCTCTTGCCACTGCGCCACAAAACCGACACAGAATGAAAGGCTACGAACGCGCCTTATATCCTTGACTTATTCAAACTACGTCGAGAAGTTGCTCATACAACGCATTCACTACCACCAACTCCCCAAACACTAAACGTTAACGCAATACACCCACCCCCTATGCGACGCATTTACTCGAGTCCCCCTCGCGGGGAGATGGGCCCTTCTTTTGTGTGTGATGCCGTTTACTTTATGTGCGTTTGCGTAGCGGAATCATGGAGTGTAGCGCGCCTGGCTGCATGAAAAGCAAAGTAAACAGAAAATAGTTTTAAGATGTCCAACGACGACTGAAGGGACTTTTGCGCATTGGTGGCGACACTCATCTATGCAAAGGACGCGTTCAAAGGTGAGAATTGACATCTTGGGTGCCGCGTTGCGTGGAACGAAATACGTACTTGCTATAGAGTTCTATTTCTTGTAAAGTGTAGGTCGACTGCCGCAGCTAACGTTGCTTAAGAAAGCCAATACAAATATTTTTTTGCGAAAGCTCCGCGTTAATTCGTTCGCGCTATGACTTGGCGCATTGTCGCGTTTTACACCAGTCATATTTAAAAACAAAAATAAAAACAAATATTTATGTAATTAACAAAGCTTGATGTAATGAATTGACTATAAAATGCGTATTGGGTTGTATGAATATTGAACGCGAAAGAAGGAGCCCCGACGCTCGCGGTTCTGCACCCCGCATGGCGGGTGATCCGCGGCCGTGCACCTCCTGCACTGCCCGACGAGTGACTTTGCCTTACGAATACGGATTACAAAATGGCGGTTGATCTCGCAACCCCTAGTTTTCGGTGAGAGCTATATAGAAGAACTTAAGACAGTCCGAAATCTTCCCGGCTGTTCCCCAATTGAAAGCCGCTGACGCGACAGACAATACGGGCGGCGTTCCGCATACACACTTGAAGTGTAAAGTCGGGATCGGGAGCTTTGAGGGGCTGTGCACTCGCTTTGTAAAATTCACTAAAGTGCAATTTTTAAACATAAAATTTTCATAATAGTAATTGCCGCGTCTCACCCGAATGTGACTGCACATGTTCAGAACGCGTGCACATAAGGGCACAAAAATCTCGTCCCTTGCAAGCTGTGGCGTGTGGCAGTCGGTTGTCTGACAAAATTGGCGCCATGTGACGAAGTAGCGAAAGTTATGGAAGGGACGGCAATACGGTATGTTTATCGCCCCAAGGTTCTCTCTTGGGTGTGAATTTCAATTGCCCTCGCGTGCACGACGTACACACTCGCCAAATTTCCGGGACGCGATTTCAAAAGTCGAAGCCCATTTCTCTGCAGAATGACGGCTCAGTATTTCATGTGCCGTGCTAAATGAAGATCACCGTAGGCGTGGCAGGAGTTTGCAGACCAGACTCCGGACAAATTGACCTCGCTTTGCGACATCTCGTCACGGAAACTTCTGAAGCCGGGTGCGCATTTTTAATGTAGCGGTATGCGGTAAGCGACAACTATTTTACAAGACACACAAGCACGCGTGTGTTTAGCACAGGGGATGTAAACGCTGGCTGCTTGTCGGCGTTTCTCGTGTTCGTCAACGAACATAGCCTGCGTGTTTAATTCTTAACAGAGAAAACGACTTGTACATCGCAGTGGCATCCGACATTGCTAAGCTTCTGTGCTATCTTGTGCGTGTATTACATGACAACCCGTATTCCAATAAACCACTAGTTGTGAGGCAGCACTTGTCTTGAACCTCTTCCTTTTTGTCCGCTCGGTTTGTAGTGTTTAGCAATTCTTCTTGAAACGTTTTAAATCAGTTTTGTGGAATTTGTCAAGCTACAGAAAGCATGACCCAGTAGCATGCCTAATGGAGCATAGCGCGTTTACGCGTATATACGAGGTTTTTTTTAGACGGATCGTCATGGAAAGTATCTGAAAAGTTGTTTTGGACTCCTTAGGGTACAATAAGCAGTTAGCTTCATCCACACGGTGAAAGGTTCTCGTATATGACTCCAGAACGGAGACATAAGGATAAGCTCCCTCGAAAAACCGCCTCGGCATGATTTTGGGGCGTCTTTTAAAGAAATAAATCAGTGGCCGCCGCACCGTGTCTAGTTTTTGCCGTTCCGACGCACAGGATGGGTTCACCACGCGAACAAATGATTCGGCGTCGTCACACCCATTCTCCGCCGAAGGAAGGCACAGCTGGTGCCCGCGAGAGGCAGCCGGCATGGGCATGCTCTTGGGCGGACTTTTACACGACGGTGACGTCGTATTCTTCGCCCCACCGTGCTAGGCGTCAAGTCAGGTCCTTGGGACTCATCAGCTAGCAAAGTGAGTGATGGTCGCATTTTAGCACTCAAACACGACGGCTAGCACTCCCTTTCAGTTGCCGAGGAAGAGCCCTTTAAAGGTGAATATGTTCCGCGTGTGCAGGCTATCATCATTTTGGCACCATCTTGCCGTTGCAAGGGAAGTGCTCCGAGATCAACGTTACTGGCTTCGGTGTAGGAAGTGTCCCGGTGTTTGTGTTGAAATTGGTGACGGCGGGTGTCTTTTGCAGCTATTTCAGGGGATTGCCGATTGCCCTCTGTTTCTGTTTAGTCCAGAGTGACCGTACATGATCTCGCACAACAGGTGGAAGAGGAAATGCTATGTGGACAATCTTGTCAATAGATCCCGGTAATATGAACATAGGCCCAAAACATAAGTCTAATGGCTGTCTAGTTGGATGGCGTGGAGAATTCGGAAACCGCTTCAACGTTCCCAGTATCGGGGACCAACTCCAGCGCTGCTGATTACTTGGCCAATGGACAGCAGTTGCCCGAGCTGAAAGTGACAATTATTGGGTTTCAGACTACGTTTGGTGAATCGTATCGCCTCTGTGACCGACGTCAGGCGCTCGAGGTGTTATTGGAAATGGGCCGAAATTACGATCAGGTCGTCCAGACACACGACAAGCACGTTTGCCAATCTACGCCTGACAGCAAGGTGTCCATCAGCCTTTGAAAAACGGTCGCGGCGGAGCACAGCCCAAAAAGGTAATACTTGAAATTCGCCATTCCATCTGACGTCACAAAAACACTTTCCTCGGGGTCCCGCACATCAACCAGTTAACCTGGAGTAATGCTTTCTGCGAGAAACATCGGTGTTGTCGGTTCCACATCTAAGACTGTCGATGTACGCAACCTCTAGAAACACTTGACAGTTAACGGTGGATGTTGGGTTTATGAAAAGGCATCGGAAAATCGGAAGGCATCAGAAAGGCATAGCCAGAGTGATTACTTTGGCGTCCACAGCGCAGGATTTTTCTTTCTTGCTGGGTGGCTTCATCACGGATGCTGATTTTGTGGTGTAAGTTCATCAGCCGAGCAATCAGCTGGCGAGATAACGGGAAGGCAGAAGAAATGGACGCGGATACGAAAGCGATTTCAATGACGAATGTAGGAAGAATTGCGGAAATCCAGCACGAAAAGCGAGTATCTGGTGGTTCGCTGAATACGCGTATCAAGAGCGGAGGTGAAGACATATAGCATGCGATTCCAGTTTTAAAGTTATGCAGCTTAGTATAGATAAATAGCATGTCGCAGAGAGTTCCATGAAAGAGTTGAATGCAGCCACTCGTGTGAGGGTTGTTAATTCTAATAGTTTTATGGACGCTATTTCCCTCTCTAAACATATTCACCAGAATGGGAGGCTTACCGCAAAAACACAAGGACGGTGGCAAACGTGACAGTAGCGCCTGTCACGTTTGCCACTGTCCTTTTCTTTTTTGCGCTAAGCCTCCCATTCAGTATGTACCAACTCGCCCAACGGCACGTTATATTCACCAGAATATACGCCATGCGCTGTAAGCATATGCACCAGGCAGGATGACGGTGCAGTAACGGTTGGCGCTGCGATTTGAGAAGAAATGGTGGCGGGTGTGAGGAAAAAACCAGCAACGACTGTCTCGGTCGGTTTTTTGTCGTACTCAGTGTTGCGGTGTAGGTGGCGTCCTAGTCAATGTTCTCCTGTATCCACTCGTGAAGGGAATTCCCTACCTCTTCATTGCTGCTAACAACGCACCCATGCAACCGAATCTCGACGGTAGGTGTACCCACAATTTGCACCAGTGAATGAACTCCATTTCAATTACGCCTCTTCTTGTAGCTTCTCTCAGATATTCGAGGTGGTGTCGTAGCTCCTCCGTGGAAAAGGGGGAGGCGAAGCTGCATGATTAAATGGCCGTAAGAAGTTCTCGGGCGCTGTGTGGCTTTCGAGGAAGAGGCCTTCGGAATGAGGTGAAATCCGGGCAATTCCTGGCCTTGATTCCGCGGCGTCAATTAGGGTCTCTTTCTGCCTACTCGCCCACCGGTTTTCATAGCATTGGAATGTCGCGGAAGCGTTTGTTGTTCTCTTGCGGGCCGAACTACCCGAACACGCGGAGAGAGCTGGACCTGATTTTTTATACAATTACTTTCACCTCCTTCTATCAATAAAAATGGCTCTAATCCACGCTGTGAAAGTAGTTGGAATACAAAGCTTTAAACGACACCCCCAACAATTGTCCATGCGATTTCACATGAAATCAGACACGTGGCTCTACAAAGACTGAAACAAGTGTTTCTGCCAGCCGTTGCTTGGACTTCAAGGGGGTGGCGTCCCAAACGCAGGAGCGTCGGCCACGGCCGAGCGTTGGCATAACGAGATCAAAGAAGAGAACCGTCGTTCGAAGCGTGAGACAGCGGAACCTAGTCATCATAATGGGCTACCTCGGGGCTACACCACCGAGAGACACAAGCGTAGACACCGAAACAATTCGGAATGTGAGCTTAGTGGTTCCCATTTATACCTATTTACACCAGTTGTTTAAGTAAGTTTGAGAATAGCGAGAAAGCTGAGGGAACTTTTATTACCGCTATTTATCAGGAGCCGTTGCTCCTTCCGCCTATTGTAATTCCTGGTAAAACATAACCGAATTGGTATTTATCAATTTAGAAAACGGAGTCCCACTCGTGGCAAGCAGTGCGCAAAAAGGTAGCGTTTCTCTAGCGGCCGGATGCCTGAATGTGGTTTGTACATTTTGTTTTCCGGACCTTCAAACCAATCCTCAACGTTGATTGATTGATTGTAGGGTTTAAGCGCCGACTCAACGCAGGTTACGAGGTGTGCCGTAGTGGAGGGCTACGGATTAATTTTGACCTCATGGGGATCTTTAACGTGCGCCGAATCTCGTACACTTGGGCGTGTTTGCTTTCCGCCGCCTTCAGAAAATCTTCCGCCGGGGCAGGGAATCGAATACGTGACTTCGTGCTCAGCAGCGCAACGCCTTAGCCACGGAGTCACCGCGGCGGGTCCAATCCTCAACGTATTTTTGCCGTACGATGACTTAATTCTGTGTGGTCCGGTTTACACAGGAGGTGCTGTCGAACACGTTAATCAAGCCGTGCGAAGAAAGCGCGCAATGGACGCGAAGCTGCGCCAAAATACCCCAAAAACACTGTCGCTAAAGCAGACGACAAATCCGTACCGGCGACGTGCCCGGCCTTGAGCTGCACCTTTGCGCGGGGGACGCTGGGTAAATTCGTCATGCCATCTGCAGTGTGTTCCGTGAGTGAAACCCTGCGCCTCCACACCCCCCACCCCTGCCGCCGCCTCCCCGGAGTTGGGAATTTATAGTCCCGCGCGCAGCGAAAGAAACTTTGGACGGTAAAGGTAGAAAGCGTTGCTTTAGTATACTGGTAACGACGCTGGGGCGTCAGGCCGCATTTTTGGCAAACGGAGGCGTTCGCTTTCGCACGTGGTGGGGCGCGTGTTCCAGTACGTAAGTCGACAATTAAAATACTCAAGAATTTCTTGTTGTCTTGTGCCTTATATGAACATTTGTAATATTTCTGTTTGTGCATATTTTATTATGCCTTGAAAGTTAACCGGAATTACTTCTATGTTATCGTTTTTATAACATGCTTTCAAATCTCGGAGCGCTAGCCAGCGCCGTTTAGAAACTGCAGCGTAATTGGGAAACTGCTGCAAAGACAGACTGACACCTGTACAGGCTACGGCGTATCGGAAGCGGTTAAATGGGCGCCAACGTTTGCATGCGTCGTGCCGCACCAATATTTGAAACGCAAAACAGAGGCGCTTAAATTCGTGTGGCGGCATCACATCACATTCGGCTTTTCTAACGGCGACAGCATTAGTTCACCAGTTTCGAGAAAATCTGGCGTCGGCCCGAACATGGCGGACTAGTGGCAAAGAAAATAACGTGTGGCTCAAGAACTAGACAGGTTAGAGAATATTTGGAGTGACTTCAAATTTATGAGGACAGCTCGATCAGCAAAGTGGTTTAATAAAATCCGAAGAAAATTGGCAAATTGGGCCTTCAAATCCAACGTAGGGCATTCAGAAGACGAGGCGGGCACGTATCTCTACCCTTTCGCTACCCATGGCTTCAAGACTGGTTAATAGAAAATTTAAAAAATGTGTTGCGCTGTCCATATACATTTTTGGGCTAGAGATACAGAAAGTTCCGTTAGAAATAATAATTAAGGTAAATAGGGATAATTAGACAATGCTATGAAATTACACATGCGGCAGGTAGGTGGATATGAAAGCAGGTTCCCCGATGTAATGTATGGTAGGGCTATGGACGCCGATTTTCCGAACTTCGCATACATATAACTGAGAAGAGAGTTGTATAGCAATGCGTATGTGTTCATTCCGAGTTTAATATAGCCTCTTTTTACTATAACCAACCAAATTGCTCTGCTTTTTGTCCATTTATTCTGTGTTAGTGAGTGTTTGCCTAAAGAGAGTGAATTTCCTTTTCCTTTGTTTGTACGAGTTTTGTTTTCTGGTTTTCGCCATTTTCTTCGTTTACGATGTTGCAAGGATAAATTTGTTGACTCCCTCAGTTATGGATTGCCGCGCTAATGCTCCGTGGTATGTCATTGGGGCTTTTCTTGAATTTTTTTTGTAGTTGCAGTTTTGCTGCGGGGTTGTTTATAACCTTTTGTTCGCTACGTGACTGCAGTTTATACGAGACGTGTCACACATTTTTTATGTCCTGGCTTTGCCAATTAAAGTTATTGTGTCTGTCTATTTTCGTATACAGTAATTCCTTGTTATAACGAAGTCAGCGGGACGGAGAAAAATTTTGTTATAAGCGGTATTTCGATATAACAGACAACTCGAGCGAAGCTAAAGTAGTGAACATTTAATTGCGCTACAACTAGGCGAAATCAAAGGACAATGTAATCAGTGCAGAAACATTTTGTTCAGCTGCAAAAAAAAGCTCTGAGCTTTGGCTGTTTCATGTTGTTGCAGGGCGCGAGCAATACCTTCTCCAATTTGACCAACCAGTGACTGGCGTCCCAACGCCTTTCAGAAGGCCAAGCGAATGAGGAGGAGAAGGCAGTGGTTACTTTTACAGAAGGTGGGTGGGTGTGGGGAGGGGGCGGGCGTAACGCAAAGCCACGAGAGTTTCGCGCCGGTAAGCGTCGCAAATTACGTGGCTCAGGGTCCAAGGTTGTTTTTGCTGAACTCAAAAAACAATGATTGACCGCTCATCGTGGGTACAAAGCGCAAGCATGAATACTGAGAGGTTTTGCACTAGGGTTTCGCATGATCACTTGGCAAATTTTTCGCGAAATATGCCGGAGTGAATTTTGTTGAACAAGATATTTGCGGCGCCCCGCGCTCGACGACACTGCTAATTCTACGCTTTGAGTGTAGGTGTTCGGGCATCGTCAAGCCCACACTATTTACCAATGTGTAGAAACAAATTCAATGACCCTACCACGCATTTTGACCGTTTGTCTAAAGACGGATGGCGCGAATCGAGCTTGTTTGGCTCGAAAAAATCGCAGGGGAAAGACCAGCTTGTTAACCCGCCATGTTGACCGCCTGACTCGCCGCCGTATCGCCGCCGCTCCGCTATGCCTCCGCTCGCCACTTCGCTCTAAGCGGGTCCAGCTCTTCGTGTGCTTCCAGTAATGCGGCCTAAAATGCATCTTTTTGGGTTGGGATCAGAAGAAATTTCAAAAAAACGATATTTCGAGTAAAGCGAGTTTGTTATAACGAGGGATTACTGTACGTTTGCATTATTCTCTATTTAGAGTAGAATCGGTGTTAATAGGGTATTTATTGAAGTATTACGTCTGTGCAAATGCAAAAAACTACCAGGTTGATGCGCACCTTTTCTTGGGCTTCTCCTATTTTCTGTTCTTTGGTTTATCATTCTCTGTATCGCGTTTAGTTAGACCGTATGAGAGACTTTTTATATCGTCAATTGCACTCGCATTACTTTTGTTTTGTATTTGTTACAAAATGGCCTCTATCTCTACTTGCACAATTATAACCGCTTTATATATCACATCCACCAATTATCATTTTTGTGCAAATGCATAAGGTTAGACGGTTGGTCTTTTAAACTGGGAACCAGGATATGTCTCACCCCCTTCCCTCCAGTTTTTATTCCGGTGAAGCCGCTTTACTCGGTGCCGCTTCTATGCACCTCCACATGACCTCGCAGCCCCCTTTTACAGCAGGTATTCTCCCGCCACCACAGAGTTCTTTTTCGCAGGTTGCGCAATCAACTGATAACTGCGGTAGCGCCGTTACCAGGTTAGTACGAAAAACCAAGAGAAGTGAGAGTGGGCGTTAAAACGGCTGAAAGGCGCTTCCTGCGAACGTTTAGTCGCCACCCTTGCCACACCAAATTCCTTCTCCTGTGGCACATACAAATAATGTCCCGATGTAGAGGAAATTTCCCGCTTGGAACCCCAACGTTAGCCCTCAGTTTCTCATCTGAAATTGCTCTCCGTGTGACATTTTCACCGGTGCATTTCGCGCCTAAGCACGCGTTCATAACCGGTTGCCAGTTTATGCCATAAAGGGGGAGCCGGAAATAGAGGTAAAAGGGGAGGGCGCTGGCAAACACTGCTAGGCTTCGTGCCCTCCTCAAAAAAATTACCGTTGTAGTGGTGCGAGATTTGTTCCTGGTGCGGTATTCCGGCCTGTGCATTTCGAAAATGTCCATTCCGCCGCGTTTGAGTCAAGACGGAGTTGCACTTACGTGGCCTTTGTCCAATAGATGTTCTGTGTCGCAATCTGCCCTCTAATTTCACCCAATGAGGGCGTGCTTTAAACGAGCACCTTGAAATGGACATTACATGGAGAACGCTCCGAATTCTACCCCTGGATACTTCGCGCCCTATGGCACCTAGGCTGCTTCGTGGTTATACATGATCTAGTGGTTTGGGTTGGTGTGTTAGACAGACAGCAAGCTGCCTACGACGAGGGAGGAAAACGAATATCCCCATTTTTGTCCGGTAGAGTAGGGATGCAGTTCTTCCAAGCTTCGTTTTAAATTTCAACGCTCGTGTTGTGTCCTCCTCTCGTCCCGTTAACTTTCCGTTGTTCCATCATAAAGAAACGGGTTTTGTTTCGTGTACTCCGTTGACTGAGTCCACGGTCTACGTCTCCCTTCTCCCCAGAGTGGAAGGGCACTAATTGCTTGCATTCTTTGTAATTTTCATGTATTTTAGGTAAATTTTGTTCTTTTAATTTTCGCTTATCGTGCCCGAGGGAAGTGTGATTACGTAAAGCATTTGCTATTTCTTTTGAGGCAGTCCTCAGCAGACTAAAGTGATGACCATCTCACTCCCTTTTAATACGTTCCCTCCCTCTCGACTCCGCCACAAAAGTCGTAAATCGCCAAAAAAGATTTATTCATTTATTGCTTCAGGTTTTATTAGTTCTTTTCTTTTATTCTTTATTGATTCTTTATTTATAAAAACTCTTTCATTTTTAACGCCTTCTGAAGACGTACTCCATTCACGTAATATAGCAACGATGCGTTAACTCTGCTAATTTGCATTTTTGTGTAAACACGAAACAAGGCATAGCACGTATTTTTCTGGTTATTTTTATGTGTTGGTGTTTGCTTAGGGGATACATTGTCGTTTTTGTTAGTTCGTTTTTAATATATTTTACATGCTCTATTTATCTGAATTGTTCAGCAATTTTGTTCTTCATTTACACAATCAAACCAATAAATGTGTATACACGCAATTTCACTTTTTGTTGAAAAATGCAAGGCAGAAAGCGTTTTGTATCATGGAAAACTCTGTACAAAAGTAAAAAATGAATCACTATAGCAAGAGATCACAATCTCACCAGTGACCTATAGCAGTTCCAACAAATAGTGATAACTTTCCGCCACTATGTGCCTTTCCTATTGTATGTTTATAAAACGAGCCCGCTAACTTACACGCGGATTAACTGAAGGACGGAGCTTAACAGAAACTGCGGGACGGGGCAGACCACTGCAGTCTTGCCCCGAAGTGGGGCTTGAGAGGGTAGCGAAAGAATAGAGCAAATATCCCAGATCCTATAGGCAATCGAATAGCAATGCCGGTACACTGACTACGTGTGAAGGAGTGCTTAGGTGCTTTGGAATATTTTTCTTTATTTTAATGTTAGTGAACCATTGAAATACACCTTTTCGACAACCTGCATGAACATCTTCGGTGCAATGGGGAATCATGATTGCAGTGTCCACTCCCATGCACCCACGCGAGAGAGCGCACGCACGTACGCACGCACACGCACACACGCAGGCACGCACACGCGAACACGTACACACAGACACAGGAAGAAAGGGGGGTGAGAAATTACAGTACTCGCTCCACACGGACTCTCTATAGTTGATTTGCTAAAATATTTCAAAATAACAACAAAGCATTGCGTTATCTGACACAACAAAAGTTATCAGTTTGCAGGCGGGAGATTGACTTGTTACGAATCTTGACTAACGCCTTCATTGAACGCGCGCACTTTGTATATGAGAAAACCCTGCATATTAATTCGGTTCCACAAATTGTGTTTGTGAGAAAGCGCACATGATGAATAGATTATTAAACTTCGTTTTGCTGTATAGAAGTGATTACATGAATGGTGAATTCTACTCTGGAAGACAACGTAAATAAACCTTTTTTTAGAGCCAGACGTTGCAATATAAAAGTTCACACATATAACACCAACATCATATCAGCCAAAGAGAAAAATACACAATTTCTACGTGCATACCCTGTAGAGTTTCAAGTGTATGATGGTGCAACCCGCAGAGTCACCCCTTCCAGTCATAAGTGTAAGATTTTGCGCAGGAGGCTGGAACTCCGGAGTATCTGTTGCACCAGTGGACATGTCGCTCTCAGCTTCTACTCCCATAACAGCGCCACCTGTGCAGAATAAATGGTTCCGTTGGCAGTGCTTTCGTAAGCTCCACGTGTTCTCCCTGTGGAAGTACATTTCCGCGAACGCCCGTCATTGGCCTTGAAATACACAAATTCTTTAGAATTCTAAGGTGCCGTAAGGTGTTCGTCCTTGCAATTAACAAGGCATATCTTGTGGTTGTTGCGCTAATTGCCGTATTATTGCGCATAAAAAGTGGTCTCATGAGTGTTGATAATATGACTGGTGTTTCCCGACGTTGGTACTTGCGCTTTTTTAAAGAACACAGTTCATAAGAACGCAGCTATCGTTGAGATAAATTATGCACTGACTCCCTAGGTTTGGTACGTGGCTTGTGTAGCATTTCTACCGAATTCATCTTGTATGGGAACAACCACAAATAAGAAGTGTACATTACACTTAACGAGTGTTTGGTTCAAACAAGAGAAATGACAGGCGAAAGTCAGAAACTATTTATAAAAAAACTGAGAAAGGCAATACGCTGAGGAGGTTCTGGCGGATCTTATTCACACTAATTCAGAATGGGGTACACACTACTATAACTTGTGATCTTGCACGGATACATTGTGGAGATTTACCATACAGTGTACCATTCATTTTCATTACTATTTCAGCTGACTATGTGACCGTTAACTGGTTGAAAGCAAAAAAAATAGGTACGTCCAAGATGTTTTTGCCTCGTGCTCTCGGGTTACGTTGGTATGAAATGAGTAAGGCATTGATTGCGGGTTTTTATTCAGCATCCGTAGTACAGAGATTTTTGACTCCCTTAAATTTTTGTTTATCTCTTTTCGACCGAATAAAGTATACATGCTCATTTTCAAAACAAACCTAAAATTATTGTTCTATCCGACACGGTTGAGTCTGACATCGGCCAATAAACAGTGAGTAAGAATTGTCATGAAATTGATATTCACAAAAAACCAAATTTGGTTTCATAAATTGCTGTTCTGAACATTCTTAAAGAAAATAACAATACTATGTCGCAGCGAAATCTACGTTTCTTAGATGTTGGCATCAAGCGATATATTTCAGAATTTACGGCTTCCGAAAGGCCAGATTTAGTCCGAACACATTACGGAAAAGAACCTACAACGCGCTACAACGTAACATTCACCGATCCGCAGCTGGCGTCCATGCGCCGCGGAACAAACGCACAAGCCAGCGAATCGGCCAGCTACGAGAGGGCGCTGCGCATGCAAGGAGCAAGATGGCGGCGCCCTCGTTGGAATGGTCTATACTAGTGATAGGTTCCGCTCTTCAAAAATATTTATCATGGATGCACAGAACTACACAACTGCTTCAACAAACTTGCAAGTTGTCTATACAAATAGTGTCCTGCAAGGGAGCACAATATTCCCACAGTTATTTACTGCTCGGCTGCGGAATGGGTTCAGAAACCTTAGGTGAAGGAAAACAGGGGTGAGAATCCGCCTTTTTCATTTCGCTGTGGCGGCCTCTGGTGGGACCACCGTGAATCAATATGGCAGAGTAGCAAGAGGGCGGCTGCGGCACCGGAAGGAAAAGCAGGGCTATTTTGCTCGTGTTTATTTATTTTACGTGAATTGTGTAGCCAGCCTAAAGCTACAAAAGTAATAACTATGCTGGAAGACGTACGCTTTCAACGCACTTTTAGTTTTGCAGCGGTTCTGGAAGTGGGACTACCGGAGGGTGGCAATCGGAGGCTGTGGAAAGAATTTTCTCACGCCATTTAGTTTTTTCTAGCTTGTAAAAGGTAGAGAAGGGGAACATGATCCTGTGTCAAACAGCAGCATAAACGCAGACACCTAAAATGGTCTTTATAAAAAATCCTTCCTTGAGGCTGGTATGTGGATTTCCGCGATTCAAAAAATTATATGTGGCTGCAGATATGTTCAATTCCACCGTTCTTTTTTTCTGTTTGTTATCACAACGAGCATAAATGCATGTGCAGGTTACTTTTGTGAGCATTTTGACCGAATAAAGCGAAGTCGAAAGCAACCGAACCAACCGAAGTCCAAAGCAACATACTCTGAAAAGTGATTTTTTGTGGTGCATTTTTATTTGTAACCGCGCAGGTTCATCATAGTCGCACGATTACACTTTCTTGTTTAGAAGAACTGTCAGTTTGAAAAGTTGGTATTGGTTTATTTCTTTTAAACCTTGGAAATATCATGGGACAAAAAATTGCTACACAGGAAAAACATTTCTGCTGAAATCGCAAGCTCCTCGTCATTTGGACCCATACATTTTGCAGCAGTGCCGATCACAACGAGAAAAAAATCATCACTTTCCGCAATCATGTGAGGACAAAACAAAAAGCTCCTAAACCTAAAGGATTCGCACCACCAAATTCGAGGGGTTTGGTGTTTCTGACGCTCTAGACCACTCGGCTACGGCGCAGCAAGGGACCTCACTAGAATGGCGCGGACACAAAGTGGAGGCTTAACTTATGTTTTGCACCTGCCTGAACAGGTTTTTTAATAGTACTGCTGACACGGAGCCTGATCATTATTTGAATAGCGCTTGTACACTAACCGACTCTGGATCTCTCCCTCCCCCCCCCCCCGCTCCTCTGCACGAATACCTAAAACCCATTGACTGTGTTAGTTATTAGGCCAAGAAATACGATCGCAAATTTTTCTCGCAAGCAGGTCGCGAGTTCACCCGTCGAAAGAGAATGTGCTCTTCGTACTATTGTTTTTCGCTTTACGATAGAAACATCAGCTGGTTTTGATTCTTCGCTTGCTAAATTAAGTTGAGTAACTCTCCATACGGACTTAACGTGCCTTACATTTTCTACAAGCGTGCCAGCTGTGTACGCATATTGAGCTTCGAAGTCAGTGAAGTCAGCAAAGCGTCGGTAGCCACGAAATAGGGATCGCATACATTGTGTGAAGGTACGTTGTCTCATAGACCTTACGACGTTTATTACGCTCTACGAACTAACAAAATAGAGGAACATTCGTCATGGCCCGAGCGTTGTCGCGGCCTACTGGCCGCCTTCGTCAGCCAGCTGGTCCTGCTTGGCTACATTCCCTTGGTCGGGGTGTGCGTATCGTCGTCGAAGTAATATCACTGATGATCTCAGGATTTAGAGTGGCAGCAGGTTGTTGTCACTGGTGGTGTAGATTCCTGGTGTGACTAAGACGGGACGCAGAATGGGGCGTTCATTCATGGTGCCGTGGCGGGCAGCTCCTGATCTGTTAACTCCCACTTCTGGGTTTGCGTGTATCGCTAGAAACAAACCTTTCACCGTTCATGTTATGGTTTGCATCACAGTTGCATTTGCAAAGCGCACTGCATCTTGTTTTCTCCTAGGGGGCCGAACCCGGTCGCATGCTTTCACTACACGGGCTCAGTTACAGCCGCAGACAGCAGTGGTGTCACCGCAGAGCAGACCGGCCGACTCTGTCAGACTGTTTCTTGCCTCCTCTGCCGGCGACATGCGCATGCGCAGCAGCGTTTTGAAAGATGCGGGATAACGGGGAATATCTCCCCCACCTAAGGTTCTCAGATACCATTGTCCTGTTCAGTCAAAGCAGAAAGGATTTGCAGTGCATGCTTTCCAATTTGTGCTCTATAAGTATTGCAGCATGTTTTTAATCAAACACAAAAAAATCGAAGGTAATGTTCAATCAGCATGCCAAAACACGAAAATTTAGTATAGGTAACGAGTTGTTGGATATAGTAGGCGAGCATGTGTAGCTTGGCAAATCATATCTGCTGATTCAAACCATTAAAAAGAAATTACCCTTACAATTAGCATGGGTTGAGCTTGTTGCAGTGAGAATTAAGACATCCTAACCTATAAGCTGCCCCTCTCCCTCAAGAAGCTAGTATTTATTCACGGTGTTCTTCCAGTAATGACGTACGAGGCAGAAACTTGGAGTCTTTCTAAACGACTTGATAGAAAACTTAGATCGTCACAACAGGCTATAAAAAAGAGAGTTCTAGGGGACATGCTGAGGCATAAGACTGCAGCCGCGTAGATTAGGGGAAAGACTAATGACGTATTCGGTTGGGCATTTACGAGCGCTCTGGAAAGCTCTGAAAAGCGGCCGCGCCTTCGGTTGGTAGAATTCGAGCGCTCGAACTACCTTCGGTTGGTTCTTTCGGAGCGTCAGCCTCCGACTCGGAGCGCTCCCAACCGCTCTGACTTCGAAGTGAGAGCGTGGCGCAATCTGCCCGGGAGGACGGGTCACGTGACACAAAACGCCGCGCGTTACCACGGCCGGACTCGAGTAGCGGTGAGCGCGCACGCGCCTGCCGCTCCTCCTGCCGCTGCGCGCTGCTCCGAGATCGCCGATGCATTCGGTTGGTACGCTACCTCTGGCGCTCTGATTTCGAGCCGCCTTGGCATCTGGCGGCTCCGAGCAAGAGGACCGGAGCACCCAACCGAATACGCCATAAGATGGAAGACATCGTAGTTCAAATTGAAAGAAGGAAATGGGCATGGGTGGGTCACGTTATGCGCTTCAGGGACAACTGGTGGACCATCCGTTTAACAGAGTGGTCCCAAATAGACCTATAACGCAATAGATGCCGCCCACAGACTCGATGGAGAGATGTGCGGCGGATATTTGGGGGGAGAGAATGGACTCAGCTAGCATTCCATAAACGTAGCTGGAGATCTTTGGGCGAGCCTTTCGTACTGAAGTCGACACAAGCAGGCGGTGATAATCATGATGATGACGATAACGATGAAAAACGGGCAGTGCAATATCATAAGCACAATGAAAAGAAAGATACGCAGAAAGAATTATTTCTGCCTAATTATTTGAAGAAAAAAGGCCTTCTCAAGTGACTTACCGGCAGCGTCAAAGAAGAAGCGTGTACTTCTCACTGGATTATTGTCAGTCTTACACGAGTAAGGACGATTCACTTCAGCTTCAGCGTACTTGATACCCAGGGTGTAGGTGCGGCCTTTCGTGGTGAATAGTGAGGCTTTATGGTCCCTATTGACGACGCGTAAGTACTTCGTCTCAATACATTTTGGGTCATCGGGCTTCCGTACAGTCTGAAATAGGACATCTCTTCTATAAACATCCATTTGGACTACTCGGCAGGTGACATTAACAGGTTAGAAACTGTAATCACATCCATTCAGGTTAACGTAACGGTAAAGAAGAAACGCTGCTCTGGGGAAGCCTTACGCAGCGGCTACAGTGGGTTTTCCTCAACTACAATGCAAAATACTAGAGAAAAACACAGGCGCAAAACGTTTTACTACATACTTTCAATTTAGTTCCTTATATTTAGCCCATTAGGTATTAAAACAATAGCCTTAAGGGCCCCATTCCGCAAGAAAGCACAGCTGCTGTTGTGGGCTCATCAAGAAAATGGTAACCGCCAAAAAGAGCAAAGAAACATAAAACACATGCGTGATTTCATGGGATATGAAAACGGGTATGCTCAGTACTAGCCTTCTACTCTAGCAAATGTGCTATCTCCGCTCACCGCCGGCGTAGTACAAATGGTTTTGTCGTCATTGCTTCTTTCTTCTTGGCAAATACCAACACCGTCTGTATTACATTGCCTATTGCGTTCGATAAAAACTTCGCAGCACTTACTGTCCTGCTGCTCTCCCCTGCCTTTATGCGCTCGCTAGCCTTACCGCGTGCTTCCGTCCAGAGTACTGTCCGACAGGCAGCGCCTCTTGCCGAAAATTATGCGACACAATTTGCAAGGTTTGTATAACGTTCGCAAGGGCCCCTGGTATGCGCAGTTTCTCAAGTCATCCGCGGTCAGTCGCGTGCCGGCGAATACGCCTGAAGCTTCTTTATGCGAGATAGCAGACCCATAAGATTTGTCCGGACACTGTCCACACGCAGCCGTGATAACGTATCTATGGTACTATAAAGACGTGCAAAAAAGGCCTCTATACGGCCGCCACGCAGGCTAAGGCAGCGCTGCGCCTTGTTTGTGCGGCCACGCGGCACATGCGGATGCCCATCACCCAATCGATGAAGAGCAGAGGGATCCGGCGTGCAGTGGCGTGGGGTGTGGTTTCGAGCGCGTCTGTTGTTTCGTGTGTGATGCCGTATAGTTTATTTCCTTTTGTGTAGCGGAATGTCAGTGTTGCGTGCCTGGGAGCATGACAATTAAAGCACACAGAAAATAGTTTTAAGACATCCTACGGCGACTAAGGGGCTTTTAAGCATTGGTAGAGACACTCATGCAAGGACGCGCTGGGAATAAACACGTCCTTGTGATCCCCGTTGCCTGGCACGAAGTACAAACTTTAGACTGCTGTTTATTTTTAAGTGTACGTCGACTGCCAGAGCTAGCGTCGTTAGAAGGTTAATTTAATTTTTTGGAAAACAAACCGGGCTAATTCATTTGCGCTCAAACTTGGGCCTTGGTCGCGTTTTATGCCAGCCATATTTTTTATTAGAAATTAGACGAACATTTCATAGGTGTTGCGAATATAATATATATGCCCGGTACCCCCCTCTCTCCCCTTATGTAACAAACTCCATACACCGCCCATATTGTTCACGCAATGGAAGGGATCTTAAGCGAACAGAGGTGCCAAATAATGTCGAGAAGTTTGATTTAATATATCGCATTTAAAATGCGGCATAAATGTTATGAAGATTGACCGTGAAATAGAGCGCCGACGCCTGCGGTGCTGCACCCCGCCGGACGGCTGATCCGCGGGCTGTGCGGCTCCTGCACGGGCGATGGGTGGATTTCCCGCATGAATCCGAATTACGAAATTGCGGATGATCTCGGAACTCTTAGCTCTCGATGCGAACTATATAGAGAACTGAAGACCTCCAAAGGCCTCCCTACTGCCCCCATCGGAAAACCGCTGTTAACGCGACAGACAATATGGGCGGCGTTACACATACACACTTGGGGTATAAAGCCGGAATCGGGAGCTTTGAGGGGCAGTGCACTGGCTTCGCAAAATTTACAAAACTGCAATTATGAAACATAAAGTTGTAGAATAGTGCTTGCCGCGTTACAACCGCAAGTGAGTGCACATGACCAGAACACGTGCACATAAGAGCACAGAACCCTGGTCCTACGCAACCTGTGGCATGTGCCAGTCTGTTTTCTCACGGAATTGGCGCCATGTGACGAAGAAGCGAAAGCTATAAATGGTCGGAAACACGGCATTGGCAGAAAACAAATTTGAGGAGGTAACGACCACCAGAAGACAAAACACGAAAGCAAAGAAAAACGCTATAAGGACATGGCAGCAAAGAAGGTTTTGGTGTCGCCAGTTTCTTGCCTTGACACCATGTAAGCAGACACAAGGGCCCTGAAGAATTTGATTTTACAAACGTCAGATATTTGTAATACCTGAGGAAGTGGAAGAGCGATGTAAAGAGCGGTGGTTGATTCGCAGCTTTTGACACCTCTACTACAGAAAAATGAAGCAAGGGCACAAAGAAGTCTAGATTTTACGATGCGAAATGTTTTCCTTTCACGATGCAAAATCTTATCCTTTCCTAAACTCGATATTATCAGGAGCATCTCAAACAATCGGCAAGCACGAGTGCCTGCAGTGGCACCATGTGACGAAGAAGCAAAAGCTATGAATGGGACGGGAACACGCCATTGGCAGAAAACAATGATGATGGTTTGAGTTTAATGGCGCAAGGCCGACATGTGCAAAGAGCGCCAAACACGAAGTTATTTGATGAGGAGGGAACACGAATAAAATCAGTTAAAGACTATAAGCACGGCTGGTGTAAAAGGCCAGGGTGAAGAACAAGAATGACTAAAAGATACATCAGGTGGCTGGTGTATAGAACCAGAGGTAACAGTATGGGTGGTATGAGATGAGTTGTAAGCAGTGAACTTCTGATGGGAACTTAACGGTGCGTTGAACAGACATGGCATCGTCTCCTAAGAAGTATGACGGGTGTGGTGGAATATGTCACGTGTGTAGTTGTGGGAAGTGTTTGCGTCGTGCAATATCGAGTGCCTTACATTGTATGAGGATGTGGATTACGGATAGGGTCTCTCCGCACCTGCTGCACAGAGGTCCTGGAGATCCAGTGAGAACGTGCGAGTCCGTTGCATGTGTGTGCCCGTATCCGTAATCTAGCCAAGGCGACCTCAGTGTATCTATTGCGTGTGTCGGTGGTGCACGGTCCCAAGTGTGGTTTTATTACGTGTAACTTGTGTGCTTGTTCACTCCAGTGTGTTTCCCATGTTTTGCGAAGTTGTTGTCTGATGTGTGGTTTCACGTCGGTGTAGGGTAATGTGGTTATGTCTACTGTATTCCTGCCTGTAGCAGCAGCAGCCATTCGATCCACAGCTTCGTTCCCGGCTATACCACAGTGGCCACGGACCCAGCAAGGGACCAGTTCAAATTTGTGGATATACACAGACATAATACCCTTGACTATCAGATTGACAACGTGGTTTTTGGAAGACTTTGTTGACGACAATGCCTGCACAACACTGAGGGAATCTGTATGGATAATGGATTATGGGATGTGGCTTTGAAGTATAGGAGTAACAACAGGTACACCGTAAGCCTCTGCCATAAAGATACGAGTATTACTATTGGGAGTTCTAGTGACATTAGGGCGGGCCCATGCGCCGCGCAGGGCACAGAGGTGGCAGTTTTAGAGGCGTCCGTATAAAATTCAGAACATTCATACTTCTGCTGCAAATACAAGAAGTGCTGCAGAATTTCACATGTGGGAGCTCGGTTTTTATCTACATGTGTTAAAGAGGTGTCGCATGATAGAGGGCCGAGATGCCATGGTGCTATAAAATTCATTACTGAAGTTTGGATGGTGTTTAAAAAGGAGCCAGAAAGCTCTGACACTTCCTCTCTAACTTTGTAAGAGAAGGGCGCAGAGAACGATGGTTTATTTAAAAGGAGTTCAGTCATGAATGAATGATAAAAACTGATTTAAAAGGATGGTGAGGCATGGATGAACCATGAATTCGTGTAGCGCTTGTACCTGTCGCCCCCTTTGTCCTTGTCGTTTTGTTGGCGCTACACGAAGTCATGGATTATCGCTACCAACTAGCCCAAACCCAAACTCTAATAAGCATGGATGAAATTTTAAAAGCGTAAAGGAGATCTTTGTATGCTCGCTGACGTTGTAGGTTTCATTTGTTGCACTCTACACACAGGCTTTCAACTGGACTTGTCCGGAAGGCGCCACACACCAGGCGCAGCCCCAGATGGAGCACTGGGTCCAGCATTCTGAGGGATGTTTTATTGGCTGATCCGTAGACAACGCTACCCTATTCCAATCGTGAACATATTAGGCTGGTAAAAATATGTAAAAGAAGTTGTTTGTCAGCACCAAAATAAATGTACGAGCGAACCTTCAGAATAAACAGTGTTTTTAAGCATTTATGTTTTAGTTGTTTTATGTGTGGGATGAATGTGAATTTTTCATCAAAGATAATACCTAAAAAAGTTGAATGTCTGGATCCGGCCGAATGCCACGCCTCTTGGTAAACAAAACACATGTGCGTCTTCTTGGATTAAATTTAAAACGGTTGCTATCTGCCCAGCCGGATAGCTTGTTCACGCCAAGCTGTACTTCGGGTCCAGACATTGTGTGTGTCTGTGTGAGAGTTTATGAATGTCAAGAAGGTGTGCCAACTCTCCCGTTTTGCCTCACGGCGCACACGTTTTCCTAACGCCTTGGCCCGCTTGAACAAAATGTGGTTACCCGACGTGGGGTACCGACGAAGGATATCCGACGCCTTTTTCTGGGCGTCTCGCGCATGCCTACAGTCGTTATTCCACCACGGCCTTCTGTGGTTGCGCTGAGCACCAGAGGCGTTGGGAATGGACATTTCGGCGGCGTCGAGGATGTGCGCCGTGAGGAGTTGGGTAGCTTCTTCACTGATTAGGTGTCCTATGAATGTGTAGTGTACTTTGGATGTCTCTGTTAATGTCTTCCAGTTAGCTCTTGCTTCATTGAACCTGGTTTGGGAAGATGGACTGCATGGACCTTTATCTATATATGTTAGTGAGGTGGGGTAGTGGTCACTACCTTTAGGGTCCGTACGCTCGCTCCACTCAAGACAAGGAAAGAAAACTGCGGAGCCAATAGGCAAATCAAGATATGAGTATGTGTTGTGTCCTATGTTATAACATGTACGCTGTTTCTTGTTGAAGAGGCATGCTCCAGAGTATGTTAAAAACTTCTCTATCAGGCGACCTCGGGCATCCATGCGAGAACAGCCCCAAAGAGAATTGTGTGCATTAAGGTCGCCTGTTAGGATCTATGGTTCGGGCAGCTGGTCGAGCAGCGCCTCAAAGTCAGAGCTCGAAAGTGCAAGATCAGGAGGTATGTAAATGGAGCATACCATTATCAACCTAATAAATAGTATCGTGCGGATGGCTACAGCCTCAAGGATGGTGTTCAAGTTGACAAGGTGGCATGCTGAGGATTTACGGGCGATTATGGCCCCACCGCCAGAAGAGTGTGTGCAGCCAATCCTGTCCTTTCTGTATACCAGGTAAGCATTCAAGAAATGTGTGTGCTTGGAATTCAAATGTGTGTCCTGGGCACACATTAAACTTGTCTGATTGGCATGCAGAATCTCATACACATCGTCAAGATTATTCAGAAGGCCTCTGCAGTTCCATTGAACTATGTTTTCTCTTCCCGTTATGATGTGTTAGAGCTACTGGAGTGTGACTATTTACGTAAAGTCTTTCGGGGCTTGCACTCTTGGGAGGGTTTTTTCACCTTCTCAGGAGGTATAGATGGAGGGACCCGCTCTTTTCTTTGCAAACCAGACAGGAAATGTCCCACATCCATCTCATCATCCGATTTGGAAGGGGTACCCAGCGTACCGGACCGCCCGGACTTGGCACCCTTTCTGGTGCCCTTCGTTTGAGCCGCGACCCCCCAAGGCGTCAGGAGCACCCCGGGTGGCACAGGCGGTGCGGCGGAGGTGGGAACTGCTACGCTTTTCTCTGTCGCCATCTCCACCGTGCCATCGCGTGTGCTTCGGGCCGGTGGAGAGGAACCAGTGGATGCAGCATCATCCCCAGCGGACGTGGTTGCCACCACAGCCACTGCTGACTGCGCAGGCGGTGTGGTGGCGGGTTGGGCTAGCAGAGGCAACCCGACGGGAGGCGGGAGCGGGACCAGGTCCGACTCGCGGTACTGGGTCCCAGCCGAGACTAGACGCCGCTGCGCCCTCCGGCGAGCCGCGTTGGTGTACCTCCGCAGGGGGAAAGAGGCGAACCTCTTTCGCGCCTCTGGGAAGGTGATGTTCTCGTTTACGTTCAAGGCAATGATGTGTTTTCCTTGTTTGAATTTTTCACAGCTCCAAGAATAGGTAGCGTGCGGTCCCTGGCAGTTCGCACCGGTGAAGCTCTCGGATTCGCATTTGCTGGTTAGGTGATCGTGGGCTGCACATTTTGCGCACGTCGGTTTACCACGGCAAGAGGTTGTGCCGTGCCCAAACCGCTGACACTTGAAGCAGCGGCGTGGGTTTGGCACGTAGGGTCGGACCGGACATCTCATGAAGCCTGCGTTGACCGACTCAGGAAGTGTTCAGCGGTCAAACGTCAAGATTATGTGTTTAGTAGGTGTTATTTGGTCGTTTCGGCGTATCGTGATTCGCTGCACTGCTGCCACGCCCTGATCGCGAAGGCCGTCGAGCAGATCTGCTTCAGTCTCCTTTATTAGATCTCTATCAGAGATCACACCCTGGCCGCTATTGAGGCTGCGATGGCTCGTGATCTTTAGGTCAACATCGACCATGCGCGTTTGCTTCAAGAGGTTACAGGATTGTTGTTTGTTTTGGACTTCAATTAAGACTTCTCCGGTTGTGAGCTTTCTAGCCTTGTACGATTTGCCTACAAGGCTTTCAAGAAACTTGGAAATGAGAAGACAGGCTGGGAAGTAATGGGTTTTGATTTATCCAGAGATTTCATTAACAAAAAGTGCGAGAAATTGTCGGGCTTTGGAATAGAGATCGAAGACAAAGGAGGAAAGGATACTTCGGTGCGGCCCCTTTTCAGGGACCGATCACTTTGGGGGGGGGGGGGTTAGAAAATGCCAAATATCATAGTATAGAAGCAGGGGCCGGGGTTACTTTCTTCGTCAGCCTTACCCTAATAGCTGAAGAGGTCCCGGAGCTCCTTGCCGGGTAAATCAACAGGGAGCCACTCCGCCGGAGCATGACCTGGGCTCCGACGGCCACCGTTTGAGGTTTCTACCTTTCACCTTAAAACTCATTACCACTGTTGGTTGCAGCGTGAGTATGGGGGCTCGGGGTCCGCGGTGTCGCCAACACCGTTACCAAGATTGATCAAGGTGCCCCGTGCGGGGGCAGAAAAGAAATTTGGGGAAGTAATTACGCCAGAACAAAAAAAAACGAAAGCAAAGAAAAAACGCTATAACGACGTGGCAGCAAAGAAGGTATTTGGTGTCGCCAGTTTCTTGCCTTGACACCATGTAAGCAGACCCAAGGGCCCTGAAGAATTTTATGTTACTGACGTGAGATAATTGGTAATACCTAAGGATACGGAAGATCGATGTAAAAAGCGTTGGTTGATTCGAAGCTTTTTACACCTCTACTACAGATAAATAAAGCAAGGGCACACAGAAGTCTAGATGGTGAGCTGGTAACGATGCGTAATGTTATGCTTTCCTTAACTCGATTATCAGGAGCATCTGAAACAATCGGCAAGCAAGAGTGTCCGCAGCACTCCTTGGCTAAAAATAATTTCATTTTTTTCTGCACATATACATCAAGTAAAACTGGGTGGGGTGAGTTGGTATAGCATCTTAGGAAAAACGAGCGCGCAGTGGGACGGGATAAAAAAATTAAAGCCATTCCACTCAACGTGGATGCAGTCGAAAGTGCAGAGCAGCAATTCGCAATAATGGCTGTGGTGCCGTTACCGGCTGCCTGCTGCTACCCATCACACTTCGCCTTCCTGTCTTACTTATATATTGATAAATTGAGCGGAGGTTTGTCCAATATAATTAAAATTTCCCGTTTTCGCAGTGCTCGCGCGCCCCTGCCTGGAACAGCGCGAGCGCGAGTTCTGTTTCTTTTTTTGTTTTCATGTCGCGCGTTCAGGCGCCTTGCTGCGCACTTTGGAACAGACCGTTTCTGGCTGCCAATTTTTACTCTTACTATTGTGAAACCCAACCCAACGTGCGTCAATAACTATATCAATGCGGGTACTGCCGGTTGATTACATGTATTTGTCCTTAAATCTACCGGAAGTTTTTTTTTGCGGTAAATAGCTGGATTATGTATGAAATGTGTCATGGTTCACGAGTTTCGAAGAGTTATGGACATATAAAGGGCTTGTTTTTCGGAGCTTCTGTGGTACACCGTTACGGTTACACCGTGGGGTTCTACTTATGGCCGTAATTTTTCCTCGCCACCTGATTTCGGTAGTCGCTTGACATTGGACTGCCTGACAGTGAACCAGCTATGATGCGAAGGCTACGACGACCTACGACGCACTAAGGCGAGCCCCTAAAGTGCTCTGCATTTCAGAGCCCGCTTGCACAACAGTGCGAGCTTCATGTCACAGCACGGCTGTGTTCCCCGCACCAAGCTAAACCCGACGAGCGCCATTTTAGTTCCCGAGAACCATATACCCTGTGTGCATATATGGCGCTCGTCAGCAGATCAAACCAAACGCAAAGTAAGTATATAAGTTTTTTATTTGCACAGTGCCCGCTTCAGTGTTTGTACTCTTCATCGTACGCCACCTCAATGCCTTCGTCGAGCGCTCACTCACCGTTGAAGGCCTGAACTACAAGTTCTTATACTTCTTGGTCTTCTGTGCGACTGCACTCCCGCATGGCAGTGCGGTGCGCTTCCTGATAGGCCGTCGCTTTCCTGGGCTTCGGTATTTTCTTTGGTCGCCCCATCACAAACGTGCGCGAAACAGAGTCGGAGAGAGTTCTGCTGCCGCCGCCGTGACCTTTCTGTGTTTTATCAGCGCAGGTGTTTGCCATTAGCAACGCGGAGAGAGTGACGTCAGGAACAGGCGACAGTCGTTGTGTCGGTGACGGCGGTTGCTGAAATGCTGAATGACAAGTGCGCTCGGTATTCTTTGTATTCTTTTTGCGAGTCTCCCCAGCGGCGCAGGCCCACGCACAAGCCTGGATACATATAGGAGACTAGGCACTTTCGCTGTTAGCTTTTATTCTTTTCCTGTCCAAAAAGCTCATTCTTTTGTTTAAGTCTCTACTTCGGAGTTTTTCGCAAATGCTCGCTTGTGATGATATGCTGTGTCGCCATTGAAATGCTTAACATTAAAATTTGCATTTAATGGTAGCGGCCGCCTTAGTCCTATTTACAACTGATTCCTGGCGAACCCCCCTCTCCCCGTGGGTACATGCGCTCCGCATTTTCTTTGTATTGCTTCTGCGTATGGACGGCGGAACGAAGAGCTTAAAGAGTTCTGCGGTTAAAATAGAGTAGGCGCAGCCGTGGTGCATACACACAATTTTTTTTTAATGCGAAGACTTTGTACAAGCAATTACGCACATGCGCAGACGTACAGGGGGTCAATGATATGTGGTAACATAAAATAATGCACTGACAAGACAATAAAAATAAGAAGACGCGTGGGCGGACAAGCGGATCCCATGTAGGGACGCGCCCCGCTTTTGGGAAGCAAGAAAAGAGGACTAGCATGTTAACAGCATGCGGTTAACACAGCGCTTCGTGTGTCAGAAGACAAAAAAAATGTAGTGGCTACAACAAGTCTGAAGAAATCGCACTTTGTCGAGGCTCGTATACTTTTATCTTTATTTCGCCGTGAAACGCGGAATCTTCTGCTAACGGATAGAGAGCCTCTGCTTCGAGTGGTTGGCTTCACAAATTAATTACGAGGTTGCTGAAGGTAGTAACCGAGCTCTATCAAACCTCCCCATGGTCTCCGCATCACTTGCAAGAGGCCATTTACCAGCTCGCAAGTAATGAAGCCTGCATAAAGTCCTTGATGACAATAATAAATAAACACAGGAAGGCGGCGATATCGAGCGGGATTTTACCAACGCCTTGAAGTACAAGGAAAGCATATGCCGTTCCCTACAGCGACTGCCCTCAGTAATAAACGATATCCGGGCGCCCGACGTAAGAGTTCCCGAGAGCGGGACCCCCTGGAAACCACTATCTCCTCAACCACGAAGCATCGTATTTGAAGGCGTTTACACTGCATCTAATATGAACTGGCCCTCTCACGTGGGCTCCGCGCACTGACATCGCCAACAAGCGCTGCAGACGCCAGAACTTCCTTGTTTTTCTGGGGAGCCACCCGAAGGGCATGGCTTTTAGGACCATTTTGAGGGGGCGATTTACCACACCCGGACCTTATAGACACTAAGATATTTCGGTATTTAAGGTCCTACCAGACCGAGGATGCAGACAGCACCATTGAGCGGGTTCGCCTCAACAAAAGAAATCACACTGAAACCATGAAGATGCTTAAACACTGGTTGGGACGCACGAAGCGGCTTGGAAACGACCACATCGACAGTCAGCTCGCCGTTTTTCCACTTGAGCTGTCATCACAAGTGTCACAACTTCAAGAATTATGCAAGTAGGGGCCATTCGCGTTCTCCAATACATGGTGTTGCGGCTGCAAAGTACGCGGTAATAACGAATCGCGTTTTCATACCCTCGCTCGCAGATGGCTTGCTAGGTCTATACCTTTAGCCAATGCCAGCGGCAGCACCAAGACAACAAAGTCAGAACACCATGTCAGGGGCATCATGGCGTTATTGAAGGTCAGGTAAAAAGCAGGGACAAAAATGTGAGCATTTGGGCGTAGTTCCAACTCTAGTGCTTTATCAAAACAACGACCACCTAGAAGTGCTCAGTTACCGGGCACTTTGGCCTTGTCCGCCGGGTTTGCGTAGAGTTCTATAGATTCGCCATTGAACAACAAACTGACCTGCCGCCTGTGCGATCATTACAGTCGCTAAGCGGGAGATTGCAGCTCAGTATATTCAGCACAGGAAAAGCGAAGACACCTTTCAAGGAATCACAGCAATGTTAGATGCGCAAAAAAAGGCCAATGGATCGTTACTGCAATACTATGGCGCGGGTTATGTGCTACACCTTTTTCAAACGTCACATTACCGTTCTTTGCGACATTTGGGAGAGGTTGGTGACCACAGCCCTAAGGTGTCTGGCTCTGACAGATAAGCTGACGTTAGGACGTTTCGCAAACAGACTGCAATAAACGACGGCTCCTGCCAGCAGCTCTTTCTCCACGTCAGTGCTGCTCCAAGCAGCCAGCATGTGGACATAAAGAATGCGTTTGTGCTTTAGTCCGGGTATTTCTCGACACAGGCAGCAAACGGACTTTCCTAAACCGACATATGTCGATAGCTGGCGTTGGCCTGTTCTTGAAGGGAGGACCTATCACTGTTCACATATGGCAGCTCGATTCGCCTGGGACCGTACAAGTTCCGGAAAGTTCTGATCACCGTCTAAACCTAAAGAGGGAGATGAAGTGTGGCCGAAGTCCGTTCTATCAAAGATACGCTTTTAGAAACCCGCAACAATCCGATGCTTCGCGACAACAACTACGAGTATCCGAAGAACCTGAAAAGGGGTACTTCAAAGACTAACAATAACTAAGCGCCCTAGTTCACTAAAGCCACCAGTGGAGACTCGTACATAAACGTATCGAGCATGTCAAGTGCACCATTTGCGCCGTTAACACCGTGTTTGGCTGGGTGGTACAGTTACCATATGCTGAGGAAAATATTCTCCACCTGTCAAGCAGCTGCGCGAGTGCATTGTGTTTGCCGGTATTTAATTAGCGGGTATGGTGGCGAACTACTCAAGCCCTCAGAGATATACAAATAGGACGCCTCCATATCGCAGGGGCTCTCCGACAAGGACTATGCCCAATGTGAAGACCATGGTAATGGGTCTGGCGACACTAAGGCTATGTTGCCACATTCTCCCTCCACTAGCGAGACGCTCAAGCCACGGTGTCCACCGCCTAGCAAACGGGAAGAGTCGCGAATCTCTCTGAAAAGAGAGGGCTCACGTGACCGACAGCCAACAGGGCACAATCACACGTTGAAGCTGAAGAGTTTAAACGTTGGCGGGCTGCAGAGCGACGGGTGCAGAATCGCTTTGTTCAACCCGTGCCGCATCGCAGAGGTGTTCTTAAAGTGTTGAAAGCGGCGCATCGGATCGTAGAAATACAAGGTGCCAAAGATTCATGTCAAGCCTGGCTATTAACTGCGGGTCACACTGCGCGAGCCTCGTCAAGAGGCGCAAGTCCTCAACGACTTCTTTAGGTACCTGTAACGTCAAAATGCGGTCCCTACGCCGTATAAGCTGAGGAAGCTGGTAAACAGACATCTAGTTCGGCCCGTGATGCAGAGATTGTGTCTATTTGATGCGGATACAAATAGCGCGGGCGGGGCCGGATGGTAAATCTGATGTAGGACATGCTCCGTAATTCTCGCCAATTAAGGGTTACGAGAAAAAACGGGGAGTATGGTGCAGCATGTGGCTAGCGGGGTGTTTGTGTTCGGTATGACGAAGAAACAGCAGTAACTGCAAAACAGTTGTAAAGAAAGCGTAATCAATCGGGGCTTCGGTTTTTACAACACAGCTGCTTATCTCCGATATTTTTGTGAAACAAAATCG
The DNA here is from genome assembly GCF_048455015.1 of Haemaphysalis longicornis. Classification (NCBI taxonomy): domain Eukaryota; kingdom Metazoa; phylum Arthropoda; class Arachnida; order Ixodida; family Ixodidae; genus Haemaphysalis; species Haemaphysalis longicornis. The sequence goes on along the minus strand of NW_027526295.1, from coordinate 127,247,916 downwards.
AAGTTTGGCTCGTACCTTAGTCTTTTTAAAGCTTGATGTTGGAAGCTTATTCCGTTCGCCTGGCTGTTTGACATCTACATTTCAAGGGCTCCTCGGAATTCCCAAAAAGGGCGTACATGCACTTGTTGCATTGACAGGCCATTTGGCATACGAGGAACATTTTATCGCCCCCACGTTCTCTCTTAGGCGTATATTTAAATAGTCCCCCCGTACCCCCAGTAAACCGTGCGTCAAGGTTTCGGGACACGTTTTCTAAAGCCGAAGCCTACTTCTCTCGGGAATGGTTGCTCAGTATTTCAGGTGCATTGCTAAGTGAAGATTAACACTTCAAAGTATCATCCCCATATGCATGGAAGGAGCATACAGACCAGCAGCGGACAAATTGACCTCGATTTGCGAAATCTGGTCCCAGAAACTTGTGAGGGCGGTTGTACTTCTTTTTCAATGCAGCGCTATTTGGTAAACGACACCTATTTTAGATTTAACTGAAGCACGCGTCTGTTCGGCACAGGGGTTGTGAAGGCTGGCTTTTTGTCGGCGTTTTTCCTGTTCGTCAATGAACACAGCCTGCGTGTTTTAGTCTTGGCTCGGGAACGAATATGTACATCGTAACGTGATGCGACATTCCTAAGCTTCCGTGCCATCTTGTGCACGAATTACATGACAATTTGTTTTTCAGTAAACCACTTCTTGTGTGAGCGCATGTCTAGATCCTCTTCCATTTTGGCCCCTCCGTTTGCAGGATTCCAGCACTTGTTCGTCAAACATTTTATATCATTTCGGTGGAATGTCGCCCGTCTAGTCATTGGGTCATCTGTATGACTGCTGGACTGGTGCACCTTTACGCGCGTATCAGAGGTGGCTTGGAGAGCGGTCATGTGAGGTCCCCCAAACTTGGTTTTGAACTGCTTAGGGTACAATAAGCAGTTAGCTTCAGTCACGTGGTGAAAGGTTCTTGTATAGAACGACAAAAGAGAGACATAAGGATAAAATCCCCCGGGAAAACCGCATCGCTATAATTTTGAGGCATTCTTGAGAGAAATAAATCGGTGTCTGCGGGGCCCGTCTGCCTATTGCCGTTCGATACACAATGGATGCGTTCAGCACGCGCAAAAATAATTCGTCGTCGTCGTTCTCATTCGCCTCCGATGCGGGACACAGCTGGTGCTCGCGAGATGCAGCCGGTATCGGCATGCTCTTGTCCGTACGCACGTGTGCACGACGGTGACGTCGAATTCTTCCCTCCAACGTGCTAGCTGTCAAGACGGGCCATTCGGACTCATGGGCCGGCAAAGTGAGTGATGGTCACTTACCACTGTAAACGAACGAACATAAAGGTACGGTCGGCATTTTAGCACTCCACAAACGACGGGCAGCAATCCTTTTCAGTGGCCGAGAAGGAGCCTTTTCAAGGTCACCACGTTCTGCATGGGTAGGCCATCATCATTTTGGCACGGTCTCGCCATTGCTAGAGCACCGCTCCTACAGCAACGTTACTGACTTTGCTGTACAGTGTGGTACCGGTGTTTTTGTTGAAATTGGTGAAGGCGGTTGGTTTTTGCAGCTTTTTCATGAGAGCGTCGAATGCCCTGTGTTTGTGTTTCGCCCAGTGTGACCACACATGATCAGCGTAACCTTTGAAAGAAGGGCTGCTATGTGGGCACACTTTTTAATAAATACCGGTAGTATAAGCATAGCCGAATACAAATCTCTGTTGGCTTTTTTTTTTGGATGGCGTGGAAAACTCTGAAACCACTACAATGTTCCTAGTATAGGGTACCAACTCCAGCACTGCCGACTGCGTGGCCAATGAACAGCCGTTGCCCGAGCTCAAAATGGCAATTATTCGGTTTCAGAGCACATTCGGGGAATAGCATCTTTTCAATGGCAGACGTCAGGCTTTCGTGGTGTTTTCGAAATGGGTTGAATTAACTGTCATGTCGTAGAGACACACGACAAACAGGTTTGCCACTCTAAGCCCGGCAGCAAAATGTCCATCTGCATTTACAAAATGTCCTCGGCGGAACACAACCCGAAAAGTAAAGCTTGGAATTCGTCATTCCATCTGGCGTCGGAAAGACACTTTTCCCGGGGTCCCGCACACCGACCAGGAAAGCTGGAGAAGTTTTTTATTTGCAAAACATGGGTGCTGTCGGTCCCACATCCAAAGATCTTGATATAGGCAACTTCTGGAAACACCAGACAATTAACGGGCAACGTCGGTTCCATCAGGAGTCATCGGAAATTATCAACACTGGCAAACTTCTCGGATAGGCCGGATGACAGCACTGGTGTCCACAGTCGCACTTCAATGCAGCGGGTAAATGGGCGTAGCGATCAATGGAAAAGCACTGGATGTTTTGTTCTTAAACCATGGCTTCTTCGCGGATGCTGATTGTGCGGAACAAGTTTTTTAACCGAGCAATCAACTGCCCAGATAATGTGGAGGCAGAAGAAAACGACGCGGAGAGGAGAGCGATGTCAATGACAAGGTAGGAGAAACGGCCGAAAACCAGCAAGAAGAGCGAGTATCGGGTAGGGCGCTGAATACAGGTCTTAAAAGCGAAGATAAAAGTAGCATGTGATTCTATTTTTTGCGATTTAGATTAGTACACATAAACAGCATATCGGAGACAGATTGATAAAAGCGTTGGATGCGGCCACTCATGTGAAGATTGTAAGTTCAAGTCGTTTTATGAACACTTTTTTCCCATCTAAACAAATTCGCCAGATTATATGCTATGCGCTCTATGCATATGCGGCAAGCTCGATGAAGGTGAAGTGATGGCTTACGCTCGGGGATGCTCAGCAGTGATTTGGGAAAAAACGGCGGCGGGTGTGATGAAAAAATTAACGCATCTCCACGAAGTGAATCATGACGAGTGGGCAAAGCACCGGGGATGGTTCTTACCGTAAATAACCCGTGAGAGTTCTTACTGCTGCTACAACAATTTCTAATCCACTCCAATCCAATCCAATCTAATCTAATTTAATCCAATTAATTTCAATACAATACAATCTATCCCAATTCCGCTCAATTCAATTCAATCCAATCGAATCCACTGCTTCTCGCGCATGCGCAGCACGGCTGTTCAGGAGAACTCTCTCTCTGACTCTCCCTGTAACCTTTTGTGAAACTTTTATTTTATCCTGTCAACCTTTGTGAACCTTTTGTTCACAGATGTTTCGATTTCCACGCTGCTGTGCGTCGCTCTCTCTCTCACCTCAGCCCTCTCTGTCTAACCTTTTTTCAACCTTTTAATTTGTTCTTGTCAGCCTTTTGTGAACCTTTTGCTCACAGATGGTTCGATTTACCCGGTGCTGTGCCGTGAGCACGGACGCCGGACGCCGGGAAAGCCTCGGCCTTAAGGTGCTTCGCCCCTAAAGAACGTGCGCCGACAATCTCGGTCGGGTTTTGGTCATACTCATAGTTGGTAATATGGGTGGCGTCTAATCCGTCTTAGTCTATGTTCTCCTGTATCCACTCGTGAAGGGCCTTCCCTACCTCGTAATTTCTGTTGACAACGCGCCCGTGCGACCGAAAGTCGACGGTAGGTGTACGCAGAGTTTGCACCAGTGAATGAACTCCATTTCATCTACGCCGCTTCTCGTGGATTCTATCAGATATTCAGGGTGGTGTAGTAGCTCCTCCGTGAAAAGGGGGAGGGGAAGCTGCATGATTACATGGCCTGAACAAGACCTTGTGCGGTGGGTGGCTTTCGAGCAAAAGGCCTTCGAAACGAGGTGAAGTGAGGGCAATCCCGGGCCTCTATTCCATGGCGCCAACTCAGGTCTCTTCCCTCCTACTGGCTCGCGGGTTTTCACGGCATTGGAATGCCACGCAGGCGACACACGAGGGAGCCAGAGACCCGTTGGCCCTGTTGCTGTGCTCTTGCGTGCCGAAGTACCCGAGCACGCGGAGAGAAGCAGACTTCATTTTTCAACACGTTACTTTCACCTCTACCTACCAATAAAAAAATTACTGGTAGACGCGACGACGCGGTAACGTCAGGCTTCATTTTGGCAAGCGGAGGCTTCCGCTTTCGCACGTGGTCGGATGCCTGTTCCGCTACGTAAGGAAACAATTAAAATTTACCAGTGCTTCTTGTTGTCTCGTACATTACATTGACATTTCTGATATGTCTGCCGGTAAATATTCTGTTAATACTTGTAGGTTGATGGGAATTTCTTGATCGCAATTGTAGCATGCGTCCGAACCTGTGCGTGGTAGTCAGCACCGTTAAGAAAATGCAGCGTAATTGGAACACTACTGAAACAATAGGTGGACACCTGTAAAGGCTACGACGTATCGTGACTGCTTCAATTGATGAAAACGTTTATGTTCTACGTGGCGCACCTGTATTTGAGGAGCGTAAACAGATGCCATTATCTTCATGTGCCGGCATCACACCATACCCGGCTTACGGTTACAGCATTAGTTCACCAGTTAAGACAAAATCTGGCGTCAGCCAGAACGTGGGCTACGACTGGCACAGAAATTAGCCGGTGGGTCAAAAAAATAGACAGGCTAAAGAATACTTGGATTGACGACAAATTTGTGATGAAAGCTTCTGTCAGCAAAATACAGTAATAAACTGGAAAGAAAATTGGAAAATTCGATTTTTAAATCCAACTTCAGGTATTCTAAAGACGAGGAGGGCCCGTATCTTTAGCATTTCGCTGACCCTGGTTTCAAATCGTTTTAATAGAGAATTTCAAAAATGGGCGGCGCTTTCAAAATAGAAGCATGGGCTACAGATATAAAAAAGTTCGTTAGATATATTGAATGAGGTAAATAAGGGTAACTGGACCAGGCTACGTAATTACAGATGCGGTAGTTAGGTCGATAACAAAGCCGGTTGCCTGTTGTAGCGTCTGTGTAGGGCAATGGAGGCCCATTTTCCGTAATTCACATGTATATGACCACTGAGAAGAGTGTTGTATAACAATGCGATAGTCTTCTTTGCGAGTTTTATATAGTTTTTTTACTATAAGCAACCAAATTGCTGTGCTTTTTTTTAGTTTGCATTGGGCAATGTTTGCTTAAACAGAGCACGTTTCCTTTTCATTTGTTCCTACAATTTTTGTTTTCTGCTTTTCCGCATTTTCTTCGTTTACGATGTTACAAATAATAACTTGCCTATTCCCTCAGTAATGCATTGCCGCGGATATAACGGGTGTTATATAATATGGGCTTTTCTAGGCTTTTTCTCTATTTCTAGGTTTGTTTTAGGGTTGTTCATAACTTTGTTACCGCCACGTGACTGCACTTTATGCCAGACGTAGTACATATTTATTATGCCCCGGTTATGGTAATTAAAGGTATTCTCTCTCGGTGTCTTCGTACGACTTCGAATAAATTTTCTCTAATTAGACTGGTACCGGAGTAAACGGGTTATTTAGTGAAAAATCGAATTTCGCGTAAATTCAAGACGCTGCTAGCTTGATGTTACTTCACAATTTCTTGCGTTTCCTCTAGTGTTTTGAACTTGCGTTTCTCCTTATCTGTATCGCGTTTGTACGGAGTGTATGGGAGAGTTTTTACGTCGTCAATTGCACTCCAACGCCATTTGTTTTGTTTTGCATTTTTTTACAAAATTCGCTCTCTTTGCACAATTATAACTTCTGTATAGGTCACATCCACCAATTATCATTTTTTTTCTCAAATGCATAGGGTTAGAGGGTTGGTGCTTCTAACAGCAAAGCGGTTTATGTCTCTCCCCACAGTTTTTGTTCCGGTGAGGCCGATTTACTCGGCGCCGCTTCTGTGCTACTCCTCAGCGCCTCCGACCATTCTCTCACAACTACTATTTCCGCCGCCACCAGCGATGTATCTTTCTCTGCTTGCGCCATCTCTTAACACCAGTATCACCGTTACCTCGAAATTCCGGAGAATCAACAGATGCGCGAATGGGCGTAAAAATGGCTGAAAGCCGCTTCCCCCGAACGTCTAGTCGCCACCGGTGCAACACCAAATTCCTTCTCCTTTGGCAGATACAAATAACGTCCCAATGTAGAGGACATTCTCCATTAGAACCCCACCGTTAGCCCTCAGTTCCTCATCTGGAATTGCTTTCCGTGCGGCATTTTCGCCGGTGCATTTAACGCCTAAGCACGCGTTCATGACCGGTTGCCAGTTTACGCCTGCACAATGGGAGGGGGTAATGGAGGTGCAGGGGGTGCGCGCGCGCCCACGCTACTAGGCCTCATCGATGACATGCCCGTTGTGCTGGGGTGAGATTTGAACCTTGTGCGGTATTCCTAAATGTGTACGTTTTGAAAATGTCGATTTCGAATGCGTTGTAGTCCACATGTTTTTGCACTTACATGGTCTCTGAGAAATCGGTGTGCTGCGTCACATTCGGCTGTCTACTTTCAGCCAATCGGGGCTCGCTTGAGATGGACACTTTGAAATTGACATGAAATGGACAACGCTCAGAATTCTGCCTCTGGACACTTCGCCTCTCTATGTCACCTAGGCAGCTTCGCGGTTCCCAGTGGTCAAGCGGCTTCGGTTGGTGTGTTAGACAGACAGTAAGCCGCCTACGACGAGAGAGGGAAACGAATATCCAAATTTTTGTCCGGTAGAATAGGGATGTTTTCTTCCAAGCTTTATTTTAAATTTCAGCGCTTCTGATGTGTACTTCGGTTGTGCCGTTAACTTTCCGTTGTTTCATCATAAAGAAACGGGATTTTTTTTTCACTCAGTTGACTGCGCCCAGCGGCGCAAGTCTTCCTTCTGCACAGAGTGGAAGGGCGCTAATTGCTTGCATGCCTCGTAATTTTGCCTTGTCTTTTAGGTACTTTTAGCTCTCCTTATTTACGCTTTTCGTGCGCGAGTGCAGTGTTATACGTAAAGGATTTGCGATTTATTTTGGGAACCACCTGACCAGACGAAAGTGACGTCCGTGCCACTTCCTTTTCATACTTTCCCTCTCCTTCAACTACGCCACAAAGGCCGGAAATCACCAATAAAGATTTATTCATTTATTATTTCAGCATTTATTATTGATCTTTAATGTTAGCGCATTTTAAAGAAATACTTTACCCACCAAAAACGGTAAAAATGCATTAGACCTGCTAATATCCATTTTGTGCAAACGAAAAACAATGCATAGTAGGTAGTCTTCTGGTTGTATTTTGTATTTGATTAAGTAATACCTTTTTGATTTATTTTTTTCATTTTTAGTTCTTTGTTATATTTCAAATACTCTAGGTATCAGAGTTTTTAGTAATAATATTTCTCATTTACACAATCCAACCAACAAATGCGTATCCTTCAAAAGTTTGACTTGTTGGAGAAAACACAAGGCAGAAAGTGGTTGGTGCCATGGAAACTCGGTACAACAGTAAAAACGAATCATGATAATCAGAGGGTGCAATCGCGGAATCGGCCACTAGCAGTTCCACCAAATAGTAATAGGTTTGCGGTACTCTGTGCCCCTCCTGTCGTATGTTCATTAAATGACTACGCTACCTTACACGCGGATTGTACATTCAGTCCAATGGATTGGGTGTCTACTTGAATGAACTGAAGGACTGGACTAAACAGAAGCTCTGCATGGGACGGGGCAGACCGCTGCAATTTTGTCCAGAAGTATGGTGAAAGAGGAGGAACGACGAATAGAGCAAATATCCCATATCTTTTAGGCAACTCAACAGGAATGCCTGCACATTGACTACAATTAAAAGAGTACTTACGTGCCTTCGAGTATTTTTCCTGTTTAATGTTACTGAACAAATGAAATACCCCGTTTTGATAACGTGCCAAAACCCCCGCCGTGTTTTGGGAAATCTAGACTGCATTGTCCACTCACACGCACGCACGCGCGCTCCCCTTCCCTCCAGACACACACGCACACCCACATGCCCACGGACACGTGCGCGCACGCACGCACGCACGTACACGCACGCAGGCAAGCACGCGCAGAGACACGGATAGAGCGATTCCTCCCTGTGTCCGTGTAAGAAATTGCAGTACTTCCTCAGGACAGACTCTATAGTTGATTTGCTACAATATTTTACAATAACAACAAAGCATGACGGTATTTGACAAAACAGAACCTAACAGTTTTCAGGCAGGCGATTCATTTGTTCTGTATTTTGACTAACGCCTTCATTGGACGCGCGCACTTAGTGTATGATAAAATCCTGCATAAGTATTGGGTTGCAGCTATTGCGTTTCTGAGAAAGCACACATGATCAATTGATTAATACGCTTGGCGATGTTGCATAGACGAAATTAACAGGAATGGTGAATTGTACTCATGAAGACAAAATAAAGAAACCTTGTTTTAGAGTCAGACGCTGCAAAATGAAAAACATCCACACATATTACACCAATATGATGTCAGCCAAAGATGGAAATACACGATTTGAACTTGCGAACCTTGTAGAGTTCCAAGGGCACAATGGTGCAATTCACCGAAGTGCGCTTTCGAGTCGTAGCTGTAATATTTTGCATAGGAAGCTGGAACTCCGGTCTATCTCTTGAACCAGTCGATGTTTCGCTTTCAGCTTCTTCTCCCATAACAGCGCCACCTGTGCAGAACAAGTTGGGGATGTTGGCGGTACTTTTGTTAGCTCCACTTATTCTCCCTTTCAAGTGTATTTCTGTGAACGCAGGTCATCGGCCTTGAAAAATGCAAATGGTTTACTAGTCTCATGTGCTGTCAGCTATTCATCTATGTAAAAAAGGATATCTTGTGGCCGGCGCGTTTACGGCCACATTGTGGCGCAAATATGCGCTCGCATAAGTTTTGATGATACGACTGGGGTTTCCCTACGTTTTACTTGCACCTGGTTAACGAGCACAGTTCAAAGGAACAATTTTACCGTTTAGAGACAATATGCATTGGAACCCTAAGTTCTCTACATGACTTACATTGCATTTTAATGCAATTTCTCTTCTATGTAAACAACCACAAATAAGAAATGTAGATTACATGTGACGAGTGTTTGGTGGAAAAACAAAAAAAATGAAAGGGGAAAGTCGGTAATTATTCCGCAAAAATAGAGAAAGGCAAGAAGTAGAGGACATTTTGGTCGTTCTAATTCACACTGTACCTCAAAAAAGGAGTACACACTGCAATAAATGGCGATGTTGCGCGTGCACAGTTTGCAGATATACCATGCAGTATACCATACCTTTTCAGTGAATATTGAGCTGGCATGATGAATGTTAACTGTGTGAACGCACGAAATAGTGACGTAAATTTTTTTTGCCTTGTAGTTTCAGCTTATGTTGGTATGAAATAAGTGAACCGTTAATTGCGGGGTTTTTCCTAGTAGCCGTAGTGTAAACATTTGCGTGCAGCTTAATTTTATGTTTCTCGCGTTTCGACAGAATAAAGTATACATGTTCATTTGCAAAACATCTTTCAAATTTTCTTACTAGTCGACGTAGTTTAGTACGACATCTGCCAAAACAGACTGAGTATGAAATGTCGTGGAATCGCTGTTCCCACAAAACAAAATTTCGTTTTATGTATGGCGGCTTGCCTGGTAATTTTTAGAACAAATAGCAAAATGTTATCGCAGCCACATATATGGCTCTTAAATGTTGGCATATTTCGATTTCTTTCAATATTTGGGGCTTCCGAAAGTTCGGTCTAAACACAGTCAATAAGTGTCCAAAAAACGAGTACTTGATTTTCTGATATACAATGCGCCAAATTACTTTTTTTATTGTGAACTTTTCAGCTTGAGCACAGTATTTGCTCCATTCCATGCACCACCTTTTTTAAACCACGGGAAGTTTACTTTCAAATAAAGAAAAACAGAGTTGCGCCGATTATACTTTTATTTTATTTATACATTAAACATTTTATTTGGCACACGCAAATCTGCCAAAAAAACGCTTGAGTTTGATGACCTTGCTTATCTATCTCCTGCCGGCTTTAAAACTTGAGCAGTAAACATAGAAAGCGTTTGCTTTTTCAAGCGCCTTCATAATTTCTTAAGGGACGGGCTGTTCCTCTATGAGTTCCGTCATGTATCGAAGTTTTCGAAAACATTTATGTTCAGTGATGGTGAACGCTTTTATGTAAATATAATTCTGTTTTGTTTACGCCAATCTCGCATCAAGTCTTCGGAGCGAACTGTGTGTGTGTGTGTGTGACTGAGCCACTCGGTCCCCCACGATGTCAGAAAGAAAAATTACTTTCGCTTCAAATACTTTTCAAAGTGGTTCATCTTCGTGGCTATTACAACTAAAATAACGTACTAATTACAGGGCAGCAGCGTGTGCAACAGCTGTCTAATGTACTTGCAATGTGGATTTCGCTGGCCAATATGTACCCATGAGATGTTTAAAGCTTGTTTGGATTGTGTTGAGTTCTATTTTGCAATTGTCCACGACGATGCTTTGAAAAGGGTTCAAGGCGATTTTGGTTTTGAGCCCGGTTGTAACGCGCACAAAATTCTGAAGGCTAGTTTCAGTAAAAAATTGCGCACTGCAAAAGCTTGCAAATACCGTAGTATACTGCAGAATGAATTACCTGCCATACTTACACAAATGTAAATGTCAAAGCCCATAATTAAACGTCAATAAATTTTCTGCGCAATACTTTTTACGGAAGCTTTTATATGCACTCCTAAATATCGCCGTAGGTGGACTTCATCAAACTGATCCCGAAGGGGTGGTCAGTGAGGCCAAATGTACGAATATGGCGAATGATGAGGTTAAGAATGCGATTACGATAAAAAGTATTTTCTTTACTGTGACAACACTGAAAAGCTTGTATAGGCGCTGTTGTCAAAAGGCAAAAACTACGGTTTACTCTAATCGCATGCTTGACCTCACCATTCGCCAAATTCTCAATTTGGTCAGGCTGATTTTTTGTTTCAGAGCGTTGGGGTGAAGCCAGCCTGCGGCGATGCTTAAGATCGTAGTCGGTATATGAGCCTAGGCATTGATAAACACAGTAGTTGTGAGAGGCCAGCCGGGAAGGCTTGGTATACGGCATTTAATCGGTGAGCGACAGGCAGGCTAGAACAAACCGAACACTCTGATGATGATTGTTCACGCCTGCGCAACGAAGATGGAGGTGCAAGTTGGGGCTGGGCAATAATGAGGCTAATACGTGCAGAGCAACCGAGTAAATTTCGTTCACATCCTCACAATATGTGCAAAAGATGTACGTTTGTTGTATTGTTGTGAGCATGTTGTATCTGTGCAATATGTAAAGATGCTCACAATATGGTGGGCTTGGCAGCTGCAACACAACGCAATTGGCTAGCCGATTTATCCGAATAATGCAGGTTAATAAGCACAGAGGTCCCCAAACAAAAATCTTACGTAATTACTTTCTAGTGCAGCTGCCAGGGCCACAGTATCTTCTTCCTATGATTACCGAATGTGTTCATGTTGTTCAAGCTGTACCACTGTTGTTACCCGGCGACATCAAAAGTAACTTTTGTCTGTAAATGGACTAAATCCTCGCAGAACTCGAAAAAAGTAACGCTGCACAAAAGAAACTGGTTTTTAATTTCTAAGAACTATAACACTACGTCCTAACAACAGAAAAAAAAAACATTATGGGATCTAGTCCAGCGCGTAAGTGAACTATAACGCCATTACCAGAGTATTTTGGCCATACGAGCTTACACCGCCGCCATTCAAACCGGCCCTACAGCAGACCACCCACTTAGTTTCTAAGCTTGTAGATTCGCTGTATGACTCAGAAAACCGGTGAGGCCGCAATAGTTTAATCTACTTTAAAGTTCCAGCGTATGACGCAAAAAAAAAACAAATAGGGAAATATAACAAACTATTATTACCCACTGTCCTGAATACCTGAAATTAAAAATAGACGCGAAAGTAACAGCTCGCACTTACCGCCACAGACGCGACAGAAATGACCCCTGCCCACCGATTTTTATCTGATTCACGCTCTACGAAACCAAAGAAAACGCGTTTGCAAATGCTCGGAAGTTGAAAGGAAGTGATTTCAGCAATGGCGAATATTTTTCCCTTTCGGCTCGCACAAGTAAAATGAGCGAACTAGCAAATGTATTCCCACAGTATCATTTTGTAGCATGCCGCAGGAACCCTGGTTTACGAACAAACTGAAGAGATAAGCGAATAGAAAGAAGTACTTTTTTCACGCTGCGAAAGCAAACGAAACATCGGTCTTTTGGGCGAAATACAACACAGCCGAAAAAAGGCTATGCCACAGCTATTTGTAACGCGAAATGCACGTTTTGAGAGGCACACTAACAGATCAGACACACAAAAATTCTGATACGCCGTGAACCATCGATCTACCAGCACCATACATCTTACTAATGCATCAGGTCACCTGCTCTCAGATAAGCAATGCGCCGATGTGTTTAACACAGTGGTTTTATCTGCATTTACTAAGGAATCTAGCGTGCCTTCTCATCCTGCTATGGTGCTGTTGACATCCACTATGGGTTGAATTATTTTTTGGGCGGACGGTGTTTTAGATATTATTAAAACATGAAACCGTCCTCATCAATTGGCCCAGAAGGTATTGACTGAAAATGTGCTAAGAAACGTTCATGACACCATCGCCGCATTTTTGTGGTAGAGTTATGTGTAGTCGCACTTCGCAGGCATTCATCCAGATGTCAGGAAAATGGGCAATGTCGTTCCTATCGACACATAAGGTGACAAAAACTGCCCATGAAACTAGCGTCCCATTTCTCTATCATGTGTCCTGTGCAAACTCATAGAACGCGTTATCTACTTTCAGATTGTAACATGTCTAGTAACATGTAACATGTAACAACTTCCTTCACCCCAGCTAACACGGATTTCAAAAGGAGTTCTTGCGAAACATAACTACCAATATTTCTTTGTGACCTGCATGCTAACCTTGACAAGAACTTACAAACTGAGGAATCTTCCTACATTTCTCAAAGGAATTTGACACAGTACCCCACCAAAGAGAACGGTGATATTATCCCAGATAAACTTAGACCGAAATGTAATAAACTGTACCGAAGCTTTTCTAATTGTTCTCAATTTACCTTTTTCACTAACCGTTCTCTATTTGATCATGTCTATACGAAATATTCCCGGTGTCTCAAAGTAACATCAGGTGCACATGAAGCTATGGTTCTCGGCGCCCTTCTATTTCTAATATACATTCCGACTTACCCCTCAGCGTATCCTTCAAAATTCGCATGTACCTTGATGACTTCGTAATCTATCGAACAGTAACCAGCACTCACGATCACACTATTCCGTAGCCAGACATTAACCACATTGAAGAATGGACCCCCCCTTGGTAGCTCAGCGGATAAGGCTTTGCGCTGATGAGCACAAGTGCGCGGGTTCGATTCCCGGCTGCGGCGGCCGCTTTTCTGATGGAGGCGAAAAGCAAAAACGCCCTGTAAGAGATTTCGGCGCACGTTAAAGATGCCCAGATGGTCAAAATTAATCCGTAGCCCACCACTACGGCGCGCCTTGTCGCCTTCGTTGCGTCCGCGCGTTAAACCCTACAATCAATCAACCACCATTGAAGAATGGCGCGTCAAATGGCTTCTATCTCTTAACTCAAAGAAATGCAAACTTTGTTTCCTTTTCCCACCATTAAAATCCCTTTGGGATTTTACATAATTTCGGAACGTACCTGTACAGTCTCAATAATCCTAAAATGTCTAGGTGTTACGATGTCTTGCGATATTACTTGGAATGCGCGTTACAACAATCTTCCCTACATCTGCAAACAAAACACCGGGTTCCTTGAAACGTCAACTACGTTATTCAACGCAACATGTACGGTTGCTTGCGTATGAGTTACTAATCAGATCGAAGCTCGAATACGCCTCCTCCATATGAAATCTGCCCAAAACATATCTAATAAACGGCCTTGAATCCGTCCAAAATTGCTCCACCCGATTCATTCACTCCCTGTACTCGTACGACACCAGTTATCAACCTTGAAAGCACAATCGGGTTGATCAGCACTCTCAGTTCGCCTCTGTATCGCCATCGTTTCTCCTTTCATACAATGTTTCATTCTTCCCTCAACGCGATCTCTTACGTCTTCCGGCCGTCCACTTCCGGTCCGGATATCCTGCCAGAACTGTTAATTTTTTGGCTCTTCTTTTCAGCACGCAGCCATTGATTGCAACGACCTTCCTGCTCCTTTGTTTCAATCACCTGCCCAGAAACGTTCATTGCAAGTGTTACAACTCAGCTGTGTAGCCAAAACAAATGTGTTCAAATAATTTCTTTTCCAAAGTCTTCACCTCTTAAGTAATGCCCCCAAGTGGTGTCCCCAAGGATTTAAAAATCAAGAGAAGCCGAAAAAATTCACTACCCCTCTGTGGAGAAGAAAGCGATGAGTGAACACGATTTCAAAAATGAAGTTCAACACCAAACAAACGATTTCAAGAGTATGACGTAAGGTTGTCCGTTCTTCGTGGGAATACCTGGTTCTTTCTGGCAGAGTTCACTACACGGCGATCGGGCTTTGTAGTGCTTTAGTGATGTTGGAATTATACGGCACTCCTAATACATCGCAGCCGGCGACAATAGGAGCCTGCGTGATATTTCGAACTTTTGCAATATCTGTATTATTGTAAAAATGCAGGGCGTTGCACGGTTCGCCATTTGCGCCAATTTTTTTAACTTTTTCTTATTTTCTTATTATTTCAAAATTTTCTCCAACCCATTGTCTCCATTTACGCTAATATAACGGTTACAATTAGACTTCCGCAAAATCTTCATTACTGTGGAAATGCAGGGAGCTGTACGGTTTTCGGTTATACGGCTTTTCATATTTTCCTTTTTTGCTTTTTCAAATTTTAATTTGGCCAATTATCTCTACATACGCATTATACAGATTGAACTTGCAACTTTTGCGAAATCTGCCTTATTGTGGAAATTTAGGTCACTACACTGTCGACCTTTTTTCGTAATTTTTTACATTCTTCCTTTTTTAGTTTTTCAAAATATCGTTCAACCAATGATCTTCATTTACGCTTTTATAAAACTTACCGGTGAAACTTTTGCGTAATGTGCATTATTGTGGAAATGCCGTGCGTTAACTTGTCTGCCGTTTTTTGCAAATTTGTATATATTCCCTTTTTTAGAAATTTCGGTCGACCAATTATCTTCATGTATCTGTAATAGCGATAACAGCTGGAAATTCTACGAGATCTGCATTATTCTGGCAATGCGGAGAGGTAAATGCTTGACCCTTCTTGGCCTTTTTTTTATTTTACCAAAATTTTGTGCGACCAATAATCTCTATTTAATCTATTATAACGATTAGAGGTGGCAGTTATGCGACATCAGCATTTTTGTGGAAATGTGGGGCGTTACACCGTCCTAGCTGTGGCGGTACTCGGCAAAGAAAGCTGCGCAATATTATAGTTGCGTGCGCCGTACTATCTCGCTGCAGCGACGAAGTTAGCATTCGCCGAACGCATCACGTAACAGGGCACCCAACAGCCATAGTATTTGGAAAAAGGAATTTTGTGTCGTTTAAGATGTATTTTCTTATTGACCTTATATTACAACCCCGACTTCGCACGTTAACACATTAGGCAATGCAAAGAAATCCTTCTTTGGGCTTTACGGGCAGCAAAGCTAAGAAATTTGTTTCACTTCTTACTTTTACGTTTTTAGGACAGCGTGAACTTGCTTCAAGGTTTGAAGACTCAATGGGTAAAAGACATTGAGCACCCTTTAGTCTTTGTTATGCCAAGTAACATATGCCAGGTGAAGCGCGCTTGGGACAGCTAAACGTGCAACCATCTTTACGTCACATTAATTTCAATAAGAGCGAAGGCCAGCAAAAACTTCCGATTCACAAACTATGGTCAATTTGAAAAAAATGTCTGAGTGCTCGTGTGAAGAAAGCATGCTTTGTATTTTCTTTTAAAGTTCGCTTGTTTCAACTAAGCATATCCTCAAAATTGCTGTCGTTCATTCAGACAATGGCATACCGTCATATTTCCATATGCATAATGAGTGACTGAAAATATCTTCCAGCAACGAAATAACTAAAATGCACTAATACGCAAAGCACATACTGCAAATGAAAAATGTCTTATAAGGAAATATCACCGATAAATGTCCAAACGTAACATCACCTGAATACAAGTGGTGAAGAAGAACAACGGCTAGAAACTTCCAGGCGTAGGCACTCGCCATTTTTGTAAGGAGCACACTCCACAAAAATGTACTTCCTTGCTTAAGCTGAACCGTTCAGACGTACAGAAACCAATGAAATCTAGCTGCGTGTTTTTGCGAAGCCACCAGAGCGGACGGAAAGGATAGCACCTCTCATATCTGTTTGCAACTCGAAGCGGGGTGTGCGGCCTTTAAGATTAAAATTTGTCAGTTTTTTAGCCGGTGTTGCTTCAGAGGTTAAAAAAAGAGGCTGGAGAAACCTCGGATGCTCCGTATCTGTCGCGCGTCCCAAAGTGCGTCAAAAAGTATGTGTATGTAGTTGTACACAAATATACTGTCCCGGAGCAGCATCCTTCGTAAAAGAACAGAGATGAATGAGCACCTGCGTGTGTTAAGTGAGACCGAAAAAGGATGAAGAGGATGACCAGGGCAGGTGTCGCGTTCGGCATAGAGTGAGGCTTGATAAGGTGCTCTGGCGCTAAGTGCACCTTTGTAAATAATAATAAATTTATTATAGTATAATAGTATATTATATTATAATATACTATAAATTACAGTATATATATATATATATATATATATATATATATATATATATATATATATATAGGGAAAGAGAACGCTCACAAAGGGTGCATAGAAAGAGCATGAGTATAGAGTAGGAGACACGGCAAGAATAATAGCAGAGTAATTTACTTGCGTATCGGCGGCAAGGGGCTGGCGTGCCTTCGCCAGGGTAAGGTTGACATTGATGCAAACCTTACTCTAATAAACGAAAGACCCGTATCCGAAACGTGAGTATTTATTATTGTAAATATTCTGGCCGGTTCACCGACTGCTTAGTAGTAATAAATAGTTACACACACACACACACACACTTTATATATATATATATATATATATATATATATATATATATATATAAAGTGTGAGCGACGTTTTCATTTCGATCACTACAGTAGTCGTTCTTCCCACTCATAGCATCCAGAAACTCTTGCATCAGCAGCACCATCTTCATTCCCGCGCCGCCAGCTGCTACCCTGACACCCCGTGCCTCGCGCAACGGTCATCTTCATCGAAGGTACTGCTGATGGCTCCTTTCGAAAATCCGGGATAAACAGTGTGTGCTTCCACGTGCCTTTTCCTTTCAAGTGGTGGAGTTGCCTCTTGACCACGTCCTTAGCCGTTCCCTGTGACACCCCTGGATCTCTGTTCCGGTCGACGCATCCTGCTACCAGCTCCGCCGATGCAGTGAGAAACCAGGCCGGAGTCCACCTCTTAAAGGGCGTAGACATGGTTGCTGACAAGCCGCCAGCATTTCCCCCTCCCTTCTTCGCTGCTCTCTGCGAGGACGATGTCGACGACTGACTCGACCAGTTCAACCGCGTAAGCTAGTTTAACACGTGGGACAACGTTGGGAAGCTGCAAATAGTCCCCTTCTCTCTAAATGATGTGGCGAAGGCATGGTTCTACAACAACGAAGGATGCATCACCGACTGGACCACTTTTAAGGATGAGATACGCCAGGTCTTGGGCGCCCCGTGTATTCGCTCGGATTGCGCCAGAAAGAATCAAAACTCTCTCGTGCAATGTCCAGAAGAAACATACAATTCTTCGATCGCGGACTTTCTTGCCCTTGCCGCAGGGTGGACCAAACCATACCCTAGGTTGACAAGGTGCGCCACATGTTGAAGGGAATTGCTCATTTCCCATTTTGCGCCTTTTCTCTTCAGAATCCCACAACAGTCAGCGATGAGCGGAGAACTGCCTACGTGTCGGCCAATGGCCGTCTCTTCGCCTGCAACCTGAGCCATAGTCGACTTGCCTAGATAGGACACGGACATACGTACCGTGATACGTAAGATCATCTGTGAGGAGCTACAAAACCGTAGCTCGCCATGCACCCCACGTGGCAACTGTCGCCCTTACGCGTCTTACCTGCGGGACCTCATCGAGAAGGAGCTTGAGTCTATGACGGCGATACCATCTGTTAGCCCTGCCCTTTCTACTATCCACGCCATGCCATACTCAGATGCTGCTGCGAAGCCACCCATGCGAGTGGGAGCTCCCCGCTGCCATCTTCTCATGGCCATTTGACAGCTATCCCAACCGGTGGGTTTCCTCAGCCATTCTACTCGCACGTCCATCCTAACCATCAGTTTTGTTCTCGGTTTTCTGATTGATTGTGGGGGTTTAACGCGCCGACGCAACGGAGGCGATGAGGCGCACCGTAGTGGAGGGCTCCGGATTAATTTTGACCACCTGGGGATCTTTATCGTGCGCCGAAATCTCGTACACACGGGCGTTTTTGCTTTTCGCCTCCATCAGAAAAGCGGCCGCCGCGGCCGGGAATCGAACCCGCGACCTCGTGCTCAGCAGCACAACGCCTTAGCCACTGAGCCACCGCGGTTCTCGGTTTTCTACTACTGTGGGCTTCGGGATCAAATTGCCGGTGACGCCAACAGGAAGAATTGCCGGCGACGCCAACAGGACGAACGACGAGGTTACGTGCCTGATGAACAAGATGACGCTCGCTTTGTCTACGGGGATCGTCGCAATGGCTCCGTTTCCCCTCCTCGCCATACTTCGCCCCCTCGGGACACTATCGATCTTTCTCACAATCGCGCGGCACGAGGTCGATCACCCTCACCGTATCGCCGCTCGCTGTCACCTCTTCAACCTCCTTCCCGTCCCACCAACCAGGCTTCGGAAAACTACCTGCAGTTTCTGCCCATCAAATATATTATCCGTAGAAGTGTAAGGGGTGTGTGTTGATGTGCTTGGGGGTATGGGGGCCAGTGTTTCAGTTATTAGCGCCGAGTTGTGTTCCCGCCTGAGAAAAGTGAGAACTCCCTACACATGTCCGTCTTTGCGAGGGGCAAATGGTGATAGGATTTGCCCCTCTGGACACTGTAGAGTGCGTGTTATGATCGAACGACTTCTACATTCATTCAGTCTGCGTTGCTGCTTCTATATGCTGATGAAATCACTCTGGTTTTAGACTTTTTATCAGCATCATCAGCGGTAATTACTTGCCGACAACTGGATGTTCACCTCACCGAGACAGCCATTGCCAGTGTGTCAGATTCTCCATTACAGCGCTTGGTCGCTACCGGAGATTGTGTTATGCCTTCCGCTGATGAAACTGTATTCGTTGTGGCCTGTGACAATATCCCCGGCGGAGTTGTCTCTGTCACACAGGCTGGCAGCTTCGCATGCAAAGGAGCCGCAATACCCCCTGTCTTGTCCAGTTTTCGAGGGGATCAGCTCACATCGCCGCAGTGAATGTTGCCTCTGAGCCGATTCTCCTTCCTCAAAGCATTACGATTGTAACTAGTTCCGAGGACGACGTTACCTCTCGAGCACTTTGCCTTCTTGCATCAGCTCAGTGTGCCTGTGTTCCAGAGCTGACGTCCTCGTTCCTTACATCTACCACCAGCACGGAGCTTAGCCTGGAAAAGAGGGAAGCGCTCCTGGCTCTGCTTAACCCTTTCCTGCCCAACAAAAAGGTTTAAAAAAATGGGCGCAAGTAATTAAATTTTGTGTATTTACCCCTTCCTAATGATGCTTCGGCAAATGAAAATTGAAAGCTCAAAGTATTTCACAGAGAAAACCAACCCACACATGTGTGGGCTGGGCTGCCATCCGTATAATCTGGGGGCAGTAAGAATACCTTAAATACGGCATCAGGCCAGAAAAACTGCATTTTACTTATTATTTATGATTGTTATATTGTTTTAAGGAGTACCTATATTAAAAATAATATTTTGTTAAAATAAGTAATAATGAAGTTTTAATTATTTATAATTAATAATTATATTTAATATTCTTATCACAAGTAATTACGGAACTATAAAAGTTAACGCGCAAGAAAACACAACCAACCAGCCAGCTCAAAGCCGCGAATAAATGAGACACCAAGAAAGCAAGAAAAAATATTTATCGCAAGCGCTGCAGTGCACGAGCCCGCCACACTGTACTGGCGAGCAAAATTTACGTGACGACGAAAGCCCAGCCCACACGTATGGGTGGGTGCATTTTTCAAGCGTGATGGCGGATAGCACGCGAAGGCAAACGGTGTATTTTTTAGAAAACCGTGTTTCTCCAATTCGGCAAATCGTGTCTTACGCTTGTTATTCAGAAAATACGAGAATATCAAGAAGAAATATCAATTTTCATCTTGAAGACGGCTAGCATGATCGCGCCGGGTTGGGCGCCGTTTTTAATGTGCGGTTTCTCTTACACCTGGTGGCGAAATGTGTGAACTAACGAAGCCAATGAAGTCTCGGAAGCGTTAGCAGCGGCTACCCAAAGCTGTGAAACCGAAACCGAAAGCGAAACAGGAGCCACTTAGGAAAATAATTTTTTGACCCACACGCTTGTGTAGGCTGGGCTGTAAAGGGTTAAGAAACACAAGGCCTTATTCGATCGACTACCATTCTTCGTCTCTTGGATGGACATCAGCGGTGACTCCTTGTATAGAAAAAGATGGTTCGCGTATTTCGCTGCCTTCCCAACAGGGTTTCGGCGCCTCAGAACGCCAAATTATTCGGGGCAATTTTGACGATATGCTTTTGCGGGACATCATTCACCCTTCTGAAAGCTCCTGGTCATGACTGCTTGATTTCGTCCGAATCAAAGACGGCTGCGGGCGCTTTTGTGTGGACTATCGAGCGCTAAACAAGATAACTAGAAAAGACGTTTAGCCCGGGTCCCGAATTGATGACGCTCTCGACACTTTGCACGGCACAGAATACTTCTCGAGCCTTGACCTTCGATCAGGATATCTGCAAATCAATCTGAATGAGTCAGATAACAAAACAGCTTTCGCCACTGCCGATGGCCTTTACGAGTTCAAGGTGATGCCATTCATAATTTGGACTGCTCCAGCCCCCTTCGAGCGCATGATTGACACTGTCCTGCGTGGATTGAAATGGAGATCGCTAATGTTACCTGGACTACATCGTTCTCTTCTCTTTCACGTTCGATAAGCACATTCCACGTGTTGACGAAGTATTACCCTCCTTCGCAATGCTGGTCTTCAGGGCAACACCAAAACTTGTCGATTTGCCACTATTTTAAACAAAGTCTTGTAGAACGTCGTGAGAAAGGATGGAATATGCTCTGGTTCGGACAAGAACAACGGGGTTCTTAACATTTATCGGCCGCTCCTTCTAAAAGAACTCCGCAGTTTTCTTGGATTGGCTTCTTATTTCACTCGCTTCATTCGTAATTTTGCAACAATGGCCTCGCCCTTGAACAACCTATCGAAATCCGGAATTCCGTTCCTCTGGACCGAAGGCTGCGAAACACCTTTCAAAGCCCTCACACAAGCTCTCACATCTGGACCAGTTTTGTTCCATTTTGATGAGTCAGCACCTACAATTCTCCATATTGACGCCAGTGGGCATGGTCTTGGTGCGATTCTTCTACAGCTCAACGATTCTTCATCGGAGCGCGTCGTCACCAACGCAAGTCGTACTTTGAAACCCGCTGCACAGAACTACACAATGTCTGAGAAAGAATGCCTCGCCGTTGTCAGGGCCGTGCACAAATTTGGTCCTTCTTTGAACCGGCGCCACTTCTCCTTAGTTACAGACCATCATGCGGTTTGTTGGTTGTCCTCGCTCAAGGACTTATGAGGACGTTTTGGCCGCTTGGTTGTCCGTTTACAGTAGTACGACTTTGCGGTGACTTACCAGTCGGCCAAAACTCACGATGATGCTGACGCCCGGTCCCGTTGCCCACAGGAGTCCCCCGAGGGCACCTCGTCACCTGCCACCTCTTCTCTAACAATGACAATGTAACCTCTACGCATCACAGAAAAAATATATTCCATCAAACATTGTATCTCTCCAACGAACCCTCTGGGATTGCCGATAGCTCTTGAACAACTGGAACGTTCCGCTTCACCACATAAAGCCCGCTCACGCCGTCAACTGAACAAATTTCGCCTCGTGATTTGTGGAGCGCTTTGCCGCACCAATTACCAACATACCCACGACAGATTGGTTCCATTCATCCTTAGATGTCTTCGGTACCAA
The DNA here is from genome assembly GCF_048455015.1 of Haemaphysalis longicornis. Classification (NCBI taxonomy): domain Eukaryota; kingdom Metazoa; phylum Arthropoda; class Arachnida; order Ixodida; family Ixodidae; genus Haemaphysalis; species Haemaphysalis longicornis. The sequence goes on along the minus strand of NW_027526295.1, from coordinate 127,225,758 downwards.
ATACTGGAAGTCTTACACGACTGCGCCTAGTAGGTTTATATTGTTTCAGCAAAACATACGACCGCATCCGGAGCCGATTCCTTTGACCAGGCCTTTCCACCAGCGTCGCAAAATATGTAGCATTATGTCCTGCCTACCAGCGTCGCAAACTCCCTACCTCAGACACTGCAGGGATGCTACAGCGTCTTCATTTCCCTCCAAATCCATTCGAAATCGTTGGCATTGACCTCTATGGATATTTGCCTTCAACTTCGACTGGTCATCAGTGGATTGTGACTTCTGTAGATCATTTGACTGGATTCGCCGAAACTGCTCCTCTGCGTACCGGCTCCGCTTCCGAAGGCGCGCATTTGTTTTCTGCAGGCCATCTTTTTACGTCACGGACCAGCTCGCGCTCTTTCAAGTGACCGCGGACGCACATTCCTCTCAGCAGTGCTTGCGGAAGTTCTTCAGGCTGCAGGTACCATCCACAACACCACATCAAGTTATCACCCTCACAAAAATGTCATGACAAAGTGCTCTCATCGTACTCTGTCTAATATTATTTCTTTCTATATCAACCCCGACCACAGCAACTGGGCCGCCATTCTTCCCATTGTAAGAGATAAGCCTACAACACTTCTGTTCAAAGTACCACTGGATTTTCACCATTTTTCCTCGTGGATGGCCGGCATATACCATACGTTCTAACACATGTGTTTTTTTTCCTGGCCGACTTCTCCAGCAGTTCACATGACAGACCAACTTGTTTATCGTATCGCGCATTGCCAGAACCTCTCCCGATTGAACATGAGTCCTGCCAGAATGACCGAAAGTCGCGCTACTATACAGATCGCCGGGACGTCACCTTTGAATCAGGATACGAAGTGTTGCTTTCGACACCTCTACGTGCTCCAGGACTGTGTGAAAACCTTAATACCTACTTCACCGTACCTCTCTAGTGAACCACTTAGTTACTCCTACGTGTGGTGTCACTGACCATCGGTGCCTTGGCGTTGAGACATTGCATTCTTCCCGTCTAGAACGCTTTCTTCCATTGCATTCTTCCCGTCTAGAACGCTTTCTTCGCCGATCACCCTCACTCGGAATTGCGGTCGGGGTGGCCGCTTTGCGGCAGGTATTAAATGTAATGCGTAATATATTAAAAAAACGTGATTAGCCTTTTCTTTTTCATTGTTTTCCGTGTAAACACATTAAAAAAAACTGGCGCATTTGATGCCCCGTGCTACATCTCTGCTCCGAGGCGCAGCTTATGTTGCAGGCCGGTAGACCTATTTTAACAAGCTGTCGATATTAAACGTGGATCAAGATCTCGGTACACGGACGTTCGCGATTTCTATCTACTCCAGAAAAACGGTCGTGGGGAAGGGAGATTGAGGCCACTTGTGGTCAGCAGCAAACGGCTTAGCCACTGTGAAGCTCCTGCGGTCACACTTGTCAAGTATAAACAATTTGCACGTGTCGTACCTTTTAAAGGAATTATGAAATGCAAAACGTTTGCACACATCGGGTGTGGACATTCGCTGTTCCGCAGTGGAGCACCCCTGCAGCCTTATTGCGCCAATAAAGTCGCAGCTAGGGAAGGGCAAAGTAGTTTTATTTCCCCTGCAAGCTGCCGAGAATGACATTTCGTTTGGTCAGCTTTTACTGCGCTCGCGCTTCCAGCAGCAACAGATCATTGCTACATTGGTGCTCATATTTTTTCCCCTGTTGTTACATAGAGCGTGATAGTGTTGAAATGTCTGGAGGGGAAAGCGCGCGAGCAGCTACAAAGTTGCTGGTATGTGAACAAAAAAAGGCTTGAATTGAATTGACTGTGCAATATACACAATGGAGGGTCGAACTGTTTCGGCATGAGCCGGTAACCGTTAGCTCTTTTTTCGGTTCAGTTAGGGTTTCCGGTTCGGTTCCGGTTCGGCACTCTGATATATATCTATATATATATATATATATATATATATATATATATATATATATATATATATATATATATATATATAACGAAGAAATACGGAAAGAACAGCGGGGAATCCAAAACAGCCAAGGTAACCAAAAAAGAGGCAAGACAGATTGAAACGAATAAATGGAGGGAAAAAATGGAAGCTAAAACGTCGTTAGAGATGTACAGGGCTGAGAAGATGAACATCAGAAAGGAAAATTTCTACGATAATTCCCAGGGCAGTGCTTTGCTTTTTGAGGCTAGAGCAGGTTGCCTGCGAACTAAGAGTTTTGTGGGGAAGTATTCACAAAATGATGGGGTATGCGTGGTCTGCGGAAAAGAAACAGAAACTATGCGGCACATCGTGTTAGAATGTGAGGGTATCCATCCAAATCTACATGAAGGGAATATTGGGCTTTCAGGAGCCCTAGGATTTAAGGGTATCACAGATGAAGTTACCTTCAAGGCTGTCGAGGGGACGAAAAGAAGATTAGAATGCTGGTGGACAAAAAGCAGACAGGGGAATATTGCCTAGGACAGTTACCACCTGTAACAGAAAAAAAAGTATTTTGTGCCTAATAAGCTTTTTGTGCCTGCCCTAAGCAGCTCTAGTATTGAACCAAAAGTGTGAAACATATGTATATTAGTCCTTTTTGGTAAGATAACATGTCATCACTCCGATACAAAGGGGAAACCAATAGAAATCATCATCATCATCATCCAGAATACCGGTCTGGTGCGATAACCACTACGCTACAGGCGGGGCGATTTTCCCCTCCACTTTCTGGGGTATTTATGTGTAGGTATTTTTGTTTCCTGTGCTTGGGGGTGGTAGCCAGCGCCACTCGGACTACTCGGGGTGAAGGGGACCTTCTTTTTACCCCCGTGACTCGAGTGTCTACGACATGTCGAGATGGTAGACCAGCGTTGAACCCCCTCATGCTCCCTGTGGCACCAAGACTGGCAGAGCAGAAGCCCTCTCTATGCAGATAGCCGATCAGAATGGGAAATGAGGGGCTCGTTGAATTAAGATAGAAATGAGGGTTGGCAGTCAAGAAAACCACGGAAAGCAAACACGAGGAAATTGCGTGAATAGAGATAAGGTGTCAAGCGAAATTTTGAAAAACAAAGAAGTCATGAACAATAAAAAATTACTGAAAACGGCAAACCGTATACTGTAAATCTGCATTTACAAAATAATGCAGATTTCGCGAAAGTTGCACCTGTAATCGTTACAAAATTGTAAATAGACATAATTGCTGTAACAAAATTTCAAAAAAAAAAGAAATGGCCAAATTTAAAACAATTACTGAAAATGTGCCCTCTACGCCCTGAATTTCCACAATAACGCAGATTTGGCGCAAGTAACACTTGTAATTGTGATTATGGCTTATATAAAGATAATTGGTAAGACAGTATTTCTAAAAAACAGAAAACTATCTATAAGGAACTCACATCAAAGACAAGCGGCATATGAATGTTGCACACTTATAGACAATGCTCTGTGTTTAAGCTTCTTGTTCTATTTTGGCATTATACGATTTTCCCGGAAGAACAACGGGTTTATCTATATAAGAATTCTGGAAAATGCCAGGGGAAACATTGTAACCCGTGATATACGACCGACCACATCTTGCGCCTGGCCTGTTCTGGATGAGCCACTTCAATAACGGAATATTTCGTGCGATCATCACTGCTGAAGCGCAGACACTCGCACAGGGCGCTGAATATTTTGTGCAAAGGCCACTCCATAAAACTGTTGAACAAAATCATGTCCCTGAAAAAACATCTTCCTGTAACGTCTTCTGAAGCCACCTGTCACTTCTTATGACTCTGTCTGCGCGAGTAAAAACCGAGAAAACATTTCACCTTTTTACGCGACCCCTATAAATCTTATGTTCTGAGCTCGTTGTACCTTTATGTTTGCTCCCTCTCGTCTGCGAAGTGATTTGCCGAGAAATTGAAGAAAAACAATATGCGGATCCCAGCAGAGGCGGAAAACAACGTACAAGGTCGATTGCGGCGCGGCATACACGGGTCGAAGAACTGGCGTGTGGTTTTTAAAGACGATAGTCTTTCTTGGGCTACTTAAACCCAGAAATTTTGGTCTGTCTGTATGTCTGTATGTCTGTCCGTCTGTCTGTCTGTGACCCGATTCAGCCACCCGGCCAAAGCAAAACAATGCCTGCGGAATAGTCTTATATAGTCACAGCTAAATCTACCCGTCTATGTCCGGTGGAATGTTCATACTTGTCAACATTGTTGAAGAAGAACAAGACATTACGCAAATATGAGACAACAAATCAATACAGAAGTGATATTTGCAGTGTTCCTTTATAAAAAAATCAAACATGCTTAAAGTTGCGAAATTAAATACTTCATCAACTGCAGAAAAAGAATTCACTCCGCCGTCGCCTGCGGTCGCCCGCGCCACTATAGCTTCTGGCGCCATATTAAGAAATCAACCGGCAACAGTTACGCAAGGTTCCACTAGGTAGGTTCCACGTTCTGCTTGCAACGCACGTGGAGTAGGGAAACGCGGTTCTATAAACGCTGAAGTAGGGCGCCTCGATTAACGCGCGTCTTTGCCGTACGGCAGCGTCCGCATCGAGTCACCCGGTTTGGAGCAGTGGAACGCGGGAAATTTAAAATTATTTAAGCAAACCTTTGGCGTCATTACCTTGGGAGGAGCGCGACGCAAGAGGAACAACATGAGAGGTGAGCGGGAAAGCGAAGGGAGGCATTTACTTCGCAAAAGCCGATAAAGACTATTGTCTTTTGACGGCATTTGCAATGAAAGGAGCAGATACGCGGCCACTTTTTTTAAAACCGTTTCACGCAGATTTTTTTCTTTCCATTGAATAAAATGTTTCTCTGCATTTTTATTTACATTTGGACCAAATAGGCTTGCAAGAAATGGAGCTTGTGATACAACTATTTACTAATTTACAAGCATTCCGCGTTATTACATCCCCCAGCATTTAAAACTTAAATTTTCCTCTGAAAATGTAGATTTTCTGTGTGAACCCTGATAGAAAAAATGAGCCTGGTAGTACAAGTATTTTTGTATTTACAGTCCAGTCAAGCTAGGTCTTCGGTACTTGGGGTCACCCTGACGTCAATGTGGCCTTTGCTGCAATACTTTCCTCTCTCTAGCATCTAGCTTCAGCAAAAAACAAACAAGGGTGATATCTATTGGTACAAGCATCCTTGAAGAACTATTTCCCAGAAAACTAGCTGTTCTGGGTTCGTTCTCAGATTGCTAGAAGTCGTTTGGTTCATGTCCAAAATATGAGACGCCCGCGCCGAAAGGGTATTGCTATCGTTCTTGCCAGTTTTTTATTCTTCTGTGAGTCGTGGCGACGAGGTCCAGAAATACAAGATTTAAGGACATACGCGCAATCTTTCTATCTTTCTGGCGAAGGCAGCATCAGTTGCAAGCGTTTTGAACTTGATACCCGAGCGTTTTGAACGTGATCTCTGCCTCTGATAGCGTCCGAAAGGCAGGGTTTTGCAACCACCGTTACATGAAAGGGCGAAGCAAATATAGGTTTTCCGAAAATGTAGTTTTATCGACATATCGGCTGGAGGTCGCCAGAAATACCGTGAGAATGTTTATACTGCGCTCCCTAGAGGAGCAGAGTAGATTCTATGTAGCAAAAAGCGCTTTCACAACATAACGAGAAAACGAACTTTACTGAACATCGCTGCCTAAAAAGGTGCGCATCGTACAAAAATTGTGGTTATCAAAATATTACTCTAAACTTTGCAATATCATACAAGTTTTCAGGGCAAAGTACATTTGTGAGGACAATTGTTCACCCACGCCATTCACGCGTCTATGCTTTTAAGCTGGGAGACATTTTTTACCGGTTCCATTTACACTTCAGCTTCGGAAACGTAATTATTGCTACAATAGCAGCAAAACGTACGCTGTGGCCCACTATACCACTCCAATTTCAATCTGAAGACGAAGATGGTAAAAATAAGGCGTAGCCGGGAGTTCATATTTTCATGGCAGGAAATAACAGCATCACTTCATACACCACGAATAATTTTCCTTGGCGTGCCACCGCGTGCAATTTTCTTTGGGGGAGTTTGCGGCGTCATCGTGGCCCATCTTCGCTGCAACCTCTCGGCCGTGCCGAACCAGCGCAACATTGCTGCATGCCGAAGCGGCTCGCGGATGACTCCAGCATCGCATCCCCAACATGTAGATTCAGACGAGACGAGCCGTGACAAGACACGATCACATTACGGTCTTAAAATTTAAGCAACATTGCTTTCCACAGGACAGAAAAAGAACGTAGATTCAGTCGATACTAGGCCTGAAAGACACGATGAAAATATGCTCTTTAAATTTAAGCGACATTGCGTTCGACAGGACGGGAAAATACGATACAAACAGTTGTGCGTTGCAAGTGATTGTCTCCTCTATTCCCCGTCCCATCTGGCATATTACTGCGTTCTTTCAAAGTTATGAACCAACGAGCCCAAGTTTCAACGCTTCTGGGGTCGTCCTTTGACCTTACGACCGGCTCAGCTCCAACGGCTTCAACGTTACTCATTTACAATAGCTTGTATGGACGTTGAAGTGCCAGTAATGATGAAGATCATAATGTTCATCCGCGGTGACGACAGCCTCGTATCCATCGTTTTCTTCTTGCCTTTTACTGTTACTAACCCCGTACGTGTCCTGTGGCCCTGACCAGAGCCAGAGGCTACGAGAAGACGAAGAAGTTAGCAGTTTCCTAATGCGCCACATTGACAGAAATCTACAGAGAACGATGTTCTGAATGTATATAGCATCGCCCGGGTGTTTGTGTTATTTATGACCTGTCAATACACGCCAATAAATAATTCCCTCATCTACCATTACCCGTGTGCCTTGCCCTGCCACAGTTTAACACTATGATTGCGAGGGGACATTTGATTTCCACTGACCAATATAGTGAGCGCACTGCACGATTTCTACTTGAAGTCCAACGTGACCGCAAACAAATACTCCTTAGATTTCCGGCAATTGCTGTGGTCCTTCCTCTATACTACCGCTAGGACATTCATAATGCATTTATTGTTGTGAATTATGCTTTTGGAATATGGAGAACCGCGACTAGCTCCCAAATACTTTTTCTTACCGCATGCATGACCGAGGGAACTTTATTCTTTCATGAAAGAGTGTGTGAAAGTACATTCCGTAACAACTGATTTCTAATTCAATTTTTACACATACGTAACTTTGCATTAGTTGTGAATGAATGATCTGAAAAGTTTTACAACTAACTTCAGGCGCTGCCGAAATTTAGGCGTTACGCTGTGTTAGAAGCGCCGGCAGGCGATCCATGTTTTTGCGCTGACATTGAACTCTCGTCTCGTGCACGTATCAAGGGAAGTGCAAGGCACGCAGAGAACAGAACTTATGCCCTAAGGGCAGACCGCAGACTCCGCGAACGAAAGGATGGTGACAACAATGGTGTTGTCCCCTTATTTTTAACTGTGGCCGTTTGCTTTCTTTTATATTTTCGGTCACGCTTTACCAATTATCACAAGTTTACACATAGCCAATGCATACCTTATGATGTGGTCGCGAAAACGTGTGGCTGCGGGGTGCTACTGAGTCTTTCCAAATCCTCATTCTGCAGCATTGCGGCTCGAATGATGTTTATTTGCATGCCGCCACACCATTTTTAGCAGACAGAGCCTGCGGTAGCGACAGGGAAACGGGGAGATATCAAAAGCCTTAGCAGTTGGTGTTATAATTAGTAAATTGAATGCGAAATTCAGCACATTTTAGCACCTCGTGTTCCCGCTATAGGGCTACTATTGGTTTCGACAACCCAATGACAATTTTTGGCCACTGCAATGGTATGTACAATGTTGGCACTCGCATTAGTTCTAGTGGCATCGCGACCATTTACTGTGGGGATTTCAGTTCTGGGAACCGTGGGCGGCCGTATCGGCCAACAACCTGCCACCAGCGACGGAGAGGAAAACATCTCCCCCAGCACCCGCGCACTGCTTCATGAATTCACATCTCCCTTGCTGTCAGCCGTATTAGCATCATGTGTTACCCTGTCGGCACGCTCCTCTTTTATTCACTCCAGTTGCCGCTGCCCGCGATTTTAGCTTTATATGAGCATCCTTTCACTCTTAACAAAAAAGCTCGTAAAAGGGTAGTAACGGCTGTATTTACTAACTTCTTACGCAGTTTACTACCCCCCCAGAACGGTAGGTAGGTCCTGCCACTAAGTGTGGAACCTAGATCGTGCACTTAGTAACTGCTGCTGGTTTGATACTAACATTCACTGAAGTAACAAATTCTATGAAATATTGAACGTAATAACTACAGCCCTTTTCCCACTCCAAATCACGATTAAAAAGTTTTTGCAAATCCGCATGGTGTCTTGAATATGCTCACATTAAACTGCATAATTCTAAAATTATCGCTAAAATATTTTATTTTTATGACCATCCCACCGACTCTCTCGAGGGCTTTCCGCTGCTGCTATAAAAGCAAGAAGAGCAGATGTATTTCTAAGGTAACTAAGTTCTACTCGCTCTCCTCGTGCATCCTATTGGGTTTCTTGCTCAATTCAGTTGTTGATTGTCCACGTGCAATATGTGCGTGATGAATGTGTCTATGTCGCGCTGCGCACTCCCCCGATCCACATTGTCACGCGTAGTTTTTTTACTAGGTCATGCATGACCAGTTAGTAAAAGCAACTAAGTACGTAGTCAATACTGGGACAAGTAAATGGTTAGTGTTTTGTTGGTAAGTGCGCCGACCTTATTTTTTAAGAGTGTTTGGCTAACGCATCGCGCTTTCCGGTTGTCGGCGACGTCATTCTTCCGGGTACGATTGACAAGCTGGGCTCATGACAGACGGCAAGCACCCACATCAAACTACTTAATGAGCTTAAAAAGGCGGTCGCGCTACAATGATAAGACTATAGATAGACAAGTAGGAGATATGCAGGAAATGATCGAAGCGAAAACTTTACGTGCATATCGCTACACCTACATGGCCCAACGTTAAAAAAATCCTGAAATTAAAAATCGGCTGTTCCCACAATAAATATACCACCAAAACAGATCTTCGACGCATGTCTGTTTTAAAAATCGAATATTTCGACTCATCATCATAACTGCATAGACACAGTGGCCTCCTTATAGTGACAAGCAATCCCTAAAGGTAAGCTATGAAGAGTTCAACGGACCCGTTTCTAATTCAGCAGATGAGTTGATGACTTCAAGTTGATAGAAAATCGTACATGACCGTAGAACATCACCCGGCTTAACCTGTCCCACAAAATCCACCACATCAATCAACCCACAAAGGAATTCTTTTCTAAGTCCGTCATACATATCTTCGCGCATAGATCACCCTTTGCAGCGCCCTGTCCGTGTGCCCTTTCTGTAGTCCAGTTTATAGCGCTGTTTTATAAGTTAGTTATGTACCAACTGGCCCGCCTTCAATCTGTGTTTCAATCTGCTTTGCAAGTAAACGTCCCCAATTGTAATACTAATCTGCGTTTTCATTTCTCCATGGATAAAACACCAGACGATTGGAACTGCTTGCTAGCCAGGATAGCCACTGTAACTGTTCGCGCTTATTTGGATCAACCAACAACTCATACAAATTCATGTGAGACATAGCGTACTCTCGCGTGTATATTGCTTTGTGTGCTGCATATTTGTTCCCCGTGCAGAGAACATTTGTTTTGCTTTTTCTGTGCAAGTGTCGTACCCCTTTCTTTCGCCGTTATCCCCTTTATCTGTCAGTATTTTTTTATCCTGTGCATTTGCGTACACCTCCAGTACACTAAGCCTTGGCTGTTCCACTTATGTCGTCGTATTTTGCTTGCATGATTCTTTCCTGTTTGTGCGGGTATTTTTTTTTCAATATTGTGGGAAGAAAACCACTCCATTTCTAGACGCCTCCTGGCAATATAAATACCCAAGGTACGTACATAAATAAATAGGTACCAGACGTGCATGGCGGCTCAATACACCCTCTCACCTTATCATCCGTGCAGAGAATAAATAAATGTTTCTTTCAATTGCGAACCGTTTCTTTTTACAAACATAGGTTGCTGTTTATTTAGTTTTTTAATGCAATAACTTCGGTCTGTATATTTTATGCAGATAAGCTTGAGTGGTTTGATATGGTGTCATTTACCTTTTTTTAGTATAAACACTGTAGAAATATAGGACGGATAACACAAAATCCGCCCTTTATAAGTGTTGACCTAATACAAGTGCTGATGTTATAACCACATTTTGCTTTCTGGAAACCTAGTGTTATGATCAAACAATGAGGTGACTAGGCTACGTCGCAATTATGCGTTACAAGTCATATTAAATTGCAGAGTTTGTTGAATTGTTCCGCAGTCCAAAATTAAAATATATTAGATCTGTTGCACCACTGGCGTTGGATGCTTGAGGCACCCTCAAGGCAGTTGTAGCGGTTATTCACATGTATTTGAATGTATGCAATGCCGGTAGTCGCATTGCTCAATTTCCAACAATGTGGATTACACAACATCTCCCGTTGCCACTAGAGGCCCGCACGGTATAAAGGCAAGGGTTCCTTCGACAGTGATGGCGCGAACCTGGAAAAGACAGAAGTACATACCCCTAGGCGCAATCAATGTCATTTGGATCGACGGCCACTTGCGGGGTAAATGAAACAGTTGACCGTCACACTGATCCCGAAAGCCGGCAACAGGCCAGACAGAACTGAGAACCTCCGACCTGTGTCATTACCGCTTACACGGTGCAAGCTATAAAACCCCTCTGTGTAAATCGTCTCATTCATAACCTAAGAGAAAAACGTTTTCTACCCTTCCCGAACCAGCTTCAGATAACAGCTCGGGACTTATAACAGCATAATTCGTCCGGAGACTACTTGAGCCAAGCCGGGACTCATGCGGAGGGTCCGGGGTAGTATTTTCGTGGTGGAATTTAGAAAAGCATTTGAAATCCTCTCGCTTGACATCGTCTCAAGGACTTCGGAGTTTTCTTTAAATGGATTCTTTGAATAACACTTTTCAGCGCAGATGCGGCCGGCTACAAGAAAAATATTCGCGAACAGTAGCGTAAGGAACTTTTTTTAATACCGATGCTTTTCATTATTGTGAAGGCCGTACTAACGCGAAAACTACAGCAGGTCTAAGGGTTGCAATTTGCAATGAACGAAGACAACATATCAATCCAAGAAAAAGTGAATGAACTTGAAACCAGGCCCAGCGGAATCAGGGCACTGCAAAAGACCCTTGACACTCTGCCCCAATATCTTTCCTCGGTTGTCCTCATTCTTTCTCAGGCTTTTTCTAATGCTGCTAACAGGGGTACTTCTTCTGTGCATGGTGGCACGTACAAGATGCTTGCGACAGATTGTTTGTTGCTCCATTATTGGGGTGCCCTGAGTGACCCGGTCCTCATAGCAATTGAGCCCTGATGTTTTATCCTAATTCAGTTTGGCGCGATGATTTTCAATGTAGTACCCCGAGGACCACAGCCGCGGTGGCCCGGTTAGAGCTGGGAGTACATGCGCGTTGTGGGTGTAAAGTGTTGTTGCCTTAGTGCCTCAAAAAGTACGGCTCCAGAGCTACGTATCCATCAAGGGCTGCTCTCTATGACTTCCAATTCAACCATGCAGATTGAGAGTGTCTCAACAGGCTTGTACAACTCTGTGATGACCTTGCGGGTAACACTTGGGCGGCGATGTTAGTCGTAATGTTCCAGGAGGTATCAGTGGCAGGAGAAAAGCAAAAACGCCCGTGTGTTCGATATTTCCGCCACCCATTTGTTTACCACCCTAGGTGGTCAAAATTAATCCGGAGCCCTCGACTACGGCGCGCCTCATCGCCTGTGAAGCCTCGGTGCGCTAAACCCCAATAATCAATCTAGCAGTCAGGTATCAAAAGCTACTACAACACAGCAACTTTCGTGAGGTACGCTGAGGCCACTGGCCTATTGTTACTGCTGAGGACCGCCCTATTGTGAAGCGTTCTTTTTTGTCAGAGGATGTCAGTGTGTCACAGGGAATCCTTGCCACAGCGGGACCCTTAGCGGAATGAACGCTTGAGTTCTCGGTTAGATGTAGTTAATGGGGTTCTCAGAGTACTAGGTGGCGGCCGTCCTCCACTTCTTTATAGGTCGCAAAACGCTGGCCGAAGGAAGATATAGGCACAACAGCTTCCCTTATTGGCGCCACCATTCGTTAGGGGGCCACCAGTCACTGACAGTGCTGGGAATTTATGTCCGCCGCTGCTGAAGTTTCATCGCAAATATGTGCGCACCGTTCTTCATCTTAACTTTCGTTTTAGGTCATTTGATGCATCAATTGCACCCGATAAAACAGGTCGAAGCTGGATCCAGCGCCGACGATGAATGAGGGCATGAGAGATGGTTACTTAAAAGCGCAAACATACTGTTTACGTATTAGCTAAGGCGCATCTTAAACGCGGCAGCGCGGTTCAAATGTTCTCACACCTCGGGATTAAGCACTTTGGTATCAGGTATCTAGAAGTGGTAGCTCGCACGTGTTGGAGGACGATTCTCATCACGCTTCACGCTTATTTGCTTACGCATGAAAGCAGCTACTTCTAGATCGGCTCGTGAACGTGCTTATATTTTTGCCTGGTTAAATAACGACTATTCTTATGTGGTAGAAGCATTGAATGACTCTCGTGAGAGGTGAACTTTCTATTATTCTAGCGCGGCATATTAGGGGAGGAGCGGGAATGAGATGAAACACGAGTCGACAGGACAAGGGCCGCGGTATTACTTCCTATTCTCGTCGTCTCTGAGGCGCTGCAACGCAAGTATTCAAGTCGACTGAATGGTAGAGCAAGAGGTTTTATTCCAAGCGTTCAAATTGAATTGGGCAGTGGGCACCAGTACGCTAGGTACACGACGGGACTAACTATGCCCCTGAATTGTTTGATGATGCCGCACACATATACGGCCAGCAACACCAGCTGTGGTGTTAAAAAATGGCGCACCTTTCACTAGTCGTGCAAGGCTGGAGGAATGTAGAGCTGGCGCTCTCCCGCCCTTCGTCGTAGACCCGGCTGTGGCACCTCACATGGACTTCCGAACTTGCTGCTGAAAATTCACCACGACTGGCAGGCCCGGATCGCATTGCACGAAGGCTTTCACATCTCTCTCAAAGTGAACCGCGTTAGCACGCGATAGAACCCGCGGAACCCACGTCAACAATCTTCGTTAACTCGGAGTATTTAGCGCAAACTGGCCGTCTATAATCCACACTACGGGTGCAGACGCACAATAACTGGCGACGAGAACAGCACGAGAAAGATGACGCCAGGAACGCAATTGAATAGAAGCCGGTTTCATCACGCGAGAGATGTGCTTCAACCGCGCCTCCGATTTAGTGGCCCCGAAGAAAAGACACGCAAAATCCGGCATCCATCTCAGCAAGCGTCGTGTTCTTTTTCAAAAGACAAAGCAAAAGGCACTGCTCACGCTGCGCGCTGTACGTTCATTTCTTGTTATTTGCCCTCTTTCTTGCGTGGCTCATTCAAAACACGTGACAGTTCAGCGGGAGGTTCAAATAGAATTTACAAGGGACCCAGGGTAATTTCCTACCAAGGTAACCGTTTCTTCTCCTGGTTCATCCCTTTTTGTTTCATGCGGCGGCGTCTTTTAATTTCATTCTGTCTTGCTTACTTGGGAGGGTTAGGGCATCGCTTCTTTTGTTCTTTTATTATTTATTAGATGCGAAGCATCTTATGCTCGGGGCTGTGTCGCTCCCTCCCTTGTTGTTGTCCCCCGTCCGCACTCTACTGCGCATGCGCGTCTCTTCAGCCCCGTCTGCGTTTGGGCTGACGTCAGCGCAGTCCACTATAAAAAGAAATAGTTAGGCGGCGCCCGGTTTAGATCCCACGACTCTCTGGCCGCAACGGGAGTTACGTGGCGCTCTTCCCACTGTGCTACAAACCGAGACGGGAGCATGTGCTACGAACGCGCCTTATGTCCTTCACTCATTCAAACTACGTCAAGAAGCTACTGATACAACGAAGGCACGCGAAGCTGAACGTCAACGGAAACGACGAACTGAAAACTTTGAATGAGGATGTTGAATTTTCCGTGGGAAAGCTGTGGCGGGAAGCGCCACGCACCTTGCCGCTCAACCAGAAAAGAGGACGAAGAGGGCGGGCAGCGGGGTAGGAGCGTGAGCACGCAATAAAGAAAGGCGAGAACGAGGAGGTGTTCGATCAGGTAACGCTGTTGCGGTCTCTTCGCTGTCTCTACATTTCTCTACATTTCTCTGTCTCTACATGGGGGTTGGCACTACATTTCCATTCGTGCTCCGATAAATGAAACAACATAATGGCAACACAATGGAACCTACACGGAACCCCCATGATGCTTCGCATCCTCCTCATAGTTCCCCACGGGGAGTTGGTGTATTTTTTTTAATCCCCAAAACCCGTGTGTGCATTTGCATTCTCGTCTTTTAATGAGGTGGACTGGGAACGTGAGATAAAATGGTTTTTGCGCGCTCTCAGCTACAAAATTAGCCCACGTGCCTCCCATACTCGTGAAAATTCCTGTCTGGCGTTTTTTTTCCTTGTAGGTGTTCCGCACTTCATGATAGCACAACCGTTTTCCCCAGTTGTCTGCACATGTTGCTGTTCTTCGCGCTGCTAACTCCGTACCCCTAGGGCCTTTGGGGTGGCCCAATGGTTAGGTTGCCGGTTTAACGGCGTAAAGGTCCCGGGGTCGATTCCCGTGGCATCTTTAACGACAAACACCTCGCCACTTTCCCTCACTCTTCTTGGCATAGCGTTTTCACCGTCTCTATATCGGCGATAACAATAGTTTTCTGATAACACTCCACGGCGAAACTGAAAGGTTGAACAGCTGGGCTGAATGTTAAAAAGCATTTTCGTTACAGGTCAATAAAATATCTTTGCGACACCGTGTCCGTCATCCAAGCGCATTCGATGGACAATGCGTGATTTCAACACTAGTAGTTCGGCAAATGGGCGCACGATTTGAGTCTACATTTTGCCTGCGCTGTTGCGTTGCTGCCCGGAAGTATGGCGTTTTGTACTGCGAAGTGCAATGTACTGTATAGTTAACCTATTTCCGTCAAAAATGCCAAACAAGCTGTTGTTTGCTGAATTGGCTTCGTTGGCGACATTTATTGCTCTCAAGAGTGCATTGTTGCGGTATTTATTAACGAAATTGCCTCAAAGAACGTGTAATTCGCACATCCGCTGTCATGGTATATTTCCCTCTTACAATTAGCGCTTCTTACGTCTGCCTCCTGCAGAAATCGAAGTGACGGTTCTCCTATTCCTTTACCTTGTCCCGCTAAAGCACTCTATGCGGAAAAAATTGTATCTGTTTTGCATTTGCATTTCAGGCTATATTTCGCATTTCTACGGGTTGGGAAGGTTAGTGCATAACTTGAAAACAAAGCGGAAACGCAGCAAACACAACAACGGTCTTCAGGAACCAGTCAAGCTGCCTAGAGCTGCTCTTAGCCCTGAAGAACAGTCCAGACGTTTCTCGAAAAATAACGGTTGATTGATAAAAATATATTCAAGCAATTGCGCGTTCGAGCATGCTCTGGAGCTATGCAGATACTCGTACTAATATACTCTCACGGTTAAACTTAGGCAACCCTAGTATAGAAGAACATGTGCATTGCACTTCTGTAACAAACAATTTGATCACATCTATATTAAGGGTGGCCCGCACATCTATCGTTGACAAGAAGGCATCAGCACTGTTCCCCGTTTCCTTTTGGAACGCAAGTTTTAAATGGGCTACGTTCAAGTAATTGAAAAATACCCTGAAGGTGAACTTCTGGTTTTTTAGATTTATATGCTGTAGACATATCTTGATCCAAAAAGTGCCTTATGCTTCTCGGGATTGTTTTTTTTGCACCGTGAACGGCAGACGAAAAGCCATTTATTGGAACATGGATATATCTTACCTGGTGTACGTAAAGACGTGTGAACTTGAAAACCTGCGTTCGGTCTCGGCTGCACATAGAGCCGACGCTTGTCGGCGAGTTGAAGGATTCACCCTTTTCGCAGACGTCAGCAAGAAAGCGGTTGTGAAACAGCGTTTCCGGGCGATCAGAATTCGATAGCACACAGAGCGGAGCGTTCCAGATTCGACACCCGGCTAGGTCGTCGAGTAACTTGAAGGCGTAACGCTGCCATGTCGAATTGATTCGGCCACCCCGACTGAACAGAAAGAAATGCTCAAAGTGGAAAAACGTCTTAGATGCCGACGACAGGAGCTCACCGACAAAGATTGATCCATATCTGAAGTAGTTCACCACAAACACAATTTTGACTTTCGCAGGTGGCACGATGGGACAGGTATTGAGGGCTCTTCTGAACGGTGGTGGTAGGTTTTCTTCCATGGTGTAGTCAACATTACTGAATTTTGAAATATCTGTTAATAAAAGAGACCGGAAAAAGGGAACGTTCGTGATATGAGCTCGTACAAAGGCGGAGCAAAAATAAATTAAGCATTGCTAATAAGAAGGCCAGGCCACGAAAACAGCCAACGGAAAAAATAATTCCGTAATAAATCTTAGATTAGGATCAGTTTTATCCCATGGCAATCTCACCTTGCCTGAAATGTTCTTCTTGGGGAATATGTTCCTCATTGGGATAACGGGAACAAGAGCAACTTGTTTTGTAGTTATATAGAAAAAGCCAAAAGAGTACACATACTGCAATTGCTGTCCCAGGTAGTATTAGCCCTATAGGCTTCATTCTGTAATTCGAGGAGGCCAATGGTGGGACTCGACGTTATATATATATATATATATATATATATATACATATATATACTTCTAACATATTATTGTTTCATTCTTGTTCGGTTCAAAGTAAAAATATAATAATAAATTTAGGTATTGTCACCTACTTATTAACTGCAGTGATGCATGAAGAGCTAACCTTCCGTAATTACACCGGCAGCGGAAAGATTTTTGTGTTGAAATTCTCCTCACTGAGTTCTCGGGCAATCAAGAAATGCGGTGACTTTCAAGGCATAAACGTCCCACGCATCTTGTGCTCGGCCAAATTAGCACTTTTTGCTCTGTAGTGACCCCATCCATAAGTCGAAAACAGCTGCTCAGATGACTGAAAATATTGAACCATGTATATCCATACACACTGCCCAAAAGATAATTAACTCAGGTCCGATTTCTGCAGCGAAAATTGAGTAGTTTTATAGTCCGCGCTTAACCTTATGTAATCCTGTCTCGTCAAATATGAGTACCGCTGAGGTATACTGAAAAAACATCGAAGATATCAAAAATATCCAGCAACGCTAGCAACCATCTTGTGTTCGCTACCTTGCAAATGGCAAATACGGGTTCTTGTACTCTTTGGTTCATTTTAAACAATATTTCAGCTGTGAAGTCAATTTATTAGATCAGCGTAAAACGCAACTGACTCTAGCTGCAGAGAGATTTTGTGCACTTAAAAAGTTAGGCGGCATATACTGAACTCTTCAAATAATTCCAGACGCCGGGTACTCAACATCCTAAAGGTATTTGAAGTAAATAAATATCTGTGCATTTTTAACAGCGATGCTGTTTAAGGTGCTGGTAGGGCAGGCGCTCCGGCACCGCCGTAGCTTTGTTATGTTGCATTTGGGCGATACGAGTGCCGCTACCTGTGGGAGGCGCGATACAACTAGTACAAGCACGGCTTTGTAAAAGCATCGCGGGGTGGTTCCTTCTATCGGTTGTTACAAATGGTGCAGTTTTGACACTGCACAGAGAGAAATTAATGGTGAAAAGAAAGAAGCCACAAGGCTGAGAAGCAACAATATTAATCAGCTTCTTAATTAACTTCTCAAACACCAGACCACACAAGCCGAAGAGTCGCCCCGAACGAGTTCAGACATTTCGGGCAAATGCTCGACCCACTAACCCCTCTGCTACTCTTTGAGCTTCACCGGAAAGCGGGGGAGGGAGGGGGGGCACAAGTACATTTAAGACATTTAAAGGGGTCCTGAAATACCTTCCGCCGTTTCGTGGATGTACATGTAACCAAATAAAGCAATGTATTATCAATCTCCTCCCGGAAGAATTTTGTTGAAGCGATGAGTATTAGCTGAGAAATCGTAAATCAAAAACCGCGCATTATCGTCGCGCCGCGTTTCCTCCTCCTTTCAACTTACTCTCCGCTGTTGACGGCGAGCGAGCCTTCCCTCCCATGATGCTGCGCTCCTCCGCGGTGACGAACTTCCGCTATTGCGCTGCTCACACAGCCGTCTGCTACGGGCAAGATTTGTTGGCACCGTGAATGCCGCACTCCGCTCAAGGCTGGAAAAGCGAACGAAAAATCTGGCCCCATGTGTGCGGCGGCCTAGCCTTGCCCTTTCGCGGTGTACGTTGCTGCAGAACTTTGCTATCGGCGGCACGCGACTTTTTATCGGCAGCGAACTCGCAGCCGCACGGGGAGGATCCTGCGCTCGCTACCTTGGATGCACAGCGCACTGTTTATCCAAAAAGCGCCGTATCAGATGTGGCCCCGCTGGTGCCGGGTCCTATTTTGTGGCGGTGGTAATTCCTGCCGGCGGCATGTGAAAAAGACACTTTAAACCGATACAGAACCCGTGCACAAAACGCCAGTCCAGCTTGGGGCGACGCGTGGTGGAGAGCGGCAACGTTGGCAAAACATGCTCCGGCGCGGCTCTGAGCTTTCTAGCGCTGGAGCGAGCACCTATTCTTTGACAATATCATACATCGGTTGCCCTGGCAACAAGGCACAAACCGCTCTAGAAGTCAGTAACGGTTGCGTGATCCCGGTTCAGCTTGGGGCCCCACCTCGCGGCCTATGGGCACTGCAGGCATACTACTCACTCCCATTTGGAAGTGCGAGATGCGTTTGGCATTACAGGAGGCGATGGTGTGTGTGTTGTGGACGCCAAATTTGTTTCGCGATGAAATGCGACGTTGTGCTTCTGCGGGTGGATAGTGCTTCCCATGGTCTGGATTATCTTTCTCAAGCGGCGTACCACTCAACCTCGCATGGGGTATGTGCAGTGTGCGTGGCTAAAAGCCATCTCGGCTTGTGCGCCAGAGTTAAGTGACTTGATGTTCGTCCCCGCAAACCGCGCGCGAGGTGAGTGCCCAATTTACGAGGGGCAGGAGGAGGCAACCCATCGTCTGTCAATCGCGGTTCGGACTTGCAACGCATGTTGGGACGTTGTGTTTGTTCGAAACGCATCTCTGGATTGTTTGGAAGTTGAATAAAATATATGCGTCAAACCCGGGCATTCGGCTCAGGGCGTTCTCTGCGATGGCACAAAAGAAGTGCCACGGGGCTTCAACGCTTTCTTTATGGAACGTACTCAAGTAAGAGAATATTCATGTCGTGTGATGGCCCTGTTGCATTCAATACAAACGGTTAAGCGTTTGTTTACACTTGTTTCGTTTGTCATAAAATGTCCAAGCACTCCGGCACTCCGCTGGCAGATCAGCCGGCGAGCCGACGCTGAGCAGGCGACTCATCTCTTTGCCGGAAGTGCGTGAAAAAGCCGCCCAATACCAGGATGTCTAGCTCATGACGAACATCTGGGAATCGATGATGTAGACATGTGAAGATGGCGGCGTCCAAAAACACGAAGGAAAGGGTGAGAAAAAAGCGACAAACTTTGCAACAAAAGTGTGAGCTTTCCGCTGCGCGTAAAAGAGTAATGCTTGGCACAGATGATGTTGACGACCCAATCTAACGATTGCGCTAGTCAATTTAGTGTGCTAAAAACGCCTTTCAGGGCCCCTTTAATGACGAGGTATTCACTGCACTTTGCGGCTCAAACAACGATACCGCGCCGAAAACCTGACCGGGTCTCGAAGCATAACAACACAGTAAATTTGGCCTAGTCTTTAATATTACACACGCATAAACTTAGCCGAACCAAGAATAAAGCAGTTAAAGCAAACAGCCTTGCTGTTTGCCCAGTATTTGCGTTACTAGTACGAACCTGCCCCCATGTTGTTCCGTAAATTTCGTGGTTTATTACGCGCGCTACATTAATGCGGCCAATACCTTTACCGCGGCTTCGGCTGCGTAATTGTAGTCTCAATCATACTGCCAACTTGGGTTACAGCAATTGCCCGGTGCGTTCTATCTGCCGTTACCGCACATGCGCTGGTCAGCCTCGGATTCGACACAATTTTATTATTGAGAAACTCAACGCTAGGAATAGAAACACGCTTTTTTGAGCGTAAGGAAGAGAAAAGGTTAACACATTGCAGGCTAGCTTGCTTTTCGTGGGGTTAATAAAAAATTACAAGCGTTAATAACTTTATTATTTGTTTGTTCTAATTAGTTTGGCCGCATTTGAGCGATAAGATGTGCGTGTGAGCATCAGTCTGCTCGGAGTGCCGAACTGCGATACCATGAGGCTGTTAACCCCATCAATAAAAATACCTTGCGTTGTTTGCTTTTTGGTGGTTAAACTACTTTTGTACTATATTCCACATTTATTTCCATCTTTTTGTTTCTTTACTTTACATTACCCCAATGGGAGATAACCTAAAAAATTCAATACAGGGTTAGGGGCTTTCTCAGCGGCTCACGAGCTTTTCGATGAGCTTTGAATATCTGCTATGAACAAGGGCTATATTTTTTGTAGCTTTATACATTCCAAAGCACTGGTTTACGTGTAGCCGATATGCTAGCTTTGTATTTTCTTTAACGTTTCGATACTTGTTTTATTACTTGTTTGTGCAACAAGTGAACAAGGTACCATTAGCGCAGCAACGGACACTGAACGCGGAATCTCATTTTGGGATTGCTGAAAACGGATACCTTAAAGCTTCCGAAAAAAAAAATGATGATTTTTTTTAATTTGATGAACTTGCCTTCAAGGAACCCAAGAGGCCCTCCACAAACTAAAAGACTGATAGCGGAATTGGCACCGTCAAGCCCGAGCGGTGCCACGTGCAAGAAAAAGGGAGGAGCACAAACAAAAATTCCAATGGACGGCTTGGCCACGTCGTCTATTTATTTATTTATTTATTTATTTGGAATACCCTCAAGGCAATTGCATTGAAGAGGGGAGTGGGTGATTACATAACAAGAAATAAGAAAAATGCAGTACAACGAACACATTGCGAGTACATATCACCTCTAAAACAAACGTAAAACAGTAAATAAGGTTGTAATCATTCTTTTACAACGTGAGAAACGTAGCTAAGGTATACATGTTGTAAGGAGTAATACAGGAGGTCAGTTGCAATTTCGTGTCAGTTCTGGCGTTCCTGGCAAGACTCATAAAAAAAATAAATACAATAGAAGCAAAACAGCAAAACAAGTGGGATTGGCAGGAACCATTGTATCGCTACAGACAATAGACAAATCTAGGTGATGATGTTGCACACAGCGGAATGAAACAAGTCTGGGTAACATTCTTTGCTAATGCTAACATTCTTTGATTCATATCACTGTGTTTAGGTTATATTGCCCACATTGTAGATTATGTTTGTTGTCATACCACCCTCGAAGTAATTCAAGCAATGGCCCATCCGTAAACGTCCTAAAATGATTACTTACGTAATGGGAGGGGTGGACGTAGATAGAGTTCTATCAGTGGACATAGGAGACCTTCCCGTATTTTCCTCAGCAGTAAACACGCAATAAACGCTTGATGCTTCTCTTCCTTTCCAAATGCCACCCGTGACCTTTTATTGACGCGTAAAAGAATTGACAATAGAGGAAAGTTATACTATCGCCATAAGGAAGAACAGCAGCTGTAGTGTCAAAAATAAATTTGTTGGGTTGGGCTGTACTCGTCGGGAACGCATTCGCCTTAATGAGAATCAAATATAGGTATCGGTTGATGTACTCTGAAGTTCGCCTCAGCAACGCTTGCAAGCTGGATGGTGGTGCCGTTCAAACACGTATACAGCTGCAGTTGTCACATACAATTTTCAGTGTAATTTTCTTACCTTCGGAAATGTACTGAAACAAGCTGGATCATTTTTTTACAGTTCGGGACCCCCAAAATTATAGCGCGCAAGCATTTATGGAATGGCTATGCGAATTGTCGTCGGTTGGCATTTTCTATAGCTATAAACACCTTACACAGATGGGCGTAGTTGATCTATGTGCTGAGCAAAGCGATGTCGTCTGATAGGCCCACTTCGGTTGAAGTTGTTGCGGCTGGCACGAATAACAATTGTCATATCAGGCACGGGTGGGAACTATACGAATTAAGGTATGCTCATAGTTTTTGCTCAAGCTGCGAAACAGATGTTTACGATGTGGGTTTTGACCTGGTGCTGGCAGACTGCTGCTGCCCAGCTGGCCTTATTGTCGGTGATATGGCCCTCGCCTGTAGGGTGACAGTCTCCGCTAAACGCCCTTGCCTGAGACTTATATAGTACTCATTGTCTGGGGCCATACTGTTTAACGCAAAAAGTTACAGGAGTTCTATGTGGCTGCGGACTTAGCTTTACATTTGAGCTACCAAACGAAAATTGAATGCAGTGTTTGGGCTTGCGGCTATTTCGAATATAAAACCGTGAGTGTCGGTCCTGCTTCCTGCGCCCAAAGAAACCCATACTGTACTTAACTTCCGGGCATTCAAAGATTGTTTAAATGGGGATTGGTGTTTCTTTTATTACGGTCAGTCCTCAGAAAATCATGCTTGAATAAAATTTAACTGGTTTTGCAAGCCAGACTGGCTCAACAGGGTGGATTCGAACTTTAGGTCATTTGCAGGATATTACACAAGTTAATAAACTGTGCGAATTCAGACGGGGGCAAAGGAGTAAAGAACAGTGCATGGTATGAGAACCTGCCGCTGTTCTCTTTGTACAATACGCGGCGAATATAACGCTAACACGAAAATATGAATCAAAACACGCAAATAGCTCAATTTCTTTTCATACAAGTCAAAATGACGCGTGGCTTGGTTACAAAAACAAAGTATAAAAGTTTAGCCAACACACGAAACGATCCCGGCCGGCCACTAATCGAGAGCTTTCAGGAGCAAGTCAGGAAATCCATGAATGGTGCGGCAGCGGGGTCTCCGACGAAGGGAGAGAGAAATAGAGAGAAATCAGTTTATTTTCCAAGCAAGTTGAGTAGGAACGCGTGGTGGCGGACGGCCGAAGGCTGCCGGCGGCAGTGGCGGCTCGGTGACCCAGATGTAACTGCGCCCCGGTTGCGAGCAGCCGAGCGCGTCCTCCCACTGCTCGACGCTGGAGATGGGGTGGAATGGGCTAAGAGGGCAGGCCCACATGCCGTAGATTTTTGCGTCCAGGGAGTCACAGAGGGGACAGTTTGGCGCAGGAAACTCAGAGGAGTAGGTCTTGCGGAGGAGGGATCGACGGGCGAGGGAGTTGGTCTGAATGAGTCGCCATAGGCGCTTCTGAGCGTTGGTGAGGAATGTGTGGCCAGTGGGAAAACGGTGGCGAAAGAGGCGATAATGCTTCGTGGCTTCTTGAGCGCAGACGATCGCGTGCCGACCGAGCACTGCGTTAGAGAGCAGGAGCGAGCCCAGCACGGCTGCTTAGTTCTCGTGCTGCTTTGTGGGCCGCCTCGTTGCCTAACACCCCAGTGGGGGCCGGGGTCCAGACGATGTCGAGTGGTTGAGTATGGGGACTTAATAGCCAAAACACTGCCACGAATGCAGATTTGAATGGCCGTCTTCAAATAAGTGATTTTAATGTATGGTGGCAGCCTGGTGATGCGGGCCAGTGCTATTGCCGCCTCTTCCGTCGTTGCGGGGTAAGATGTCCGTGCGGTGAGGAAAGTGATCGGGGGAGAGCCTGCCAGCTCTCCTGTTCCTCCAGCCTTTCACCATTGGTACAAGCTGGGAAAATTTAGTTGTTAACTTATGTGGCAGAAGAGTGTCGCCAGCGCTTTGTCAGGTCACCATTTGTATTTTCATTACGAAGGTAGAACGACCAAGTAAAATGGTGTTTTCACTGAATAAAAACTGCTATGAGCATCAAATTTTGTTCAGGCATATGTTGAGTCTAATTTATTTATTACGTCCTGCGCATTTATATTTCCGTAAAAAAATATTGGTGTATTACAAAACTTGCACAAATACCCTCGGTACAAAACCCATACAAAACACATACAAAACCCTTCGGGAAATTCAAAACAATACGCCTGCGGAGAGTTCGAAAATAAAGTATAGCAGATATGGCTAAAATAAATGTAACTGCGATGGACATGTACGAAGTGAAAAACGGACATACAAGAAACATCTGAACAACGTCAGCAAAATATGTCTAAATACCATCCACAAATGAAGCAGCAGCAACATCGAGAGTACGTCTTTAGCAAAGTTGAAAGAACGTGCAACATTAAGGTACCAGCAACCTTATCTCAAAATCCAAAAATTATCATAAAAATATTGCATGTTGGTTGGATATCTAATCGAGATACTGCTGCGACATAGACGTTCGGATCTTTTTGGGACGTCTCAGAGATGTTAGTGGTTTGACAACAGTCCGCGAAAGTTCTGCACTCATTGAAGAAATATACATATAAAGTACTTGCCAAGGTGCAAGCCAACAGGAAATAAACCACTTAGAAACGAAAACGACCTAACAGAGGCGGAAGATGCCGAAATCA
Organism: Haemaphysalis longicornis; assembly: GCF_048455015.1. NCBI lineage: Eukaryota > Metazoa > Arthropoda > Arachnida > Ixodida > Ixodidae > Haemaphysalis > Haemaphysalis longicornis. Next base: position 127,201,203 of record NW_027526295.1, on the reverse strand, counting down.
ATTGTGATGCAGATTTATTCCTCCATGGCCCACCTCTCCCCTCTTCTAGAGGAAAGCCGCAGAAAAACTCAACAGACGGACAATAAAAGAGAAGATCAGTAGCAAATCAGCCGCTATCTGATTTAACGCTTTGACTCAGCCTGCGAGAAGATTTAGGCTAAGATTGCGGATATTTCGACTAGCAACCAGAAATATGGTCGATATGAGAACGAGGATCACAAACTCCTTGCAGTCGAGTGTAACAATCCCAGCCTCACAGGCCACAATCCCATCGCCGGGGAGCACAAATAGATGGTATTCACATAAAACATTAGCGGGTGGTTTCTCCACTTCGCAACAGTGAAAACCGCCATTAAAGCAGCTGCCGTATCCGCGCATGCGCCTGAATCTCGCAAAAAAAAGCTGGGCCTTTGACCGTCGCCTGCGCTAATAATACAGGGTTTGCGGCCGTGACGCCAACAGATATGAATAACCGTAGTGACATTGTTTGGTGATGCTCTACTTACCTTTGAGTACTCTGCATCAGCACCGTAGCCATGGGTGCAAAAGAAAGCTGCATGGCGCGCGAAATGCCTACTCTACAGAGCAGTTTCCTGCGAACACGGATATCAACGCTGGTGCGGCCGCAACTTGCACACGCAGAGTCGTTCAGTACACAAGCCAAATAATGTTTCCGAAGAAACTGTGACCGTTCACCCATACGCCGATGGAGATACAACGATAGCTACGCAGTGAGTGCATTGTTAGCTGGGAGACTAGCCACATCTCTCTGCAAGTGGCCGAGGGTAAAACGTAGGTGTAGCAACGGGGGCGGGGAGGGGCTGGCATGCTGGCGCACGCACATGGTTGCCGGCATGCGCGCAACGCCAGTGAACACAACCTATAGGAGCGAAACCAGGCACTTTCCTACGGGCGCTATGCCGGAACGGTTCAGCCAGGAAGTAAACTGGCTGACGAACTTGAGATGGAGCAAACAGAAAAAAATACATAACCCGCAGATATACATTGCAAAACGGAGACAGTAAAGAAACCCTACATTTTTCACTACAAGAAACGGGTGAAATTGGAAAGCTTGCGGGAAGTGCCACTTACACCCAACCAGCGCTAACCCGAAATTCTCCGATAGCAACGTTACTTAAACCCACCATTACAAGGAGTCCAGCACAACACCGGCTTCGAAACAGCGGATCACGCCATTCTAGAGATTATCGGACGTGAGCACAAGGGAATCACATACGCCATTCTCGTGCTAGCGAATACAGCTACCTATGGCCCCGACCTAATTTCGCCACTTTTCCCAGCCAGGCCGAACCTCTTAAAGATGAACGCCTTATAAATATTGGTGACTTCAGTGCCCCGCCCACTTCTATGCCCCGCTCGCAGGCTATGATGCGTAAATTCACCAACAGAAATCTTTGCAAAGACATACATCAAATAGACTTGACTGCCATCCGGTATATCACCTACACTGATCGAATAGGAAATAGTATACCCAGAGACGTTAAGCCCATACCTCTCCCTAACCGAATTTGTCACAAACACTAAAGGAATGAACCTAGAAAAAGACAAGCTATGATCATTCTATGGCCGCAACCTTACCCACGACCACCGTAAGAAAAGAAAAAGCAAAAAACTACTACAATCGCAGATCTGGGTAGACTTCAGCACATCTATAAAAGCGCAAAGGGCACCGTCAATGAAACAGTGAACATCGATAGCTAAGTGCGCAAATTATTGACGGCGTCAACATACATAGCCCCACAGAAGATTTGCAGAGAACAAGAACAACAGGATGTGAATTTGAAACTTGCGCACCTGTAGCTGCAAAGAAAAGGCGACAACAAAGGCTGTAACCGCACAAACACCTGAGAAGACCCTACAGAATTCCGAAGCTCAGCAACGATTTCTAAGACAATATCGGAAAACTTTCCAAGCAGTTTTGGAACTCACTCTTCGAAAGATGCAATCGACACCTTTTTAGCGACAGCGTAGCTACACTCAGTATCTGTCCTATTTTTTGTTCTCGGAAATATAACGGTTGCAGTAGCTAACCTAAAATATTTCCCCGCAGATTGAAGCTAGAAGATCCTGCACCCAACGAAAGCCAGAGGTCTATAGTAAAAGCATCTGGAATGTTTTCGGTCACTCTGGGTTGTTTTCGGTGACTCGCGACCTATTTTGATACCTTTTTGCTCCTGGAAAAATGACGCTAAGCAAACAAACACGACGTATATGTTTGTTCAATCAAAATACCCCTTGCGAGGTTTGAAGGCAAACGCGAGCAATAATCAGGTACCACGTCTATTCCATCGTGTTGGAGTTACATTCGTTGTTTCTGCTACTATGTCTTTTGTTGGTAATTGCCCCGACCGGCAGACGGGTTGGAAGTTACGCGCTAGCTTCTTCACAGTGACCGCTCTCCTCAACGCACGCCTGCAATATAAACGCGACTTCGCGATCACCTCTGATGGGGCACCCATCACAATAATTATGTTTGTATTCTGGCACTAGGCCGGTTCAGCTCTTCTGCTCTGCACACAAGGCTGCTGTTGTGGCAACCTACTTACCAAGGTTCTCTATAGAAGCCAAAAGTGCTAGAAGGAGACCTGGGTACCTGGCCACGAGGGCACTCAAGGAAATGCGGGAGCACCAAACGTTAAACCACAGCCTGCCTGAGAGCGCAGTGCCCCACTCAAGGGCACGTGTGGCGCAGCCAGGAAATCAAGGACAAATAGATACCACACATCCGCTACTGACGGCCGGTCAAAACAGACAAGCACCAAACACCAAACAAACCATTCACGCCCCGGCAATTCGCTGTACTAAAGCAGATTAGAAATTATTTGCTACCAAGTTTACCAGTAACACAACGATTACGGCATCGACCAGATACCCTGAATGTGCAAACTGCCGGGACTACTCCACCATTTATCGCACCATTTGGACGTGCACACAGAACCAATCCCGAAATTAACACATTTTTAATATAACACGACTTCATGGTAAAGGAATCCGGCCGGGTCGAGTGCAGAATCGCAAATAGCACTGATCTAAGGCGGAGATTGCCATGTCGACTATACCGGGAGCTCTAGTCTCACTGTTCCTTGTGGAAATGAAGTTATCTTCGTGTTATTACATTCAGTTTAAATGGGAACTGCATTTACGGCCAAATGGGTTGTCCTGTGCATGCTGAGCACAGTACAAGAATTTTCAGGATATTTTTAAACGGCTTAGTACTGAGTATTTCTAATCCCCTAAAGTCTGTCCGCAAAATTATGATTATTCCTCCGATTTTTGTGTTCTTCTTTGCTTCGCGTTTTCAAGTAGCCTTTTGAACTTTCTGGTTGCGGAATCTTCTGGGCGTCACTTGCCTTTCAGCTTGTGCCTATGGGATTCCGTTCGTAAGTCCCTGAACATTTTCTTGTTTTCTGGTACTGTTTTTCGACTTTGTTGAAATTTAGGCGCAAACTTAAACAGGGATAACAACGGAGCACGATGCTCAATGCCAGCTTAATGCAAATGAGCCTCCATGCCAGCTTAAGACCATACGAGTATCTTAAGAACGGCCCATGAAATCGCACTCAAGAGAATTACCTATACTTAAACAAGGCACTGTATGACACCTGCACCACACATTCTTTGGAAGAACGGCTTAACGCGCAAAAATTCAGTAAACTGGAACGACTGCGAAACATGACACCGGACATAAGCAACCTTCACAACCTAGGATACGACACCAGCCAAGGAGAGAAGCACCGATGAGCAACTTAAGGCTGACATACACGGTAAAATATGCCCAGCTCCACTATCCCTTAACGCGCATACAGGCTTTCAAAATGAAATTAAGGCCACCGTGAGGGAGATCGACAAGACTGATATGCAAATAGAACTTTACTACACGAACGCCAGCCAGAAAGATGGGACCGGAGTTACCGTTGTATTCTGAAACCGTACTCTCATCAAAGCTGGTATAGAACATCACCTCAACGCAACTGCCGATGTGGAGACAAGGTTAATCGTGTGTTCTAAAGAGCACTCTTGCAAGTCTGTGCCAGACACCGGTAGAGTCTACGTTTACACAGACTCACCGCCGCATGCCCTTACCTTCCCCCAGCCGAGTTCCTGATTTAGTACGCACCTAAATATCAACAATGTATGTTCACCAACTGGCATCTCTACTTATTTTCTTCTTCTACAGCACCCCCTCACCTACACAGCTATGCATCCGTCCTGGGTTCGGAGTTTGTGTCCGAAAGGAGCGCATCTCCACCTGATCCGGCACGGCTGCGCCCAGCACCGCGCTCCTGTCTCTCAATATTCGTGTGCACCCGCCTCATAGTTTTCGTGTGAGGAACACTTATACCCTGACATCCGCAGCCCCGAATTTGAATTCTAGAAAAGGGTCGCCGATTAAGTCGAGACAATGCAGGAAGCCTATCCCGAGCGACGCCTGCCTTCCTTGACGCTTGTCGTATTATTTTCTAAAATAACCATTTTTCTAAGTGCTATGAAAGAATTCATGTGACTGCTTCGTTTATACTACTTAGTGTGGCAACAAGAGGTGAGTTCGTAGAGTTCAAAAGCCTCACGCAGAAACCAATGATTTTTGGTTTTTTCCCGCCTCCGTTTAGCAAAAGCATGAGAAACACACATTTCTGCAGAGAAACACACTTTTAGTATAAAATGTTTCTGTATAACGAATTTAAATTTGAGAAACGGGTCGTGACAAGTACGTACTATGTGAAACACGCTGAAAAAGAGGTTGTAGAGGATAGGGTATTTAATTCTAAGACAGAGAGGGGCGGCACAGATGGCATTCTTTGTTATGGAGCGAATGAGGTATTTTTATAACTATAAAAATTGGGTTTGGAATGAAGCAAACAAAAGCTAAGTGTAATAAAAAAACAGTTTAGTGAAGTGGCAAAATAACGCAAATATCACCATAGCAAATGTCACCCTAGAGTTTTGTTTCGAAGTTTAGCTTTTTTAATTCCAGCAAAATAGTGTTAAACCTCGTCTGTCAAGTTTGCTGTGGACGCCGTTGGGTGTTAATTCACGTTTTGCGTTTAAGTCACTGGTAATGATCTAGCCACCTGTTATAAGCACCGCTCAAATAATCCCAAAGGCATGTCATCTCAGATGTCACGCCACCTACGTTATGCCCTACTCCTTTTCGGTGGCTTACAACAGTAAAAATATCCTAAAACCATCACATTTTGTTGTAAAATTCCGCAGATTTTGTATTTTTTCCAAAATCAAAGCTCTTCGTTAATCTCAGAAAGAACGTCAGTGCATCACGGATCTTTACTGTGAAAAGAAAGTGGAACAAAGTTTTTGCAATCCCTGTTATGGCAGCATTGTCTCTAGAAAAAAGGCAGGGAACTCACAACTAATCCAGATGCTTGCAAAGGTGCTGTACTACTTAAACGAGTAAGATTCTTAGCAATGTTCACAGCAAAGTTTTCCGCCTGTTTAGTAGTCGCTACGCCACTTCTTGGTCAAGGAACCTACTAGTGTAAATTGTGGGGCCGTGGGAAATGTCATTATTTAAAAGTTGTGTGGATACCAAAGCGTACGCTAGTTTTTCCCTGTGAACGTAGGCCACTTTAGCCTCCGGCAGCCTTCTTGTTACCGTTAGCTGCCTTTATTTAGCTCAATTTGCTAACACTTGGTTTGGTTTGTGTGGATGCTTCAATTCAATAGCATAGACGTGCGCCTATCCAAAGGGAGTGTCTTAGAAACAAGATCGCATGTTTACTTTATTTGAAAATAAATCTACGTTAAAAATTATTAACTAGTTCCTCCAATTGATAACGAAGAATTCAAGATTAGCTGTTGCGCGGCGGCAGCACCATTACGTAACTTTCAAGTATTTGACCATTTCTAAGTTACACCGAAGTACCCTTTTACTGATCTCACGTAAAGAACTGATATTGGAACATAAATGCAAATCTTCCTCTTGTTTTTTTTTGTTGTTTAGTGGGCGGTTTAACCAGGCTTGTTTCTTTAAAACTTTTATCAGTCGGTGCTCGCACCATAGCGCTTGTTGCGCACACTCTCGAGTGTTCTTTTGTGCTCGTTGCGTTTTGTGTGGGGACAGCCGTGGGTACGATGCGACGAAGTGGGTACCATGGGGGACAGGAAAACGTTCATTTGCTACGCAGTGCTGTAGGAATAAGGGCTGAGGAGGCACTTCGTTGTCCCGAAATATGTTGTCGCAATTTCTTCTATACCTTGCTAGCGGCTTGTTTAATGAGCTTATATTATAAATGGTTTTGACGAACAATTTGTTAGTGTCCATACCATCTGGAAAAGGTGCCGTGTATGTTCTAGGGCACCAGATTCGCCAACTTGGAATATGTTACTACGCACTGCGAAGGTTGCTAGGAGACCATATGCACTTAGTACGTATGTAGCTTACACGGATTGGGAAGGTGACAATTATACAATACTGACCACGCTGAGAACGCGCTACAATCTCGGACAGCTAGCTGCTCCTCGACAATCGCTGCGGCTGCGTTCCTCGTTGTCTACACGACAGCAGTCATTTGGGACGCCTCTATCCTCTCCTAATAAACACCTAAACACCTAATAAATATATATATATATATTTATATATATATATATATATGTATAAGGTTAGTAGAGACAGAGACAAACGAGAAAGACTTAGAAAATAAAAATAAGTTTACTGACGTTTCAGGGAGAGGACTCCCTTTCTTCAGAGTGCCAAAGGGAGTCCTCTCCCTGAAACGTCAGTAAACTTATTTTTATTTTCTAAGTCTTTCTCGTTTGTCTCTGTCTCTACTAACCTTATTTTTTTCGCGCTCTGTGTGAGTTTTTATCTTTTCAGTCTATATATATGTATATATATATGATATATATATATATATGATGCCTGAGGAAGACCTGTCTCAGGTCGAAACGTTGGAAATAAAGTCTCTGAAGAGCGTACTTCTACGTTGTGCGTATTCCGGCAGCAACTAAGGACTCTACTTCACGACTATATATATATATATATATATATATATATATATATATATATATATATATATATATATATATATATATATATATATATATATATATATATATATATATATATATATATATATATATATATATATATATATATATATATATATATATATATATATATATATATATATATATATATATATATATATATACATATACAACGACGGGTAGTGTCAGTTTCTGTGTACTTCACAACCGGAGGCTTAGCTAGCCACATGGGCTAGCTGTCGGGCTGTGCAAACTAGTACGCATATCTATGGATATATTTCCAGAATCCCCGCATGTACAACAGCGAGAGAAAATTTGCAGACTTTTTGTGACGCCGTCTGTTTACGCCTGGAAGACGGCCAGCTTAAGTAGTGTGCCAGAAGCAGGAACCAACAGCCAGCCTTAGATTAGCTAAGGTGTTCCTAAGGAATGGTGATGTAACTGGACTGGTGATGTAACCAGAACGCCTTCCCCACCAACTCACCTGTTAAGTAAAGTTTTCCACCTCCTCCTCTTACCCTCTATCTTCTCCACTCCCTCCTCCTATGCTGCCCCACAAAGCTCTACTGCTTCTAAGATCCAGTCGTGAACCCTCTGGCGAAGAGCTTGAAATCTGTGCTACACTAAAACTTTCATTGGACGGTTGACTATTTTTTTACAAGTGCGCTAGGTATAAAGACAATGCGGCACACGATAAATAAACCGTCTGAATGGATCCGGAAGTGGTTTAAGAGGCATTGTCGTATCGAAAAATATAGCAAGCACAGATTTCCTTCTAAATGTTGCCAAATTTTTACCACTTAATAATTTGCCGCACGTTAAAGCCAATAAAACATCATGATTCTTCATTTCTGGTAATCAACCGGAGAAATGAAATCACAAAAAAATCTCAAGGGCTATTAGCAAAATTTTTAAAAACGCGAACAAAGGAAGCAGGAGAAAAATGTGGTCACAATTGTACAACGCGCTGTAAAAAGTTGCCGGCACGTCACAGAATCAAACATTTTTCTGTTTTACTACATCGCAAGTAACAAAGAGGCTGTTGTCCTCCCTGTTCGTTTTTTGATGATCACGCAGTGTTCAAATATCAACAGAGGAATGGTTCAACACAGTGCTCATCAAAAGAACACCTTGACGCGCCAAACATCCCATTTGCAATCCTTGAAAAATGCTGAAGAAATGAGACGCCTCGAGCGGGACAGGACGTCTTTAATCTGCCGCGTTCTGCTCAGTCGCGCTGCGAGGAAAAGAATTGAAGCGCTCTGACCAATAGCACTTAAAAACTGACTCCGTAACTACTTTTGAAGTATCGGTCATTTTGCAACGCTCACGACTCACCGCATAATTAGGAAAATTACGATGTAATCAATTACGACGGTTCGTCTACGCGGGTAGCGGCGCTTCGAAGCAGCTTCCACGGGCGGCCGCCGCTGCGTTTTTCCACCGATGACCACCGACCGGGCCGACGCTGTGGCGGAAAAGAAAACTATCGCCGTCAGCGACGGAGAAGCGCATTCGGCTGGCGGTGCCTTGTTTCCATCGAGCGGCCATGCACATACCAACAATTCAGAGGGAACGACATTTTTTTTTATTCCGAAGTACGTCCTGGAGTGAGTTCGAAGTTGGTAAGCGTTGCTGGGGTGCCACTACTTAATTTTCATCTGTGTATAATGCCATTCCAGAAAGGTAGTTCCAGGATCCTTTTTAGGTTATCCGTCCGTCATCAACAGGAGGGCGAAATTTGCTAACATTACCTTGCATATTAACTCCTAGGAAACGCAGGCAGCACTTGTCACCTACGTGCTAACGACGTCAAGGAATATATCCAGCTCAGGCACAGGATTTGAGGTGATCAGACAAGAATAGGTATCGCTGTCTTCGTATTGCACGTCCTTGATGACAAGCTTGTGAGTGCCTTCATCATCATGGATAACTGAGTACCGCTGGGAACGGGAAATTATAATAGAGCCGACCGAAATCACTTGCTGTCCTTTAAACCGTCTCCACAAGATCTGGAAAAAACAAGACACCCAAACCAGAGGTGAACATTATACCGACTCTGAAGTATGTTTGTGCTTAAAGAACTAATTGGGTTAAACAGGAGTGCAACGCACAAGGAGAAACCCGTGCAGCTACTTGACTGGAAAGTATACGTCTTCATGTGCTTAACATGGCCAGGGTCATAGAAGCAATTTTTTTCAGTGCTTTACTGCTAAAACCAATAACCAAGTTGAGGAACACTGCAGTATCTGTACTTTAGGGTGCCAGAACCATAAAACCACAAGCACAAGGTTCCAGAAAAGCAAGCGAAGTACTTTGAGTTTTACAAAAAAACCGCCATAAACATAAACTTCCCGTGCCATTTGAACTATTCTACGGTGCCCTACATGTCTACTTATGGAGGTTCGTTGCGATGTAATAAACATACTTTTTCAGGAACGGCTTCTTTCTGTTACTGTATGTGATATGTCAATTTCTCAGCATGGCGTGGAGGAAGGTACTTGAAATTTCTGCCGTATCCCGATGTTTAAAAAAAGATTTGTAAGCGGCTACTCGCCAGCAATGTGATTTCGGATGTGCCACAAGAACATAGCTGTGGCTCCCCAATCCTATTATGTAATCCGTCTAAGCCCATCGGTGTGGAATATTAGCTTGAATAGGGTGCGCATGAGGACTACGTCCCGACGCGACCTGAGTCTACTTGCGTCGCCTCGTGTAGGGGGCGCGAATAAAATATAATTGCACTTCGTTAACATTGGTAGATTATAGTGCTACGGTCTACACATACCAATCGAGTACAAGCACTGGTAGCAGGAGATACCTTGTTGTTTAGGTGTTATCACGGAAGTTGGACTTCCAATTAAAGTAAAGGTTCTTCAAAACATTTTATATGCAAACTTTTACTTGCTCTCAGCCAGAAAGACAATCCGGAGCATTACAGGGATGTAAACGATGTTTTACAGTGACTCTGTTTAAAATATAAATTAGTTTTTTCTCCCTTTAACATCTTTGTCACAAGCGAGGTTAAGATGTTCATTCCTGTCTGCACAGTGACTTGTGGCTTTTGCAAAGTTGCATACAATGAGAGAGGCATTTATTTTAATCATTGCAAGGCTTGTTCAAGAGAGAGGATAAAGATTGCGATCATTCCTACGTTCTTGAAAGGTATATAAGTGGGACGAGTGACATTTTAGGCGTTGTTTTATTATGGTACAAATGGACAGCGTGAACAAGAATCAAATATCACGCCGATTTGAAGAGCGGAAACAAGGCGTCCGTTGATGCATATTTAGTGTGCTGTGATTACAACAGGGAAGGAAGATTTTCACGGTGCTTTCAGGGCCTTTTGTTGTAGGACTACCTAGCTCTCTAAAATGCGAAAGCATAGCTTAACGACGGAGGTTGAAAATACTGCGCACTTCGGAATGCGATACAAGCAGAGAACCGACGTACTTCCAAAGCCCGACGATTTTATCTATGTAAAGGTGGCTATAACGAATGGGGTATGGTCATCGACTAAGAAACATGTATTAGCGACATGTACTCGGACCTCCAATAATTAAATTTATGCGTGGTAATTGCAGAACAAGAAGCTAGATGAGTAGCAGATACCACGCAAGAGTGATTCGGCGAACCTTCAAGCCGAAACAAAAATGAATAAAAAAAAAAATTCGCGGAGAGAAAAGTACACGGTAACATTAAGAGGACACCGCGACAACAGAAAGCACAACCTCATAGAAAAAGGTGCGCCACTGTAGGCACCACTCTGAATATGTATAAAATTAGCGCTGCCTTCCACGTGACGCCAGTTCTACGAAATTTCTCGGCTGGTGCATACGTAAAATTGTCCCCTACACCTTGGAGAATCAGAGACATTCGAAACAGAAACCAGTACCCACTATAGCAAAGAACTAGCTACTGAGATCGACTATGAGGCGTCTACCTCACCAGTGCCTGCGAAAAAAAGCAGCTAGCAAGCCGTACCATACACAAAATGAAGCCTATAACGGTGCCCTCCCCAATACGATTTGGCGGCGTGAATAATACCGTACTGCCCGTTAGGGAGTTCAAGCCTAATGCTTCTGCGTTCACTAGATAATAGGTAGTACTCAAGGGCTTCAGAAGTTTTATTTTTAAAGCGACGTTTATCACTTTTGAATCCTTTTGTTTTTTCACTTCATATATTGCATCTAGAAAAAAATGAGAGATATTTTTGGTTATTTTATGGTTCGTGCTCTTCGAGGCAAGAAACGAAGCATGAACATGCACCTTCTTTGAAACAAGATAAACAACGTTATAATTATAAACAGCTCAAAAATAGACAAAAGAAAGCAACTTACTTGGTAAGGTTCTAGGATTTTAACTGAGCAATTCAGCGATACAGTCTGCCCCAGCGTCGCCATGATATTCTGGACAGGAGTAATAAATGAAGGGCCAGCTTCCTGGTTTTGTGATGTTGTCACAGCCTCAGGATCTGCGCTTTCAAATAAGAAAATTCCCGGTTATTTTTAAAGAAAATTCCAATCGTATCTACACTCATCTCGTGTCGCGGTTTTCCTAGACTTTAGAGCTGAATATATTAATGACTAGCTTCTACCAGGTCAGCAATATAGATATACCTTAGCAGTAGTACGGACAATAAAGAGCATGATCGATATTTTCTTGGCACAGCGTTTCCAGCCCACCAAACTATTTTCAGCGGAACACACATCCTTCACGCCTGCAATCGTAAACGATTCAATCACATTAAAAAAATCTACGAAAACTGAGCGCTTGTTGGCGAACAATATTAAATACTTGTTCTCGAGACAGACAGACAGACAGACAGACAGACAGACAGACAGACAGACAGACAGACAGACAGACAGACAATGAATTGTATGTAAATTATTGTTATTGTCGAGAGAATATATATATTAAACGGAACTCCAAACTTTTGATGCAGCTAACAGAGGGGAAATATTACAAAGAGATGTAATGTAACAGGACGAGTATAACTTTCTTATATCCAGAGAATGTAAGCTTCTCGCCGAAAAGCAGTTTTGGGCGCAGGAGGGTTTTTAGGTTCATAAAGGCAATTGAACTGTCAAAAGGTCGCCTTCAAAGCCAGAATCAGGCGCACCACCCTTTGCGCTTTTTGGGTATCGGGAAACTGCAAAACGATTTCAGGTGAGATTCCGAATATAGGGCTTAACTCGGCGAAACTACACCTGGGTTATGAGGCTCGCCGCACTGGAGGGTTTTTTGAATGAATTTTGATCACCCGGGAAAATTTACGCGACAGACGGGCGTTTTTGCTTTCTGCCTCTATTTGAATATCAGCCACCACAGCCGCAATTGAACCCGCGTCTTTGGACTCAGAAGCAAAATGTATTAGCCTCTGAGCCACCGCGGCGTGTGAAAACTTCAAAACGAATCCACTGGCGTTTACATTATTAGTTCTGTTATTTCAAGAATATGGCTTATATAATACGATTCAAGAATATGGCTTATATAATATGAATGGTATGATCAAAATCATTGTCCTGTCAAAGGACGGCAATCAGTCAGTCAATTAGTTCTTTATATAGCGAGACAGTGGTGTATAATATTGAGTAGACAACCTGGAAATATAATAATTTTTTTGTAAACAAGGGAGAACTAGTCAAATATCAAAAGCATAACGTTGCTTTTGGTAATATAAAACGCTCAGACGTTCCGCCAGTAGTTCATTATCCAATTGTGGTATTGTTAATATCCCTATCACCTACCCTGACGAAGATCTTCGTCTTGCAGCGCGAGCCCGGGATCAGTTGTCAGCTATTAATAAAAGAATTCAGACGGTTCCCCGTTCTCTCTCGTGCTTACAAGTGGTGCCGTGACCAGGATTTCTACCCCCACGCAACTAGCGCCAGCAACCAGGAGCGGAAAAGACGACGGCGTCTGAGCAGCTGATTGTAGTGGTCTAGACAACGAGGACGCCATCGTGGAAAGCTACGAGATCCAACCAGCTGACTGAAACGTTAGAGAGCCCAGAATACCATTTTGCAAGATGAGCAAAGACATTGTAACGAAAAAGAGGAAGGCTTTAAGGTCGCAAAAACACAGCTCATCAATGCAGCCGAGCAGAAAATAGGAGAAGGAGTCAAAAGAATGGTGGTTTGGTTTACGCAAGCACAGATACAGGGGCTGGAAGCGTGATTACAAGAAGAAAACAACCAAATGAAGCAATATATGCCAGACATAGTTGTAGGCATTGAGAGAATAATCTATTACGACATGAAGATATTGGCTATCCTATCAAAGCTTGAGATAAGCATTGCGGCGTCCATCCCAAGCGGCGTATATCCGAGGCTAACCTCCCGACGTTAGCGCCGAGCACTCAGCACAACGCCAGTCCAGTCGACATTGAGCTGGTGAAGTTACCGAAGGTGCATCTTATAAACTTTGATGGAAATGAGCTGCAGTGGAATAGATTTTGAAATCTACAAATCGTCAGTTCACAACAGACCTTGTATGACTGAAGAACTTACGTTCAACTACTTAACGGCTTCATTAACTGGCAAGGCAGCTGCTACAATGGAAAGATTACAGTTCTCCGCTGAGAAGAACTGTGACAACGCAATACTGTTATTGAAGGACACGTTCGGAAGGTATGAAAGATATGTGGATCTGCGCATTAGCGAGCTGCTAAACCTTGCAAAGGTAAAATGAGCGAGGCATACCGAAGAGCTAAGAAAGCTATTCCAAGCCGTACAAGTGTCATCCTAGCCCTCGAGTTACTGAATGTGAGACCCAAGTTTTATGTACCAATGCTCATGCCACTGCTGAAGAGAGTTATTCTAGCGGCGTTACCAGTAGAGCTCCAATTGAAGGAGATGGATCAGAATAAGCTGGGCACGGAAAGACAAGAACGAGAGCAAAGCGAGTCAGCAGGAAAAACAAGTGCGGAATCCCCAACACAACTGTTGGAATTTCTTCGGAATAAAGTAAACTTGAGAGAGGAGACAGAAAAAGAGCAAACATCAGGGACCCAATAACATAAAATAAAAACCACGCGACAGTTTCCAACAACAGCGAGGTTTTATAGCTCATCTAAAAAAGTGTGCATCTTTTGCCAACAAAACAACCATGCGACAGAACATTGTTGCTCGCCACAGCATGCCGATGGAAGAGAGAAAGACTGCACTCGCAGACATCAGGGCACCCTCCAGGTGTACGCTGGTATAACACACGGCACGTATTTGTGGAGCTAACGTGCAACTGAAACGATGCAAAGAAGGACACGCGACATCAGTGTGTACAACGAAACGAGAAGCGAAAGCCGGACGACATGTCGCAATGGTTCAACTACAACAATCGACAACGCATAGCATGCATGCCATTCAACGAACGGAAAAGCAATGCGTGCTCCTACAGACAGCGGTAGCTTGGAAAGAAGGAGACTCCTCAGGCAACTGCGCCCGATTCTTAATTTACAGCGGCAGCAAAGATCATTCATTCAAGCCGGATTAGCGGAATCGTTGGGAGCAAAGGTAATCAAACAAGAAAAGCTGACGATTGGCTCATTCGGCGGTAATAAAACGGTGATCCTTTACGTGGTACAAATGACTGTAGGGCATCGAACCGAAAACCAATCCACCGTCATTGAAGCACAAAAAGTGGACATAATATCCCGTAATTGTCTGCCAGGACCAACTAAAAAAATAGGCAGAAAGATGAGGAAGCTACCTTTGGAGATTGCGACGAGACGCACAGAACAAGAACTCCGATATAGATAGGGTTGCTAATTGGTTCTGATTACTATTGGGAGTTTTTCATGGGACAAATAAAACAACTAGGTGAGAAGCTAGTGGCTTTACAGACAACGCTTGGATGGATAGTTTAAGGACAATTCCAGCAAAGCAAGATGAACATAACAAAGTGCCAGGCAGTCAGGGTACTTCAGGTTGAAGCTACTAACAAAGGCATTTAGGACGAATTGCAGAAATTTCGCTGTGTGGAGTCTATCGACATCGCAACAAAACCTGGACATTCATGTTTCGAAAACCAAATCCTGGAGTGCTTCAAAGAGCAAATAACAATTAAGAATGTACGCTACTCAGTATGTCTCCACTATAAGAAGACGTAAACCGGGATACCAACGAAGAAATTGCAACAAAAAGGCTACTGCAGTCAAGAACCAGGCTTAAGAAGAATGATTTTCTCAGAAGATATGACGAGGCAATATAAGAATATTTCACCTCTTGTGTCGCCGAAGAAGTTAGAGCGCAAACAGAATAAACGAACGTTCTTTCGTACCATATCCCTCACCACGCAGTGATTCGAGAGGACCGCGGAACAGCAAAGTTAGTGTCGTTTTTGACCGCAGACAAAAATACTCCTCTGCCCACTAAAAGGTAACCTATAAACGTGGTAGAAATATTTTCCTTTTCACGGTCTTGGCGTTTCTTGCGGGCTTGACTGCCATTGCTTAAGCGGTGTGTAGGCCATTATCTGGCTTTTTTTAAATGCTGTAGTTGACCCATAAGACATTCAGTTTTCAAAATACCAACAAATTGACAGCGAAATTTGGAATCCCTTTCTGGAGCGACGAGCAAATCATGCGGTGCCGCAGTGTGTATGGTGATTACCCAAACGTTTGCAGTGCTTCTAGGACCAACGATATGAGTGACATCTTTATTTGAGGGGTATAAGGTTCTCTTTTAATTCCCCAATAACGTCCCACATTTATCCAAACACGAAAGTAATCCGTGGCCCATTTAAACTCATTTTTACACTTTCATAGGGGTAATAAAGAAACCCATTCCCTTTGTAATATATGACATACAAAGACCTCTCATACCTGCGTTCGTGATTAAAAACGGATTTCAGGTGCCGTACATTCGAGAAAATAATATGGTTGCCACGAGGCTCTTCGTTTCCTTCCAGAGTTTAAAGGCTTTAAAGAGTTTAAACCGCATTTAAAGGCTTGCCAAGTCTGAAGTTTGTATACGTAAATCAACGTAACACTATTACCCCGAACTAAAAGGATTTATCTTATTGTTATCATTTATTTTAAGCCCCCAGTTGGGATGAAAAGGAAGTGTCCCGCAACGAAAAAAGTTAATATAGTAAGATACAGCAAGACGGCAGCGACAGGCTCAAAACGTCGCAAAAGGTACAGTCATAGACAAATGAAATCCATATACAAAAATATTATAAGAACACGCAAAATAATATATCATTCGTGGAGGCTTAATAATGCTACGATGTTGATATATTTGGAATGCCACATCTCAGGACATTGTTTTTGTAATAGAGCACGCATTGTTTTAACTTGCATGGAACAAAATCGCGCTAACTGCGTGTTCCGGCTCTTATTTTTTTCGCATTTTATTTCTTCATGACTGTTCATGTATGGCAAAGAAACATTTGTGTTTCTCCATTGAGGGAAATACATTTATGTGCAAGATAATTGGGCGCTCCAATGCAGTGTGTCGGACAAAACAATGTTTTGGTGGTCATGATGATATCGATTGGTTTCCTATATAATAAACGCTTGTAGATAAGTATATTGCGAATGAGCTATACACCTGGCGCTCAGCTTTGCGTAGATACTACGTCAGTTAGAAGAGGCGCTTGCAGTCTACCAACGGCTACATGCTAACATCATATGGCAATGCTTGTGCGATTCCGCCATGCTTTCCTAAGTTTTAATTGGAGAGCAATAAAGGCGGTTCATGAGAGCTGGGTATTTTACGAACACGATTTCCTTTCCAAGCAGCTACGTAACTTCTCATCACACTCTACAGTTATAAAAATGGTGAAGAATACCATTATACTTTTAAATCAAAGACTGCTTTGCCTTTGGGTGAAGCAGTGTGTACAGAATGAGCCATCCAGCACAACGCTTCTACCAAATGTTGGTGCTTCAACAATAAAAACACACACACATTCATGAAGGGGGACGTGCGATAGATAGGAGGAACTCATTCTTTATTTACCTGAGTTTATGATGCTTTCGGTCATGACAAAATGAGCACTCCGGCTTCCGAGGCTGTTTTCGGCGTGGCAGCGGTAGATTCCCACGTCGTCTACTCCTACATTTCGCATAATCAGGCTCGTGCTTACTTTTCCATTTTCATGGCGGTTTTGGATGACTTCGTGATTTTTTCCAGTGACATTCACGGAATTGCGGTACTTGCTCCAGTACACTGACGGGTACGGCACACCGTGAATAGTGCACTGGAAGGTGACAAGAAGCTGCGATTGCTCTCTGCTTAGTTTCATGCTTGATGACTTAACAGCAGGGGCGTCTGTAAAGTGAAATCAGAAAAGGTTAACACTGTAAATTCACGTCCATGCTTTGGATTGTGTAAACATGGAATATCGTTTATCTGCTTTATTTGGGAAATTTTTATTCAACTTGGTAAAATTATTCGCAGTGGTAGCACTGGGTTCTTTTCTGAATGGACAAAGCAAGCTTTACAAATATGTATATAATAGAAATGACGCAGCTATCACTGCTAGTTGATAACTCTCAGAATATAAATGATACAACCAATACCGGTAAAATTATGGATGCCTCCTTGCCTTTTGCCTTTACGCAAAAATATTCTATCTGAAACAACCTGCCTCTTTCATAGCTCGACGCAAAACAACACTATTTTTCTAAAGAAACAAGTAAATGTCTGAAATGATAGATTGTTCTCACAAAACTGCTCTTGCCGTTCCGGTGGAATTCGTGTATTTCATTCTTTAGTTTGTGGTTTCTCCGTTCTACTGCTAGTTACACATGCAATAAGCAACCCATAAAAGTCAAGTTCTCTGAGAACTATGAATGAAGTATAGTGAGTATCTCTCTTCGTACGTTTAACGCAAACAGTATTTTTGTGACTGTGTGTATATTCGAAAGCTTTAAATGGGTTATACAGGAAATGATGTCCAGCTGACGTATCGTTTCAAATAAAACAGCAGCTTCAAGGAACGCAACCATCCTGAATCTTAGGTAGAATTCTGGCTCATTTGTTCCACAGGCTACCAAAGTAGCTACCGAAGTAACACTAAGGTAGTTAGACTTTGTGCGTATATTTTCCGCATTTTCACAAAAAAAACCTGAGATCGACAGGTTATGCGAGACACACTTAGAGTAAACTACAGCACATTTCCCAACTACAATCACCGCCATGCAGTTTATGCACTGTGACATTTTACTGTTAAGAAAACGCTGAAAGTGCTTCAGAATTACTGTCCTTTCATCCTGTGAAGAAGCAAGTCCATCGTAGTTGACGCTCTGTGTAGATATACTATGTTGGGGTTTATCTATATTGGGTATTATAGTTGTATTGAATTTTAAGGGCATTGACACCATCTAAACATCACAGGCTACATCCCAGGCTAAGGACACACACGATAAGCGGGTAGGTACAAAATAACGTTTTGTTATAGCTACTCACAGATACTCACAGCTCACGGCTACTCACGGCGCATGCTCTAGTGCGCCGCTCAAGCAGCCACTGAAGAGGGCGCACCAATACGCAATGTTCAAAGGGGAGAAAAAACGAAACGCGTAGAAAATGCTATACATCATTCGTGGAGGCGGCGACGAGAGAGAGTAGTATGAAGTTGTGATGTAATTATCTCCTTGCGTAGATAGCCCTGCCTCAATGTGCAGTACACAATATGAGAGAAAAATAAAACTTAAACCTATTCCTTAAAAGTCGGCTTTAGCACTAAACAGAAAGGCATTGGTGGGAAGACACGTCAAACATGCACTTTACGTGGAAGCTTTAAAATGCACTGTTACTTTTATATGGGTGGCAAACAGAGTGGTAGCGACCCTATAGTCAATCGTTAGCGGCAGAGTTGAAGACCAATTCAAGACAAACAGTGACTTAACGACTCTGAAGTGCCCACTATTTTTTATGAAACCTATCACATATATATTGTCACCAAAACACGCGTGCCCTAACACCACGACACAATAGCTAGATTATAAATACAAACGAATTCCTCTAAACTTGGCTAAAACTGAAGGCGTGGAAACTAAGTAATATTTTCAGGGCAAGGCTTCCTTACAAATTTCTTCTCCTTCAATACACACCACAACGCATCCTGTGCTTCTCCACGCTCTATGGGCGTGCTTGCAAGCTTTCTCCGGCTTCCTAGGGGGTGTTAGTCGTCGACGATGGAGAAAAATGTCGAGGCTGTACTTTTCAAATCTCTAGGTGTTCTTTAGCGCAGAGCGTTTAATGTGAGCGGTTGTGTTTTGCGTGCGTGTTTCCTTATGAATTCCGGCAACTGCAACAGGCTCCTGCCGGTGGAGAAAGGTGGCACTTCCGGCCTGACACGAGTGAATGGCGTCACGCTGTTGGGGTTGCCTTCTCCGCTAATTTTTAAAAGCGATACGGGCCTCCTGGTACGGTTGGGCGAGGGTTGTTTCACAACTGCAACAGGTGTACTGTGATAAAGAATTTGCTGTATCCCCAAGTTCGTACTATCCTTCAAAAAGTATACCTCTGCTCAGCAGTATACCTCAGCTCCCCTGGGCATCCATCTGCACATACTGCAATGGCTTGTACCTTTTTCTAGAAATTGTTTGGTCTATACTCTATAACCACGTTTGGCATACGTCTTCTTTCTCCGCATGTCTTGTTCTAGAGAGTGCTTGTAAGCAGCTAGGTGCTTCAATGAATGCATGTTTTCGCAAGGTAAAAAGCATGTATTATGGTCTATATTGCACTGGCGGGCTGTTTGTAAACCGGCAATACAGTTTAAAACTATTGCTTTAGAACAAAGAGGACGTGGAAATACTAAACATTCCAACGAATGGAAAGAATTTCGTCCACCGCGTATACAAAGCGGGAGGTACTAGGCTAGGAAGATATTTCAGCAGATTGTCGCTTTTTTTTCTTGTAAAAGCCCAGAAGAAAGCTCTAAATTACCATATATTTCATTTTTTTATTTTTAGATACTCTTATTATAACTGTAATGTCATGAAAGGGGCCCTGCACAGTTACGACTATTTCAGGCGGCAGGCGTTATTTTGAACAAACTTGGCTGCACTAGTCCTGTGCTTTAGCATGCTATACTTGCCAGCGGGAAGTAGTGCAAGTAAAAATGTACTAGATTTTACTTCAAAGCCGTATACCCCTCAGTTCCCATTCAAGTGAAGCCGCCGCCGAACCCTCTTTCACAACTGTTATTCCCGTCGCCACCACCCTTGCCTCTTTCATTGGTCACACAATTGTCTGACACCGGCGGTATTCCGTTATCAGACGAACGTGGAGAATCAGTGGAAGCGCACGTGGGCGTGAAGACGACCGAAAGCTGCCGCCACCATTGCCTCTTCAAATCCAATCTTGCGGATTAGCTGCAAATCAATCCCGGTTGAAGAGCAATTACCCTCTGGGAACTCACGCGTACGTCCGTAGTTTTTCTTCAGTTTGAAAGGCTTTCCCAGCGACATTTTCGACAGTATATTTCACGCCTACGTACGTGGCTATCATCGGTAGCCTGTTTATGTGTGCACGGGTGGGAGGTGACAGCAGAAGGCATGCACGCACAGCTGAGCTTTATGCCGCTACACATCACATGCCATTTGCGCTGGTGTAAGATTAGGGCTGAAGGCGCCCTGTCGGTTGCCCTCCTTAATCGAACGGCAAGATATCTTGGTTTGTGTGTAATCAGGAAGTAAGATGCGTGGGCCGGTGGGGGGAAAAAGCTAGCCGCATGTTTGTCCCCTGGAATAAAGCTCGAGGCCTTCCTGGTAATAACTCGGTCACACGGACACTTGTAGTTCGCGTGGAGAAAGAGAGGGAATGGAAATTTCAACCCGAAAAGATTTCACAAATTGACGCAAAAACAGAGTGAAACCGCTACCACCGGCGTTGCCACCTAACGTTCCTGCTCGCCCAGTACCTGCGAATGCCTCCCGAATATGCAGCAACCTGAGCGCTTAGAATGCCGAAGTAAAGCAATTTTACTTGTTCAAGTTATTGAAAGGGCTTGGCTTTCAGAGCGACATTTTCGGCAGAATCTCTCACTTCTAAGCAGGGGCACATAACTGGTTTCCGGTTTATGCGTGCTCACGTTGGGAGTGAAGGAAGGGGGGATGGACACCGCATGGTTCTTTCCCTGACTGATGACATGTACCTTGGGCCGCCGAGAGGATTAAACATGGATGTTAACTAACGGACCAATGCCATTTTCCACGTTCGTTCGTGGACGAGGCGTTTTGGTTGTGTTACACGAACAGTACGCGGTAGGGAAAACGACAGCTTCACGTTTGTTCGCTTAAATGAAGCTCAGGTCTTTCCAACTTTCATCGCACATCACAAAGAAACCTGTTTTGTTTCGGGCTTCGCAAGTAATCCACCTTCACAGAGTGGAAGGGCACTAATTTTAGATCGCAAGCACTTCGGCGGACGCCACAGGGATTTCGCGGCGGGAATATCGCCCTGTTACGACGGCGTCGTAACAGGGCGAGCGAAGGCAGGAAGGGGAGGGGAAAAAAATTGACCGCGTATATGCTGCTTTCGTTTCAAATGTTGCCAAAAGACGATATTCTTTGTAGACGTTTGCCAAGGAAATGCCCCCCTTTGCTTTCCCGCTCACCTCTCATGCTGTTCCTGAGCCGTTGCTTTAGCCCAAGGAAAACACACTAAAGGTTTGCTCAAGGTGATTTGAATTTACTGCGTTCCAGTGCTACAGGCCCGGTTCCTCGATGCCAGCGCTGCATTACGGCGGAGACGCGCGTGAATCGAGGCGGCCGACTTCAATTTTTATAGAACCGCGTGGCGTCCCAAGCGTTCCAAGCAGAACGTAGTTCCAAGCAGAACGTGGAACCTAGCTAGAGGAACCTTTCGTTGCTTTTGCCGCTTCACTTTTCCTATGCCGCCAGGAGGTGGGGCGGGCAACCGCAGGTGGCGGTTTTCTGCAGGAGATGTTGAATATCATTGGCTATCGAAAAACCAAGCATCCATGAATTTTTATACAGGGACACTGTAAATACCCCTTGTGTACTAATTTTCTGTCTTATGTGTATTCTAATATGTCTTATTCTTGTTCAACAAAGTTGACAAGTACGAACATAAAAACTGGGCTTAGACATTTACATTTGGCTGTGGGTATATAAGACTATTGCGCAATATCTATTTTACTTTGGCCGGTTTGCTGAAATGAGTCACGGAGACAGACAGACATATAAAGAGACATACAGACACACCAAAACTTCTGGGTTTAAGTAGCCCAAGAAAGACTATCGTCTTTAAAATGTGGCGAGAGGGTGCGGGGGAGGGCAGTATGCTAAGCCCGCACGTCGTGCTCGTCGGAGCGTGTGGCGAGATTGTCAGGGGGAGGGCGGCAAGAGCTGCTATGGCGTCATCTATCTCACGGTGTTCGCCTCACACGTTCAGCAGACGCTACTACTATGTGCGTGGCCCATCCAAACCATGTGACGTTGACGCGGGAGGTTCAAAAACGATTTCCAACAACATTACCACCGGTGATGGCAAAACGCTGCCATATAAGCGTACCGTAGCGCGCGCCTCCGTGCGTTCGTTGATCACGTGATCACTTCCTGAGACGCAGCAGATATACCCATTACCGAGGAGGCTGCAGCTCGCGCTGCGCACAAATTTCGCATTAATGAGTATAGTAATCATCAGCTCATTTAATGTCTTGTATGTAAATTCATTCTACCATTTAATCTGGCAAAGAAGAAAGATTACTGGAGTCTAATTCTTATACTTGCCTTCTGGTACCTGTCTCTCTGTCTGATGAGTTTCTCTATTCACAACTTATTCGCTTTCTAAGTGACAATTACCGTGCACTGTTATACCCAGGCATCGCGCTGGCATCTGACAACACGGCTGGAGGCAAGAAACAAGGGCGCTGGGAATGTTACGAACAACCCATACTTCTGATTCCTGTCACGTGAAGTTACCATCACTGCTCACGAATAAATAGCTTGTTTAAGGTTACATCTTTTTTATTTGTAGGTTCTTCTGCCTGTAGTTTGTGCTGCTTTAACACCTATAGGTAATGTTGTACCAAAAAAAGCTTAGTGTTCAAAATATCACGGGCTGGTTTTACTCGTTCACCTTGCCATTGTTTTACTGTACACAGGATAATAGAACATTTATTTACTGAGGTGAAATTAGGAGCTGGTATTCTTGTGGGTTTATGCCAATAACTCCTATCTATGTTGTTCTAACATCGTTTTGTGTGGTGCTGCCCGCTTGATAATTCCTCTTTCACAAAGGCAGGCCTTGGGTATTGTTACCAGCTGTCAACAATTTAAATATCCTGTGGTTGCTTTTAGAACATGCTACAACGACCAGCCCTTCTACTCTGATTAAGTATCTTTAAAATTGCGACACGGTTATCGCAGAAATCTATACGAAGAACAGCAGGCAATGGAAATTAGTGTTGCAGAAACAGTTGCGTGGTTTGCAAATTGTGTTGACAGCTAATAGCAATACCTGACAAGCCTATGTGAACAGCACAAGCATGTAGCGGTTGCCACTTGTTACGTAATGAGTAAACATAGATAGATGATTTTTCAACTAAGTACTTTGCCGGTAAAAGCAATTGAGAATTATAGATCTGACTTTGTCGGTTTCTCGGTATATCTAGATGAAGTTATATTTGATGTGCTTGGTTCTTTGCGTAGAATGAACGGTGCATCAACGTAATCTATGCGACTGCGAGAAGTTCCCACCGACTGGTTGGTGAATGCTTTTTATATTAATTTACGGGGAGCTGTTGAGCTGTTACGAGTACAACGTACGTCATCGTGTTCTTTAGCGTGACGGTTCTCAATGCTGCACGATATGCATGCCCGCCGGATGACGAATAGCCGACGAGGAGCATCCAGAAAAACACGTAAACGACGCTGTGGGCCGTACGTACCTTAAATAATTTTTGTAACAAGGCACTTACCCATGACTCGAATGTTAAACTGCAGTTTTTCATTGGGGTCGCTGTTGAGGTGGCAGGCATAAACTCCGCTGTCTTCCAGTCGCACATTTTTGATGAGTAGATTGACTGACTTGTTTGCCTCATCTCTAAGCGATACTCTGGAATCGTTTGAAATGACGTTTTCTCCGACTGCTAAAACTTTTCCGGTGTCCTCATTAAGCCATGAAATCTGGAATATCCCCGTAGGTAAACAACAGATCAGCGCTTTGAGAATTCTTGCCAGCAGACAACAAGATAAGTAGATTCAAATGTTTCACCTGGTTGATTACAGCCCGGTCGTTTCCCGACTGTAAATGTAATATCGAAGTGATTTAGCGAAAATAGTAACTTTGACGGATCTGTAGTAACCGCCTTTTGCAAATCTATGACATGTCATACGCGAAGATGCTACTTCTCATTTAGTTTACACAAATGAAGAAGTAACCACGTGCGTATGCTTTCTTTAAAGACCGGGAAACTGACCATGCCGAAATTCCATCGGGAACTAGCGTACTTTAAACATTGCCTCTGAAGTAAACACGACTACGAAGTGCAAAACAAGAGTTTGAGTAGCACTACTTTGCATTCTAGAGGAGAGCACTATTCAAAATAATAAAATACCGCAATTGAAAAATGTTTTATATAATCTTGAGGGGCACTTGTGTGCTAACAGCAGGATGACTTCTGGATGATTCTAAAGTCTACCTCTGGTTTAGTAACAGGAGTGAGTGAGCGTAATCCAGCCAGAATCAATGCAAAAGTAGACCTTCTACAAGCAGTGTAATTCATCTTTTACTGATATATCATGTATGCATGATATGTCTCTAAGGATATGCGCAGAACAAGGCAGTGTGCTTCAATACGTCTGCTCAGGATAAGCGCAAGTGCATGTAAAATAGACGGAGAGGCTCTGAAACGTCGTTCTCGTCATGACCGAAGGCACTGAATGCGTGCATTTTACAGGTACTCAACGGAGGGCATCGAAGGCATTTTACTGGTGTTGCAATTGACTCCTCGTGCTCTCTTTAAGAGTGTACCGCACTGTACGTAGGCATTTATGTATGTATGTATGTATGTATGTATGTATGTATGTATTGCCAAAGATGCATGTTGCCCGAAGGCTTTTCAGAGCCGGCACCGTGTGGGAGAGGCAATGACCGAGGTTGACGTAGCTCGGGAGCATACGGACGGGAAACGGCCCCTGTTCTCCACTGAATGGTGGGGTGCGTGTCGTCGGAATGCTCATTTTAAGTGGTTCTCCAGGTAGGGTGGAAAAGATCTCCTTCGCCTTAAGAAAGTGAGTTTTTTTGTGGACTGTCGGGAACCGTCTTTTTACAGCCGCAATTGTTTAGCGTCGTGCCACGCGGCCGAGGCTGAGGAATAGCATTTCTTTCTTGCCTGAGTTCAGGTCTTCCGGGAATGCTTAATTTGATACGCAATGCGACTTGTGTCACCCAGGATTGCTTGCTACGTGATGTCTGTGCTGTGACCTGCTGTTCCTGGTCTGCGAGCGTTCGATGCTGGGACCACTGGCGGCTGTCCTGGCGGGGCAGCTACATGGAGGCGGTCTAGCTGCGGCTCCGTGGGAGCTCCCTACGGCTGCTGTCTCTCTCCATGATGGAGGGCGTGTTGGAGTGGGCGGCGCCGTCCTGAGCTGCATGGCATGGCGTCACTGCGGTGCCTGGGCCACAATATGCGGTCGGGAGGCTCCTGGGCCTGCCGATACGTCCTCGGCATGTCGGGGCTGAAAGCAGCAGCTGTACGGATGTCATCTACCAGCGCCGTCGCTGCAATTGCTTGGGCTGGCTTCAGCCCTACCGTTCGAAACCCTGGCCTGCTGTCTTCGGCCAGGGGTGGACGGGACCTGCTGATTACCGCCACCGACTGAGAAGAGCGCCAGCGCGAGCGACGATTGCTCGTGCTGGCCTGCGCTGCGCTACGTCGGACCCTGGGCTGAGAACTCTGCAGCTCGGGGTGCATTGGTGTTGCTTGTGCCTTCTCGGTGGGACAAGCTGCCGGCAGCTCCAGACACAGCGGCATACGACGAGACTGGGTCTGTGCTTGGCATGCCTGTTCGAGCCAACGTGTGCACTGTCACTTCAGAGGTCTTACCTGCGACACCTGAGCGTTAGATTGTGCAAGGCTGTTAGATTGTGCATGCGGCTGGCGATACCTATTTGATGACGGCGAGTGCGAGGACAGCTACTACGCGGGGCGAACCTTCATGTTTTGTTTAGTGTTACGAACATTGCGTCTAGATGTCCCAGCGCTGTGTTCTTGCCACCGTACGGAAAGGTGTAAGGATGGAGGGATGTGGGAACGCGACCTTAGCGCGTTCCCTTTCGTTCAGCTTCGCCCCAATGCTTGCTTCTCGTGGGAACTTTCGTGGCGAGACGTCGGCGTGGGGTATCTGCCTTCTCGTCGAAGGAGTGTCTTGTGGCCGGCGAGAGCGCGCGGGATGCAAGCGGCGAGAAGTTGAAGCTCGGGAAGCGAAGCGGCAGAACGCGCATGGTGACCTCCTTGCTTCGAGGATCGGGCAAAAAGGAGGGCGACAATGGCTGCCATCGGCGTCTCAGCGAGGCAAACGCGGGCGCGCTGAGACACCCCCGGAAATGACTGTTGTCCCGGTGGGTCGAAGCTCTCGATTTCGTTAAGTTGCCCGGACGAGGAACTAGATCCTCGCCGTAAACGAGCAAGCCTGCATGCTCTTTGTATGTTTACTATTCACTAATAAATGTCAATGAGAGAAAACACTTGTCGCCTCCTTTGTGCCGTCGAGACACGGCCCGCCGTGGCTGGCGCGGTACAACGCGCAGCCGCGGTGTGGGAGATAGCTTGCTAGCTGGTCGAAACGAGAAGTCAAATACGTATTAATGCCTCTCGTCGCCGGTTTTGATATTGCGTTGGGAAAGTAACTAACCTGCTTTAACCCCTGCGATCTCCACAGTATGTATTTATAAGTGTGTGTGTATACCTCGCGATAATAGTCAGTTAAAACCCTACTTTGCACTTTCGGACGTTCAATCGGTTCTCCTGATTAGAGAAAGTTAAATGCAGCACTGCTCTTTCTTTTAGGCAGGATACAAAACCAGGGACTTCAAGCCTTGTGCAGCGGCAAGCAATGTCATCGACATGGCTACACTGGTTAATTTGAAAGTTTATTTTTGTTACTTCCACGTGTAACTTGTATGGGTGCGGGCAGAGCATGTAGTGCGGAGGCAAGATACCCGTTGGTCATTAGGGGAACAGAGTGGATCCGCAGAGAACGCAAACGTGGCAGGGGGCGCCAGAAAGTTATATGGGCAGATGAGATCAAGAAGTTTGCAGGGACAAATTGGCCGCAGTTTGCACAGTACCGAGATAATAGGAGATTTATGGGGGATGCGTCTGCCCCGCCATGGGCGTAGGCAGGCTGCTGATGATCATGTTTTCTGTGCAAGTACATGCTGGTTTTATTTCATCTCGTAATTAATCTGCATTGAAAATATTACCACAATCTTCCTCTACTCGAGTGGGGAATATAATGTTTGTAGGGGAACAAGTAGCCTTAGGCTTGGTGTATAACCGCATACTCGCAGTAAAACAGTGCAAAGAGGAAGAAGCTCATTACTTGACAACTGCAAGTTTGGCGCTTGGACAAGTAAGTCTTAACTGTGACACACAGTGGTACCAGGGAACGAGAAGTGTGCATCTTGCATCAAAACGGGAATTGTTTTGCCTTTCACACCTTCTAGCCACCACTACGATTCGGTAAACAGCTTCCTGTGTGGTAGCTATGGTTTTACTAGTTCATAATAAGCTTATTTGACCCGGAAAAGTAAGAAGACAACGATATAGCAATGTTTTTTTCCACGGACTCCTGTAACAGAGAGCCTGCATTAGTTATACCGAGCGTTGGCTGGAAAATTCACAGGTTTTCAAGCCTACAGCGATGCTAGGTTATTTACAAATTTTCGTTCACAATCTGGTTTTGGTTGTGTGTTACGGTGATGTTGAAATGGTGATAATTTTCTTGTAACTATACCAAGTAAAGTTGTTTGATTTTGAGCTTTTGAACAACTTGTACACTTTGTGCCACAACCATGCAAAATGTGTTTGCTGTGCGCTAGAAAGACGTGTTAATTACCTTAATTTATCATTGGCATAAAAGTACAAGTCATTTGCATTATTAGGTTTAATTGGCGGAACATATCTAATGGGTACGTCACTCGCCTGATTCATTGAATGTGTTGCCACTTCATTTCTTGGTTTATGGTCTACATAAAATACACAACTCTAACGTGTATTTCATAAACAACTACTGCGTTCCTAGCAATAAATGTACCAGTTAATGTTGGAAGGAATACATCCACTCCCATATTATGCAATAATAAATCTCCACTCTATAGGTTTGTTCAATTGTAACCGCTTAATACTTTTGTATAACAGAAGCTCTTTAAAAAGGAGAAACAGCGCAACACATAAGAAAAACAAGAAAGTTCCTTGGTTATGGGCGAAAAAAACTCCGTACCTCATGCCCAGCAATGAAGTTTAGACTGCACCGTAACAAAGCGGTGTGGCCCGCTAATATGGCGGCAGTCGGCAGAACTTCTGTCGCCTCGAGTTCCTCACTGCTAGCTACGTCCAGGTCACTCCCAGGAATTGCTGAGGCCTGGAGGAGGCGATCTGCACGAGATTAAAAAGGGAAAAAATGTATTTTCGGTCATTCAAGCACAGGATCATTAGTAATCATTGGCCGTACCCTCTTTGTGGTACCCATTTGGCATGAGAGTTACGAAAGTCGGCCGCAGTGTTTGCCTTGCCACCTTGATGTTTTCTTCTCTTTATTGGAAGCATGATAGGGAATCCAGCAGATTTTTAATAAGACCAGAAGAGTCTGAGAAAGGGACCACAAAGCAGCACCCTTTCTCTGGACTTCCTTCGTCTGAACTGGCCTGCGCTGGACTTCCTTCGCGAGAACTGGCCTGGCATAGAACTCGTCACCCACCCGGGTCAAACGTACGGTATTGGACAAGCTGAGGAGAAAGTGTAGGGGGTCACACAAGCCATGCTGTTTGAACGCAATCTCCTTGCCATCGCTTCTTTTGAATTTGCACAGAAGCTGAGGTAGAGTTGGTGGTCACATGGCTGCGATTAGCAAGGCACGGATGATAGCTTTGATGGTTTCTAGCTCAATACATTCCCCATTTGAAAGCCATGCTTCGCTTGGGCACATAAGTTTTCAGTAACTGCTTGCCTTGTGCGTCTTAGCGGTATGGGCTCCGACTGCAGGGCAACGCGGTGGCTTCGTGGTGCTTCGTATCAGTGCAATGGTCAAGATTATCATTGTGGCGAGCAAAAACAGCATTTTGTTCGGTAAATATACCTGTTATAACTGACTGCTGGCTGGGAGTGGGCTCGCTGCCAATGCGCGCGGATGGAAGATCAGGATGAATGCACATGAGCACCGTGTTGGACGCGAGGGAGTCTGATGCGAGAGGGGCACTACTTGAGAGCAACGTTTGGGCTGTTAACGCTTGCTATGGTGGCTGCTCCGGCAAAGGCAACGCATCATGTTGCAGGCAGTCCTTGGCACTGAGGCTGACTCGAGGAAAAAGGACTGACCTGACTGCGCTCAGAGCGTTTGCCGTTCTTGGGGCAATCTTTCGGTTTGCGATAATGGTGACATGCGTGGCTGTATGGCGCAACTGTGCTTGTTTTGGTGGCTCGAAAATAAGACGTTCTTGTGCTGCCGCGAACCAGTCCTTACCAAGAATGAGGAGGAGTAGATTATCATCCAAAACAGCAGCTTCAACAACTCCTGAGAATGGGCCAACATATATCTTTAAAAATGCAGCATGAACAGTAACCACTGTGCTCCTCAAACCACAGCAAGAGGGTGTTCAGTCCACAAGGTGACCATGCTTGCAGGCACACAGGCATTAGATATCAGCGCCAGTTTGAATCCCGAGTGAGGAAACGCTTCGAATTCACCCACTCCGACGTCGGTTGCATTGAAGAAGGGGCATTGCTGCTGCTAGCCATCAAATGTAATGGGTGCACTGTGCAGTGCTGGAGGCAGCTGTGCCCTGGGCGTCGTAGGAGGCGCTGATAATACTGCCGAAGGAAAGCAGCTTGTGCGAGTTGGGCATTTGCATGTCAAGTGCCCCAAGGCATTACATGGGTAGCAGACGTCTTGGGACAGGTCCCGGCAATGACTAAAAGCGGGGGTTCCATACTGTGCCGAAATGGCTGCGTAAACGGCTTCTTGTTGATCAGTGGGCAGCTCACAAAAGCGCGCTCTTCGTGTACCTCGAGAAAGCTGTGTTGGCGACGGTTGTGGGTGAGGCCTGTCACGCTCCGAGGCACGAAATTGTTGCGTCGGCGGCTTTACAAAACCAAACTCTGGTGAGGGGCTTGCTTTGGCATGGAGATGTTGGGCGAAATAGTCGGGGCTGGTCCTGGTGGTGATAAAATCAGCTATCGTGGGTGTGCGATTGGCTGCTATAGTGGTAAGGATGTGTTGTTTGCGCAGTCCCTGCAGCAGGTAGTCTATCTTTTTAGCTTCAGAGAGCTTTACGGGGCAACGCTCAATGATTCTCAACTCGGCAAAGGCAAACTCGAGTAAGGTTTCGCCTGGGACCTGGGGCTCCTTCAAAAAGCTTTTCTTGCCAGTAGATGAGGGTTATGCCTGCGGAAGTCTGTCTTTTATGGCTGCACTCCAGGTGGCTCAAGTGGTGTACTGGTCACCCAACGCGAGGTGCCAGTTTCGCGTCCTAACTTCGAGCTGGCTAGGAGCGGTTAGGCGTGTGGTAGCGTCGTCCCACAAAGCAAGCTACTGATCTCGTTGCACGTCATCAAGCCATACCTTGACGCTATGGCTGTGCCAGCCATCAAACTGCGGGATGGGAGATGGCAGGTCTGGCAGTGTCGTCACCGTTATTGCAGGGCTTGTAGCTGCTGGGACGGCAAGGCAAGACTCTGTAGCGTGGATGCGAACAGCGTTAAAGGCGTCACGGCGGACGAGGCAGAAGCCTTGGGCTTCAACCGGAGGGTGGGTATGGCGGCAAGCTTCACGCTGCTGCAGAATGTCGGTCTCGAGTCGCTGAATAAAGTCCCCCTTGGAAACGGCGTTTTCCAGCTGCCGCCATGCCAATTCTTCACTTCTGAGGTGGATGCCTTGACGCGATATCGTCACTGGGTCGAGGCGCTCCCACACAATTCCCGCCATGATATTCTGCCGAGCCGGCTGCACGCAGGCGTTGACGCACACAATACGATCTTGCCGGCACGTTCACCAGCAAGTTCACGCACACGCGCACAAGGAGGCCAGTGAGCGAAGAGCGGGAGAAACGTTCGGGCGAGGAAGACAAAATGGCGCACCGGCTGTCGAATGACGATGGCAGGCTTAGTTAACGCGTTGGCGTACTTGCGTGGCTGCGTGGCTGCACAGAGGCTCGGGTGTCGACGGCGCCAGATGTGAGGGCTGGGCGTGAGGACTGGTGAGTTGAGGTGTAATGCCAACGCGTATCGGAGTTATCCAAAGGAAAGCGTTTATTTGAAGATTGAATGACAGGACTGAGCACGCCGGATGTGGGCACAAAAGACAGAACAAGCAAGCGCATCCCAGGCCTCACATAGGCCGGGAGTTGCGTCGGCGTAATGGCAGGGAAGGTGTCGTTACTGATTAGTATTGATTATGGCACATGCGGGCGTTCACACCAGACGATAGCACTGGCACCCAAGTTCCATTGCATTGAGGAGCAAAATAAAGTGTCAAGACGGAGGAAGGTGGAAGGTGGCTTCATAAAGGTAAAGCGTATCGCAGTTGTTCCGGAATACAACCGGAGTATGGGTACTGTGGACAAAACCAATATTCTGATAGGTCTGTACCGAACATCTTCACGATAAGAAAATAGACCCTCAGAGTAATAACACATTGCATCAAACTTGCTTGACAAATTCCTTATTGAAATACAAGCGTCAACTGACATTCAATAAGCAAGCAAGATGCACCAAATGAATTTGGTAGAATTCACATTGAGCATAGTTGAAACCATTACAAAACCCGCGACTACCGACCAGCCCCGCAAACGCGGATGGCCATCTTGATCTTCCCTTCAGCGTCAGTAAACGCACATCTGCAACATCCAGCGACCACTGCCTCACGTCCGGTATGACCAGCTTGGTCATTGGCCTCTGCTAGCAGCGAACGAACAGTGATGCAAGCTTGAGATATGTAACACAAAGTCTAAAAGCAAGTGCGAGAAGGGCAATGTGCATCTTTGTACGAAAAACTGTTTCAAAGCTTATCACTCAACTCAAGCATTGTGCGTCATTGTTAAAGCTTTTCCATCTGCGGTATTACTTTGCATCTTCAGACCTGTCCTTATGAGTGGACGTAAATTTTGTCCTATTTTTTGTGTTATCGCTTTGTACAACCCCTAAGCCCTGGTGTCCTATATATAGGACACGTAGCCGTCATTTATATCGACTGAGCGGCTGGAATGTGGTCTTGTATTGTTTTTTGGGCTTCACTGAGCTAATTTCCACGGAAAAAATCCTTCAATAAAAAAGTCAGGTCTGAATGCGCCCAGATGAAGATATTCTAGTTCAATGTAAACAAAAGAAATGCGCGTGCGCGGGGAACGTAATGCGCATGAGGGACAACTGGTGGACCGTCAGTTTAACAGAGTGGCTCCCATTAGACCGTTATGCAATAGAAGTCGACCGAGGAGTCGATGGAGAGATGAACTGGGGAAACTCGGGGGGAAAGCCTGTACTCGGCGAGCACTCGCCAGGAGTATACCTGAGGGCAGCGGGCACAAACACTTCTGGAGACGTGGCTGGAGATCTTTGGGAAAGGCATTCGTCCTGCAGTGGACACAACCACGCTGATGTTGATGATGATGATGATGCCGACAAAAGAAAACCACGGGCTTTGCGAGAACATAAGCACATTTTTGAGAAACTTAGGCATAAATGGCTATTTCCGGCTAATTATTTTAAGCAAAAAGCCCTGCTCAAGGGACTTACCGGGAACATCAATGGCGAAGCGCGTATTTTCCATGGGATCCTTGTTAACCCGACACAGGTAAGAACGGCTCGCTGCAGCTTCAGCATCCAGGACAGCGAGCATATATGAGCGTCCTTTGAAGGTCAACAGCTGGTCTTTAGGGTCCATTGGAATCACGCGGAAGTGCAGTGTGGTGATCTTTATTGGGTCATTGCGAGTAAATCCAAACTGAAATAAGGCCCATCTTTTATAAAAATGGATTTGGAATATTGGGATAGCGACATTATCAGTTTAGAAACTGTAATCACATGCTTTCAGGATAACCTAGCAGTAAAGAAGAAACGCGGCCCTGAGAAAGCCTTACGCAGCGGCTACACTGGATTTCTTTGACTGCAATGCAAAACACTACAATGAAAAACAAAGGTGTAAAATTGTTGTAGATGTAATTTCAATTTGGTGCCTTATATTTAGCTCAATAGGTGTTGAGACGAAAGCCTTAAGGGCCCCACTCCACGATTAAGCACCGTTGTTCTTGTTGGCTCGTCAAGAAATTGTACACAGTAAACAAATGTAAAATAAATGCGCGATCTGATAGGATATGAGCACGTGGTCTGCACATTAGCATCCCGGTACACTAGCAAATGTGCTATGTCCGCACCTCGCGAGCATAGAACAAAAGTGTCGTTGTTGATCCATTTTTAGTGGCAAATACCTACGCAGCCTCAGTTGCATTGGCTATTGGGTTAGCTGAAAACTTTTAAAACAGCCACGGTCCCTTTCCACACACCGCCGTGATGATGTCGCTCCGCTACTATAAAGCCGTGCAGAAAAGCCCCCTCTACGGCCACGCCACCACTGCTGGTGCTGGCGGCTCTGCGCCAAGCTTTGGCGGCTGCGCTGCACACGCGGATGCCCATCGGCCGATTGAGGAACAGCGTGGGAGTCCGGCGTGCAGGTCCGCGCGGCGTGTTTTCGTGTGCGTCTAAGGTTTCCTGAGCGATGCCGTTTACTATATGTGCGTTTGTGTAGGGGAACAATGGAGTGTTGCGCGCCTGGCTGCATGAAAAGGAAAGTAAACAGAAAATAGTTTTAACATGTCCAACGACGACTGAAGGCACTTTTGCACATTGGTCGCTACACTCATCTATGCAAGCACGCCTTCAGAGCTGAGAAAGGACACCTTCTTGGATGCGAAATACATCTTGGAACGAAATACATAGTTGCTATAGAGTTCTATTTCTTGTAAAGTGTAGGTCGACTGCCGGAGCTAGCGTTGCTTAAGAAAGCTAATACATTTTTTTTTTTTTTGCGTAAGAACCTGGATAATTCGTTTGCGCTTTGACTTGGCGCATAGGTAGTGTTTTGCGCCTGTCATATTTATAAGTCAAAATAAAAACAAACAATTTTTGGTCCTTGTGAATAAAAAAAAGCCTTCTTTCCTGTCGGTGCCCCGAAGACAAGTAAAGATCAAATGCACAGCATTTCCGAAGGGGTGCGCCGGCAAGTCGCATCTCTCGATCGTGGGACCCGTGTCGCCATCTTTCGGAGGCGCGGGACAACTTGTGGCGCTTTCGAAACAAACCAGAAATGAGTGAAGGATATAAGGCGCGTTCGGTGCATCGAAATCTGTGTCGGTTTCGTGGCTCAGTCGGTAGTGCACCGGGCACCTTGCGTTCTGCCCGCGGCGTCATGGGTTCGAACCGGGCGCCGGACACTGTTATTTCTTTTATAGTGTAGTGGCCTGGCTGCGGACTACGACAAGGCACGCCAACGCCGCGTGGCATTGTTACTAAAATGCTATGCATTTAATATATGTGTATGCCCAGTTCACGTAAAGGCGCGAATTTTCTGAGAAACTCGGTGACAAATAGTGTCGCTAAGCTTGATGTCATAAATTGACTATAAAATGCGGATTTGGTTGTATGGAGATTGTGCGGGAAAGAAGAAACGCCGACGCTTGCGGTGCTGCACCCCGCATGACGGCTGATCCGCGGGCTGTGTGGGTCCTGGACGCCCGAAGGGTGGCTTTTCCTTACGAAAACGGATTCCAAACGGCTGTTGATTTCGCAACCCTTAGTTGTCGGTGTCAGCTATATAGAGGAACTGAAGACAGTCCGAAGTCTTCCCTGCTGCTGCCCAGTGAAAAGCCGCTAACGTGACAGACATACACATTTGAAGAGTAAAGCCGGGATCAAGTGCTTTGAGGGGCTGTGCACTCGCTCTGCAAAATTCACAAAAGTGCAATGTTGAAACACTAAATTTGTAGAATAGTGATTGCCGCGTCTCACCCGAATGTGACTGCACATGTTCAGAACGCGTGCACATATGGGCACAGAAACGTCGTCCCTTGCAAGCTGTGTCGTGTGGCAGTTTGGTTTTTGGCAAAATTGGCGCCATGTGACGAAGAAGCGAAAGTAATGAAAGGGATGGTCATACGGTATGTTTATCGCCCCAAAGTTCTCTCTTAGGTGTGAATTTAAATTGCACTCGCGTACACACTCGTCAAATTTCCGGGACGCGATTTCAAGAAGTCGAAGCCCATTTCTCTGCAGAATGACGGCTCAGTATTTCATGTGCCGTGCTAAATGACGATCACCATAGGCGTGGCAGGAGTTTGCAGACCAGACTCAGAACAAATTGACCTCGCTTTGTGACATCTCGTCCCGGAAACGTATGAAGCCGGGTGTGCATTTTTAATGCGGCGGTATGCGGTAAGCGACACCTTTTTTAAAGGGAACAGAAGCACGCGTGTGTTTACACAGGAGATGTAAACGCTGGCTGCTTGTTGCCGTTTCTCGTGTTCCTCCACGAACACAGCCTGCGCGTTTTACTCTTGACCAAGAAAACGACTTGTACATCGTAGCGAGATCCGACATTGCTAAGCTTCTGTGCTATCTTGCGCGTGGATTACATTCATTAGAACCCGTATTCCAAAAAAACACTAGTTGTGGGGCAGCACTTGCCTTGAACCTCTTCTTTGTTGTCCTCTCGGTTTGTAGTGTTCCAGCAAGTCTTCTCGAAACGTTTTAAATCTCTTTTGTGGAATTTCGTCAGGTTACAGAAAGCATGGGCCAGTAGCATGCCTAATGGACCGTAGCGCGTTTACGCGTATATCCGAGCTTTTGTTTAGATGGATCGTCATGGGAAGTCTCCAAAAAGTTGTTTTGTGCTCCTTAAGGTACAATAGGCAGTTTGCTTCATCGCCACGGTGAAAGGTGCTTGTATAGGACGCCAGCTAGACAGTTTAGAGAATACTTGGAGTGACTTCAAATTTATGAAGAAAGCTCAATCAGGAAAGTGGTTTAATAAGCTCCGAAGAACATTGGCAAATTGGGCCTTCAAATCCAACGTAGGGCATTCAGAAGACGAGGCGGGCGCGTATCTCTAGCCTTTCGCTAACCATGGCTTCAAGACTGGTTAATAGATAATTAAAAAGATGTGTTGCGCTTTCCATTTACATTTATGGGCTAGAGATATAGAAAGTTCTGTCAGAAATAATTATTAAGGTAAGTAGGGGTAATTAGACAATGCTATGAAATTACACATGCAGCAGTTAGGTGGATAAGAAAGTTGGTTCCCCGTTGTAGAATATGT
Organism: Haemaphysalis longicornis; assembly: GCF_048455015.1. Lineage (NCBI taxonomy): Eukaryota > Metazoa > Arthropoda > Arachnida > Ixodida > Ixodidae > Haemaphysalis > Haemaphysalis longicornis. Next base: position 127,164,665 of record NW_027526295.1, on the reverse strand, counting down.
GTAGGGCTATGGAAGCCCATTTACCGAACTTCGCATGCAGATAACTGAGAAGAGAGTTGTATAGCAATGCGTAAGTGTTTATTCCGAGTTTAATATAGCCTTATTTTACATTAAGCAACAAAATTGCTCTCCTTTTTGCCCACTTAGTTTGCGTTTGTGAGTGTTTGCCTTAAGAGAGTGAATTGCCTTTTCCTTTGTTTGTATAAGTTTTGTTTTTTAGTTTTCGCCATTTTCTTCGTTTACGATGTTGCAAGGAGAAATATGTTGACTCCCTCAGTTATGCATTGCCGCGCTAATGCTCCGTGGTGAACCATTGGGGCTTCTCTTGAATTTTTTTTTTGAAGTTGCACTTTTGCTGCGGGGTTAATTATAACTTTTTGTTCGCCACGTGACTGCGGTTTACACTAGACGTGTCACATATTTTTTTAAGTCCAGGCTTTGGCCAATTAAAGTTAGTCTGTCTGTCTATTTTGTATACAGTAATTCCTCGTTATAACGAAGTCAGCGCGACGGCAAAAAATTTTGTTATAAGCGGTCATTCGATATAAGAGGCAACTCGAGCGAAGCTAAAGTAGTGAAAATTTAATTGCGCTACAACTAGGCGAAATCAAAGCACAATGTATTCAGTGGAGAAACATTTTGTTCAGGTGCAAAAAAAGCTGTGAGCTTCGGCGGTTTCGTGTTCTTGCAGGGCGCGAGCAAACGCCTTCTACAATTTGACCAAACAGTGACTGGCGACCCGACGCCTTTCAGAAGGCCAAGCGAATGAGGAGGAGCAGGGAGTGGCCACTTTTATAGAAGGGGGGAGGGGGGGTTGCGGGCGTAACGCAAAGCTACGAGGGTTTCGCGCTGGTAAGCGTCGCAAATTACGTGGGTCGGGGTCCGAGGTTGTTTTTGTTCAGCTCAAAAAAAAAAAATGATTGACCAATCACCGTGGCTACACAGCGTAGGCATGAATACTGAGAGGTTTCGCACTAGGGTTTTGTATGATCACTGGGCAAATTTTTCGCGAGGTGTGCAGCAGGGAATTTTGCAGAACGAGAGTTTTTCGGCGCCCCGGGTCGACGACACTGCTTATTCTGCGCTTCGAGTATAAGTGTTCCCGCACCGTCAAGTTCACGCTATTGACCCATGTCTAGGAACAAAATTCAATGACCCTACCACGCATTTGGACCGTTTGTCTAAAGTAGGATGGCGCGAATCAAGCTTGTTTGGCTCGAGAAAATCGCAGGGGAGACACCGGCTTGTTAACCCGCCATGTTGACCGCCTGACTCGCCGCTGTATCGCCGCCGCTGGGCTATGCCTCCGCTGGCCACTTTTCTCTAAGCGGGTCCAGCACTTCGTGTGCTCTCAGTAATGAGGCCTAAAATGCATTTGTTTGGGATGGGACCAGAAGAAATTTCGAAAAAAAGTGATATTTCGAGTAAAGCGAGTTCGTTATAATGAGAGATTACTGTACGTTTGCATTAATTCTCTATTAGATGCGACTGAATCTCATTCACTCGCCGTGTCCCTCTATACGGCGTTGTTGTTGTCCATCCACACCCCTTCCCCGTTCTCCTCGCCGCGCGAGCTGCGCTCTCCGCCGCTCACCCCCTCTTCTCTCCGATGGCGAACAGTCTCTCGCGATCGGCATTGGATTCGATTCGATTGGGTTGGCTTGGCTTGGCTTGGCTTGGCTTGGATTGAATTGTATTGTATTGGATTGGACTGGATTGTATTTGGATTGGATTGAATTAAAGTGGATTGTGTTGGATTGTGTTGCGTCATAGCCGCGCCACGTTGCGTCATAGCCGCGGTTGTTCCAGCACCGGCGTTCCGATTTCCATCGATGCGTTAAATGGAGCCTAACAATTCTGCTATAGCCCGCGCAACCGCAACAAGCACCGATCACTGTGATATCAGGAATGCTAGCACCACTGAAGACAAGGCTGCGAAGCGGTGTGAACGTGATGCTGAACGCAAACGATTGAAGTGAGCAGCCGATTCTGAACTTCGTAAACGTGAACACCAACTCAACCTCCAAGATGCGTCGCATCTCCACAGGGTTCTCCTCGCGGGAAGATGGGGTAATTTTTAGTCTAGAATCGGTGTTAATAGGGTATTTATTGAAATATTTATACATCTGTGCCAATGCAAGAATCTACCTTGTTGATGCTTAATTTTCTTGCGCTTCTTTTATTTCTGGTCTTGGGTTTATCATTATCTGTATCGCGTTTGGTCAGAGCATATAAGAGACTTTTTATGTCGTCAGTTGCACTCGCATGAGTTTTGTTTTGTATTTGTTACAAAATGGCCTCTATCTCTACTTGCACTATTATAACCACTATATATGTCACATCCAACAATCATCATTTGTGTGCGAATGCGTAGGGTTTGAGAGTTGGCCTTTTTAACTGGAGAGCAGTATATGTCTTTGCCTCCACGCCACCTCTCCTCCCCCCCCCCCCCCCCCCCAGATATTATTCCGGTGAAGCCGCTTTACTAGGTGCCGCTTTTATGCTCCTCCACGTGACCTCGCAGCCCTCTTTTACAACTGGTATTGTGTTGGATTGTGTTGCGTCATAGCCGCGGCAGACGCACTGGCGCCGGCGCGTGCCCAGGTGAGAGCGAACACTCTCTCTCAACATCTGCGGGCGTGCGGCCCAGCGCGCTCTCACTCCGCCTGTGGGCGGCGCTGCGCGCGGTGCTGCGCATGTGCAGTACTCTCTCTCTCCGCAGTCTCCTCTCCTTCGGGCGCGCTGCGCATATAACCGTTGTGCCGCTCTCCGGCGGCCTTTCGGTCGACGGTTGCTCTCCGCTCGCGCTTGAACCCCCCTCAGCGTCGCATCACACCAGGGTTCCCACGAGGGGAGGTGGGCGTAATTTTTTTTGTTTTAAACTTATGTGTAGATCAGCGCAACTTTCTTCTCTTGTTTCGTGCGTTATTTTCTGGTAATTACTGATAGCATCGCTAGAAGTTAATTTTTACCAAATTTTTAAAGTTTTTCTGACGTGTAAATTTCGAATAAGGCACAATTGAGTATTTTTTCGTATTGTTTCTTGTACTCCGTTGACTGCGTCCACGGTCTAGGTCTCCCTTTTGCCCGGAGTGGAAGGGCACTAATTGCTTGCGTTCTTTGTAATTTTACTGTATTTTAGGTAAGTCTTGTTCTTTTCATTTTCGCTTATTGTGCCCGACGGAAGTGTGATTACGTAAAGAATTTGCTATTTCTTTTGAGGCAGACCTCACCAGACTGACGTGACGACCATCTCACTCCCTTTTATACATTCCCTCCCTCTCGACTCCCCCAAAAGCCGTGAATCACCGATACGGATTTATTCATTTATTGCTTCAGCTTTTATTACTTCTTTTCTTTTATTCTTTAATTATTCTGTAATTATGAAAACTCTCATTTTTTACTGCCTTCTGGAAAAATACTCCATTCACTTAATATAGCAACCATGCACTAACTCTGCTAATATGCATTTTTGGGCCAACAAGAAACCGTGCATGGTAGGTATTTTTCTGGTTATTTTTTGTGCTTGTGCTTGGTTTGGGGATACATTGTTGTTTTTATTAGTTCATTTTTAATATATTTCACATGCTCTATTTATCTCAATTGTTCTGTAATATTAGACTTAATTTACAAAATCGAACCAATAAATGTGCATCCGCCCAATTTCAAGTTTTTTTCGAAAACGCAAGGCAGAAAGTGGTTTTATCAAACAAAACTCTGTACAAAAGTAAAAGATGAATCACTATAGCGAGGGGCCACAATCTCAGCAGTGGCCAATAGCAGTTCCAGCAAATAGTGATGACCTCCCGCCACTATGTGCCTTTCTTATTGTATGTATATAAAACAACCCCGCTACCTTACACGCGGATTAACTGAAGGACTGGGCTCAACAGAAGCTGCAGGACGGGGCAGACCACTGCAGTCTTTCACCGAAGTGGGGCTTGAGAGGGTAACGAAAGAATAGACCAATATATCCAATATCCTATAGGCAATCGAATAGTAATGCCGGTACACTGACTACGTGTGAAGGAGGGCTCAGGTGCCTTGGAATATTTTTCTTATTTTAACGTTAGCGAACCTTTGAAATACCCCTTTTCTACAACCTGCATGAACATCTTCGGTGCAATGGGCACTCATGATTGCAGTCCACTCACATGCACCCACGCGAGCGAGCACACGCACGTACGCACGCACACGCACACACGCAGGCACGCACACGCGAACACGTACACACAGACACAGGAAGGAAGGGAGGTAAGAAATTACAGTACTCGCTCCACACGGGCTCTCTATAGTTGATTTGCTAAAATTAATTCAAAATAACAACAGAAAGTTGCGGTATTTGAAACAACAAAATTTATCAGTTTGCAGGCAGTAGATTGACTTGTTACAAATCTTGACTAACGCCTTCATTGGACGCGTGCACTTTGTATATTAAAAAACCCTGCACAATTATTCGGTTCCACAAATTGTGTTTCTGAGAAAGCGCACATGATGGAAAGATTATTACACTTGGTTTTGCTCTATAGAAGAGATTAACATAAATGCTGAATTTTACTCTTGAACACAACGTAAATAAATATTTTTTTAGAGCCAGAAGTTGTAACATACAAAATTCACACGTATAACACCAACATCATATCAAATAAAGAGAAAAAATACACAATTTCTACTTCCAAACCTTGTAGAGTTTCAGGTGTATGATGGTGCAACCCGAAGAGTCAAGGCTTTCAGTCATAACTGTAATATTTGGCACATGAGGCTGGAACTCCGGAGCATCTCTTGAATTAGTCGAGATGTCGCTCTCAGCTTCTACTCTCATAACAGCGCCACCTGTGCAGAATAAATGGTTCCGTTGGCAGTTCTTTCATAAGATCCACGTGTTCTCCCTGTGCAAGTGCATTTCCGCGAACGCTGCTCATTCCCCTTTAAATACACAAAACTTTTAGCAGTCTAAGGTGACGTAAGGTGTTCGCTCTTGCAATTAACAAGGAATACCTTGTCGTTGGTGAGCTAATTGCCGTATTTTCGCGCATAAAAAAAGTGATCTCATGAGTGTTGATATTATGACTGATGTTTCCCGACGTTGGTACTTGCGCTTTTTTAAAGGCCACAGTTCATAAGAACGCGGTTATCGTTTAGAGAAATTATGCACTGACTCCCTAGTTTTTGTACATGGCTTGTGTAGCATTTCTACCCAATTCCTCTTGTATGTGAACAAACACCTATAAGAAGTGTAGATTACAATTGACGAGTGTTTGGTTCAAACACGAGAATTGACAGGCGAAAGTCAGAAACTATTTATAAAAAAACTGTGAAAGGCAATACGCTGAGGACGTTCTGGCGGATCTTATTCACACTAATTCAGAATGGGGTACATACTACTATAACTTGTGATCTTGCACGGATACATTGTGGAGATTTACCATACAGTGTACCATGCATTTTTATTACTATTTCAGCTGACTATGTGACCGTTAACTGGTTGAAAGCAAAAAAAAATAGGTACGTCCAAGATGTTTTTGCCTCGTGCTCTCGGGTTACGTTGGTATGAAATGAGTAAGGCATTAATTGCGGATTTTTCTTCAGTAGCCGTAGTACAGAGATTTGTTACTTCTTCAAATTTATTTTTATCTCTTTTCGACCGAATAAAGCATACATGCTCTATTTCAAAACAAACCTAAAATTATTGTTCTATCCGACATCGTTGAGTCTGACATCGGCCAATAAACACTGAGTATGAATTGTTCTGGAATTGCTGTTCCCGAAAAACCGAAGTTGGATTTATGAATTGCTGTTTGCCTAAACGTTTTTAGAGCAAATAGCAAAACTATGTCGCAGCCAAATCTACGTTTCTTAGATGTTGGCATCACACAGAATTTACGGCTTCGTAATTCTGTAATTCCGTAATTTCCCCAAAAACGAATACTTGAGCTTCCAATATACATTGCACCAAAAGCACTGCTTTTTATTTTTACATTTAGCGTGAACACCGTATTTACACCATTCTAGCACATCACTCATTATAAAACGCCGAGAAGTTTACTAAGAAAACATAAAAAAAAGGTTGCGCCGAATATACCCCGCACATGTAAACTTATGACACCTTGTAGCTGGAAGAAGACATTTTATTTAAAGCACGCAACTTAGGCTCAAAGAACCGCTGGTGTTTCATGCACTTCTTAACTAGCTGCTGCAGGATTCAAAACACGAGCAGGGAAGATGCCAAGCGCTTGCTTTTTCAAGCGCCTTCATTATTTGTTACGTGGCGGGCTCTTCCATTTAGTCCTTTCTAAATTCCGCCAGGTATTGAAGTTTCGAAAAACATTCATGCTCAATGACGGTGAACGATTGTATGAAAATATGGCTTTTTTGTTTACGCCAATCGCGCATAAAGTCTCCATGAAGAATCGTGCGCGTGACTAATGTCACTCGGTTCTCCTCGATATCAGCAAGGAAAATTACCTTTCACTTCAAAGACGCTTTAGAGCGCTGCTTCTTCGAGACCATAACAGCTTAACTAGAGTGCAAATTGCAGGGCAGCAAGGCGTGGAACAGCTGTATAATATGCCCATTGCGGATTGCATGGGCTAAAATTCACCGACCAGATTTTAAAAGCTTGTTCGGATTAAGTTGAGCTGTATTCCGCAATTAGTGTCTATGACGATGCTTTTAAAAGGGGTAAAGACGATTTTGGTGTTCAGCCCGGTTGGAACGCGCACACAAGTCTGTAGGCTATTTGTAGTGAAAAAATGTCGCGCTTTAAAAGCTTGCGAATAGCGTAGTATACCGCAGAAAGAATTGGTTGCATTAGTTACATAAATTTAAATGTCAAACTGCATAATAACAACTCAATGTATTTTCAGGGCAATAATTCTTACGGAAAACTCCGCCCACCTTTACGCGAGGGGAATGACGTACGGGGCAGAAACTTGGGGTCTTACTAAACGACTTGAAAGAAAACTTAGATCGGCATAACAGGCTATGGAAAGGAGAATGCTAGGGGTCAGGCTGAGGCATAGGACTCCAGCCGCGTAGATTAGGGAAAAGACAGATTTAAAACATTGTAGTTCAAATTGAACGAAGGAAATGGGCTTGGGCGGGCCACGTTGTGCGCATGAGGGACACCTGGTGGACCATGCGTTTAACAGAGTGGTCCCAAATAGACCTAAAACGCAATAGAGGTCGCTCAGGGTCTCGATGGAGAGATGTGCGGCGGAAATTCGGGGGTAGAGCATGGAGTCAGCTAGCACCCCATAGACGTAGCTGGAGATCTTTCGGAGAGCCTTTCGTACTGCAATGAACGCAAGCAGGCGGTGATGATCATGATGATGATGATGAAGAAGAAAACCACGAAAATATTAAAAGCACAATGAAGAGAAAGATACCCGGAAAGGATTATTTCAGCTGAATAATTTGAAAAAAAAGGCCTTGTGAAGTGACTTACCGGCATTGTCAAAGAAGAAGCGTGTACGTCTCAGTGGGTTATTGTCAATCAGACACTCGTAAGGACCATCAACTTCAGCTTCAGCGTACTTCATACTCAGGGTGTAGGTGCGGCCTTTCGTGGTCAACCGTGAGGCTCTAGTGTCCCTATTGACGACGCGCAAGTGCTTTGTCTCAATACATTTTGGGACATCGGGATTCCATGCAGTCTGAAATAGGACATCTCTTCAATAAAAATTGATTTGGACTACTTGGTGAGTGACATTAGCAGTTAATAAACTGTAATCACACGCTTTTAGGATAACGTAACGGTAAAGAAGAAACGCTGCTCTGAGGAAGCCTTACGCAGCGGCTACAGTGGGTTTTTCTGAACTACAATGCAAAATACTAGAAAAAAAGAAAGGCGTAAAACGTTTTAGTACATAATTTTAGTTTAGTTCCTTATATTTAGCCTATTGAGTATTAAAACAATAGCCTTAAGGGCCCCATTCCGCAAGAAAGCACAGCTGCTGTTGTTGGCTCATCAAGAAAATGGTAACCGCCAAAAAGAGCAAAGAAACATAAAACACATGCGTGATTTCATAGGGTAGGAACACGGGTCTGCTCAGTACCAGCCTTGTACTCTAGCAAATGTGCTATTTCCGCGCGTCACCGGCGTAGTAGAAATTTTTTGTCGTGGTTGCTGCTTTCTTAGTGGCAAATACCAACTCCGTCTGTATTACATTGCCTATTGCGTTAGATAAAAACTTCGAAGCAGCTACTGTCTTGCTGCTCACGCCTGCCCTTTTGCGCTCGCTAGCCTTACCGCGTGCTTCCGTCCGAAGTACTGTCCGACGCGCAGCGCCTATTGCCGAAAATTATGCGACACAATTTGCAAGGTTTGTATAACGTTCGCAAGGGCCCCTGGGATGCGCAGTTTCTCAAGTCATCCGCGGTCAGTCGCGTGCCGGCGAATACGCCTGGAGCTTCTTTATGCGAGATAGCACCCCCATAAGATTTGTCCGGACACTTTTCACCCGCAGCCGTGATTACGTATCTCCGATGCTATAAAGACGTGCAATAAAGCCCTCTATACGGCCACCACCGCAGGCGATGGCGGCGCTGCGCCTGGGTTGGGCAGCCACGCTGCACATGCGGATGCCCATCACCCGATCGATGAAAAGCATAGGGATCCGGCGTGTAGTGGCGTGGAGTGTGGTTTCGTGCTTGTCTGTTGTTTCGTGTGTGATGCCGTTTAGTTTATGTGCTTTTGTGTAGCGGAATGACAGTTTTGCGTTCCTGGGTGCACGAAAAGTAAAGTACACGGAAAACAGTATTAAGACATCCTACGACGACTAAGGTGCTTTCACGCATTTGTAGAGACACTCATGCAAGGACGCGCTGGGAATGAACACGTCCTTGGGTTCCAGTTTGCCTGGCATGAAGTACATGCTTTAGAGTGCTGTTTATTTTGAAGTGTAGTTCGGCTGCCAGAGATAGCGTCGTTAGAAGGCTAATAAATTTTTTTTTGCAAAAAAAACCTGGCTAATTCATTCGCGCTCAAACTTGGGGCATTGGTCGCGTTTTATGCCACCCATATATTTTAAGAAAAATTAGACAAACATTTTATCGGTCGTGGCGAATACAATATATATGCCCGGTACCCCCCTCCCACCCCTTATGTAACAAACTCCATACAGCGCCCATATTGTTCACGTATGGAAGGGATCTTAAGAAAACCGAGGCGCCAAATAATGTCGAGAAGCTTGATGTAATGTATCGAATATAAAATGCGGCATACACTATATGAATATTGAGCGTGAAATAGAGCGCCGACGCCTGCGGTGCTGCACCCCGCATGACGGCTGATCCGCGGAATGTGCGGCTCCTGCACGGGCGACGGGTGGCTTTCCCGCACGAATTTGGACTACCAAATCGCGGATGATCTTGCAACTCTTAGCTCTCGATGCGAGCTATATAGAGCAACTTAAGACACTCCAAAGGCCTCCCTACTGTCTCCCTTTGGAAAACCGCTGCTAACGCGACAGACAATATGGGCGGCGTTCAACATTCACACTTGGGGTATAAACCCGGAATCCGAGGTTTGAGGGGCGGAGCACTCGCTGCGCAAAATTCACAAAACTGCAATTATGAAACATAAAATTGTAGAACAGTGCTTGCCGCGTGACAGCCAAAAATGAGTGCACATGACCAGAACACGTGCACAGAAGGGCACAGAACCCTTGTTCTACGCAACCTGTGGCATGTGCCAGTCTGTTTTCTGACGTAATTGGCGCTATGTGACTAAGAAGCGAAATCTATGAAAGGGACGGGAACACGGCATTGGCAGAAAACAAATTTGGGGAGGTAATTACCACCAGAATACAAAAAACGAAAGCCAAGAAAAAAACGCTATACCGACGTGGCAGCAAGGAAGGTATTTGGTGTCTCCAGTTTCTTGCCTTGACACCATGTAAGCAGACACAAGGGCCCTGAAGAACTTTATTTTACAGACGTCAGATATTGGTAATAACTAAGGATACGGAAGATCGATGTAAAAAGCGTTGGTTGATTCGAAGCTCGTTACACCTGTACTACAGACAAATGAAGCAAGGGCACACAGAAGTCTATGTGTTACGCTGGTGACGATGCGAAATGTTATCCTTTCCCTAACTCGATATTATTATAAGGAGCAGCTCAACAGCCGGCAACCATGCAAGAGTGCCCACAGCACTCCTTGACTCAAAATAATTTCATTCTATTTCTGCACATATACATCAAGTAAAACTGAGTGGCGTGAGTTGGTGTAGCATCTTAGAAAAAACGAGCGCGCAGTGGTCCGGGATAAAACAAATTAAAGCCGTTCCACTCAACGTGGAATCTGTCGAAAGTGCAGAGCAGCAATTCGCAATAATGGGCTGTGGCGCCGGTTCCGGCTGCCTGCTGCTACCCATCACATTCTTCGCCTTCCTGTCTCACTCATTTACTGATGAATTGAGTGGAGGTTTGTTCAATGCAATCAAAAGTTACCGTTTTTGCAGTGCTCGCGCGCCCCGGCCTGGAACAGCGCGAGAGGGAGTTCTGTTCTTTCTTTCTTTGTTTTCATGTCGCGCGTTCAGGCGCCTTGCTGCGCAGTTTGGAGCAGACCGTTTCTGGCTGCCACTTTTCTCTCTTACTATTGTAAAGCACAACCCAATTTGCGTCAATAACTTTATCAATGCGGGTCCTGGCAGTTGATTACATGTATTTGGCCTTAAATGTACCGGCAGTTTTTTTTTTCGGTATATAGCGGGAAGATGTATGACATGCGCCACCGTGCGCGAGTTTGGAACAGTTATGGCCATATAAAGCGCTTGTTTTTCGGAGCTTCTGTGGTACACCGTTACGGGTACGCTGTGGGGTTTCACGACATTCCTAAGCTTCCGTGCCATCATGCGCAAGGATTACATGAAAATGGGCTTTTTAGTAAACCACTTCTTGTGTCAACGCATGTCTAGAGCCTCTTCCATTTTGCCCCCTCCGTTTGCAGCGTTCCAGCAATTCTTCGTCAAACATTTTATATAATTTCGGTGGAATGTCGCCCGGCTAGGCATTGGGTCAACTGTATGACTGCTGGTCTGTAGAACGTTGACGCGCATATGCGACGTGTCTTCGACAGCGGTTGTCATGGGAGGTCCCCAAAATTTTATTTCGAGCTGCTTAGGGTACAATAAGCAGTTAGCTTCAGTCACGCGGTGAAAGGTTCTTGTATAGAACGACAAAACGGAGACATGAGGATAAAATTCCTCGGCAAAACCGCCTCGCTAAAATTTTGAGGCCTTCTTGAGAGAAATAAGTCGGTATCTGCCGGGCCATGTCTGCCTATTGCCGTTAAATACACAATGGATGCGTTCAGCACGCGAAAAAACAATTCGTCGTCGTCGTGCTCATTCGCCGCCGAAGCAGGGTACAGCTGTTGCTCGCGAGATGCAGCCAGTATCGGCATGCTCTTGTCCTGACGGACTTGTGCACGACGGTGACGTCGAATTCCTCACTCCAGCATGCTAGCTGTCAGGACGGGCCATTCGGACTCATGAGTCAGCAACGGGAGTGATGGTCACTTACCACTGTAAACGAACGAACATAATGGTACGGTCGGAATTTTAGCACTCCACACACGAGGGGCAGCAATCCTTTTCAGTGGCCGAGAAAGAGCCTTTTGAAGGTGACAGCGTTCTGCATGCGTAAGCTGTCATCATTTCGGCACGGCCTTGCCATTGCAAGAGAACCGCTCCCAAAGCAACGTTACTGACTTTGTTGTAGAGTGTGGTGCCTGTGTTTCTGTTGAAATTGGTGAAGGCAGGTGGTTTTTGCAGTTTTTTCAGGAGTGCTTCGCATGCCTTGTGTTTATGTTTAGCCTAGAGTCACCGCACATGATCTCGCGTAATCTTTGGAAGAGGGGCTGCTATGTGGGCACACTTTTTTATAAATACCAGTAGTATGAGCATAGCCGAATACAAATGTCTGATGGCTTTTTTTTGGATGGCGTGAAAAACTCTGAAACCGCTTCAATGTTGCCATTATAGCGGATGAACTCCAGCAATGCTGACCACATGACCAATAAATAGCAGTTTCCCGAGCGCAAAATTGCAATTTTTGGGTTTCAGAGTAGGTTTGGTGAATAGTAAAGTTTCAATGGTAGACGTGAGGCTTTCGTGGTGTTCTTCGAAATAGGTTGAATGAACGGTCACGTCGTAGAGATGCACGACAAGCAGATTTGCCAATCTCCGCCCGGTAGCAAAATGTCCATCAGCATTTACAAAATACCCTCGGCGGAACACAACCCGAAAAGTAAAGCTTGGAATTCGTCATTCCATCTGGCGCCGCAAAGACACTTTTCCCGAGGTCCCGCACATCGACCAGGAAAGCTGGAGAAGTTCTTTATTTTGCGAAACATGTGTGATGTCGGTTCCACATCCAAGGATGTTCATATATGAAACTTCTAGAAACACCTGACAGTTAATGGGGGTCTTCGGTTCTAAGAAGAACCATAAGAAAAATCAACACTGGAAATCTTCTCGGATAGGCCGGGTGGCAGCGCTGGTGTCCACAGTAGCACTTCAATGCAGCGGGTATATGGGCGTAGCGATGAATAGAACAGCACAGCATGTTTTGTTCTTGCACCGTGGCTTCTTCGCAGATGCTGATTGTGTGGTACAATTGTGTTAACCGAGTAATCAACTGCCCAGATAATGAGGAGGCCGAAGAAAACTACGCGGACAGGAAAGGGATGTCAGTGACGAGGTAGGGGGAACGGCCCAAAACCAGCAAGAAGAGGAGTATCCGGTAGTGCGCTGAATACACGTCTTAAAAGCGAAGATGAACAAGGTTAGCATGTGATTCCATTGTTTTGTAATCGAGCTTAGTATACATTAACAGCATATCGGAGACAGGTTTATGGTAGCGTTCAATGCGGCCACTCATGTGAGGATTGTAAATGAGAGTCGTTTTATGAACACTATTTTCCGATCTAAACATATTCGCCAGATTATATGCTATCCGCTCTGTGTATATGCGGCAGGCTCGATGGAGGTTAAGTAAAGGCTTACGCTCGGGAATGCTAAGCAGCTTTTTGGGAAGCAATGGCGGCGGGTGTGACGAAATAAATTCACGCATCTCCACGAAGTGATTCATTCATAACAAGTGGACGAAGCATTGGGGATCGTTCTTACCGTAAATCACTCGTGAGAGTGCTTACTGCTGCTAAAACGATTTCGAATCCACTCCAATCCATTACAATTCAATTTAATCTAATCCAATCCACTTCATTTTAATCCAATCCAACCCAAATCCGTTCAATCCAATTCAATTCAATCCAATCCAATGCTCCTCGCGCATGCGCATCACGGCTCTGCAGGAGAACTCTTTCTCTCCTTCTCTTTCTCTCTCTTTGTGAACCTTTTATTTTGTCCCTGTTAAGCTTTTGTGAACAGGTGTTTCACAGATGTTTCACCGGTTCACAGATGTTTCGATTCACACGCTGCTGTGCGTCCCTCTCTCTCTTCTCTCTCTCTCTCTCTCTCTATCTCACTCTAACCTTCTGTCAACCTTTTATTCTGTTCTTGTTAACTTTTTGTGAACCTTTTGTTCACAGATGTTGCGATTTACCCGGTGCTGTGCCGTGAGCACGGACGCCGGACGCCGGACAAGCCTCGGCCTTAAGGTGCTTCGCCCATAAAAAACCTGCGGCGACTATCTCGCTCGGGTTTTTGTCATACTCATAGTTGGTAATGTAGGTGCGTCCAATCCATCCTATTTGTTCTCCTGTATCCACTCGTGAAGGGCCTTCTCTACCTTGTAATGGCTGTTGACGACGCGCCCGTGCGACCTAATGTCGACGGTAGGTGTACCCAGACTTTGCACCAGTGAATGGACTCCATTTCATCTACGCCGCTTTTCTTGGCTTCTCTCAGATATTCAGGGTGGTGCCGTAGCTCCTCCGTGGAAAAGGGGGAGCTGAAACTGCATGATTAGATGGCCTGATAAAGATCTTGTGCGGTGGGTGGCTTTCGAGGAAACGGCCATCGGAATGAGGTGAAACAAGGGCAATCCCGGGCCTCGATTCCGTGGCGCCAACTCGGGTCTCTTCTTCCTACTCGCACGCGTGTTTTCACAGCATTGGAAAGACACGGAGGCGACACACAAGGGAGGCAGAGAGCCGTTGGCCCGTTTGCTGTGCTCTTGCGGGCCGAAGTACCCGAGCACACGGAGAGAGGTAGGCTTGATTTTTCAACTAGTTACTTTCACCTCTACCTACCAATAAAAAATTACTGGTATACGCGACGACGCGGTGACGTCAGGCTTCATTTTGGTAAGCGGAGTCTTCCGATTTCGCACGCGGTCGGGCGCCTGTTCCTCTACGTAAGGAGACAATTAGAATTTACCAGCGCTTCATGTTGTCTTGTACATTACATTGACATTTCTGATATGTCCGCCTGTATATATTCTGTTAATATTTGTAAGTTGATGGGAACTTTTTGATCGCAGTCATAGCATGCGTCCGAACCTGTGCGTGGTAGCCAGCGGCGTTTAGAAATGCAACGTAAGTGGGACACTACATAAATAATAGGGGGACACCTCTAAAGGCTACGACGTATCGCGACTGGTTGAATTGACGCAAACGTTTTCGTGATACGTGCCGCAACTGTATTTGGGAAGCATAAACCGATGCCATTAGGTTCATGTGGCGGCATCACCTCATTCCCAGCTTACGGTTACAGCAGTAGTTCACCAGTTAAGACAAAATATGGCGTCGGCAAGAACGTGGCCGACGAGTGCCACAGAAAATAGCCGGTGGCTCAAAAAATATACAGGCTAAAGAATACTTGGATTGACGACAAATTTATGAAGAAAGCTCCTATCAGCAAAATACAGTAATAAACTGAAAAGAAAATTGGAAAATTCGGTTTTTAAATCCGACCTCGGTAATTCAAAACACGAGGCGGGCCCGTATCTCTAGCATTTCGCTGACCCTGGTTTCAAGACGCCTTAATACAGAATTTTCTCTTTGTTTTATTTTTACAGTGTGCCCTTTCTGAGAAATTTTAATGCAACCTACCTATTTCCTTTTTTAAAATGCGACAAAGAAAAACCTGCTTGGCGTGCGAACTAAACTTTTAAAGAACGGCGATGACCCCGCCCCGGCGCCGGTGCCAGCGCAGGCCGCAGACGCGGCCGCGGAGACGCCAGCGCCATCTCTCGCCCCCACCGCGGATCCTCCCGCGCCGAAGGGCGAGGAGGTGGCGCCGCTCGTCGGCACCCCAGCAAAGAAAGAACTGAAACTAAAGCGTGGCAAACTGTTCGCATGGCGACGCAGTGAAACATCCCCCTCGGGAGGGGCAGGATCAAATGCAGAGCATTTCCGGGGGCGCACGACGTTAAGTAGTTTGCGTTACGTTAATGTTGTTGCACTTGTGGCCACTGCTGACGAGAGAGCGCTCGTCAGCAGTAATTTGAATGAGTCAACGATATAAGGCGCGTTCGTAGCATCCCATTCTGTGTCGGCTTTGTGGCGCAGTGGGTAGAGCACCATGTACAGTGCGTTCCGCCCGCAGGGTCGAGGGATCGAAACCTGGCGCCGGATAGTATGTTCTTTAATATAGTGTAGGGGGAGGGGTGCGGGCAACGACGGTGCGGACTACGACGGGACAACGCGGGTGACATCGTGAGTTACTGAAATGCTCTGCATTTAACAGAAGCTCAGGGACGGCGCCGACCACTGCAATTTTGCCCACAAGTGTGGTGAGAGACGAGGAGAGAACTAATAGAGCAAATTTCTATATCTTTTAGGCAACCTAACAGCAATGCCTGCACATTGACTACATTTAAAAGAGTGCTAACGTGCTTTCGAGTATTTTTTCTGTTTAATGTTACTGAACAAATGAAATACCCCTTGTCGACAACCTAGAAAAACCTCCTCCGTATTTTCGGTAATCATGACTGCATTGTCCACTCACACGCACGCACGCGCGCTCCCCTTCCCTCCAGACACATGCACCCCCACACGCCCACGCACACGGGTGCGCAAGCACGCACGCACGTACGCACACTCACATACACACACACGCACGTACACGCACGCACGCAAGCACGCCCAGAGACACGAATAGAGGGATCCCTCCAAGTTTAAATCGCCACCGTTGTTTATGTAAGAAATTGCAGTACTCGCTCCGGACGGAGTTTGTACATTTGATTTGCTTAAATTATTTCACAATAACAACAAAGCATGACAGTATTTGACAAAACAAAACTTAACAGTTTTCAGGCAGGAGATTCATTTGTTTTGCACTTTGACTAATACCTTCATTCGACGCGCGCACTTAGTATATCATAAAACCCTGCATAATTATTCGGTTGCAGCAATTTCGTTTCTGAGAAAACACACATGATGAGTTGATTATTACGCTTGGCTATGCTGCATAGACAAAATTAACAGGAATGGTGAATTCTACTCATGAAGACAAACTAAAAAAACCTTGTTTTAGAGTCGGACGCTGCAAGATGAAAAACGTCACACACATAACACCAATCGGATGTCAGCCAAAAGGGAAATACACGATATAAACTTGCGAACCTTGTAGAGTTCCACGGGCACTATGGTGCAATTCACCCAAGGAGCGCTTCCAGTCATAGCTGTAATATTTTGCATAGGAAGCTGGAACTCCGGTCCATCTCTTGAACCACTCGAGGTTTCGCTCTCAGCTTCTTCTCCCATAACAGTGCCACCTGTGCAGAACAAGTTGGGGATGTTGGCAGTACTTTTGTTAGCTCCAATTATTCTCCCTGTTAAGTGTATTTCCGTGAACGCAGGTCATCCGCCTTGAAAAATGCAAATTGTTTACAAGTGTAAAGTGCTGTCAGGTATTCATCTATGTAACAAAGGACATCTTGTTGCCGGTGCGTTTACGGCCATATTTTGGCGCAAATATGCGCTGGCATGAGTTTTGATGATACGACTTGGGTTTCCCTACGTTCTTATTTGCGCATTGTTAACGAGCACAGTTCAAAGGATTGATTTTATCGTTTAGAGACATTATGCAATGAATCCCTAAGTTCTCTACATGACTTGTGTTGCAATTTTTATCCAATTTCTCTTCTATGTAAACAGCCACAAATAAGAACTGTAGATTACATGTGACGAGTGTTTGGTGGGGAAAAAAATGACAGGGGAACGTCGGGAATTATTCCGCACAAAACAAAAAAAGGCAAGAAGTAGAGGACGTTTTGGTCGATCTTATTCACACTGTTAATAAAAAAAGGAGTACACACTGCAATAAATTGCGATGTTGCACGTATACACTTTGCAAATGTACCATACAGTATACCATACCTTTTCAGTGAATATTGAGCTGGCGGGGTAGATGTTAACTGTGTGAACGCACAAAATAGTGACGTCAAATTTTTTTTACTTGTGCTTTCAGGTTACGTTGGTATGAAATAAGTGAACCGTTCATTGCGGGGTTTTCTTCAGTAGCCGTAGTGTAAACATTTGCGGGCAGCCTAAATTTATGTTTATCTCGTTTCAACAGAATAAAGTATACATGTTCATTTGTAAAACAACTTTAAAATTATATTCCTGGTCAACGTAGTTGCGTACGACATCTGCCAATAAACACTGAGTATGAAATGCCCTTGAATCGCTGTTCCCACAAAACAAACTTTCGTTTTATGTATGGCTGCTTGCCTGATAATTTTTAGAACCAATAGCAAAATATTATCGCAGCCACATATACGGTTCTTAGATGTTGGTATCTCCTGACATATTTCAGAATTTGGGGCTTCCGAAAGTTCAGTCTAAACACAGTCCATAAGTGCCCAAAAAACGAGTACCTGATTTTCTCATATACAATGCGCCAAATTACCTTTCTTTTTTTGAACTTTTCAGCGTGAGCCCAGTATTTGCACCATTCCAAGCACCACCTATTTTAAACCAGCGGGAAGTTTACTTTAAAATAAAAAAACACGAGTTGCGCCGATTATACTTTTAGTGTATTTATATATTATATATTTTATTTGGCGCACGCAACTATGGCAGAAAAAACCGCTTGAGTTTGATGACCTTGCTTATCTATCTCCTGCCGGCTTTAAAACTTGAGCAGTGAACATAGAAAGCGTCTTCTTTCTGAAGCGCCTTCATAATTTCTGACGTGACGGGCTGTTCCTGTATGAGTTCCGTCTTGTATCGAATTTTCGAAAACATGTATGTTCAGTGATGGTGAACGCTTTTATGTAAATATAATTCTGTTTTGTTTACGCCAATCTCGCATCAAGTCTCTGGGGCGAACTGTGTGTGTGTGACTGAGCCACTCGGTTCCCTACGATGTCAGCAAGGAAAATTACTTTCGCTTCAAATACGTTTCAAAGTAGTGCATCTTCGTGGCCATTACAGCTGAAATAAAGTACTAATTGCAGGGCAGCAGCGTGTGCAACAGCTGTCTAATGTTTTTTCAATATTGATTCCATTGGCCAATATTCACAGGTGAGATGTTGAAAGCTTGTTTGGATTGTGTTGAGTTGTATTTTGCAATTACTGGTCCATTATGATGCTTTGAAAAGGGTTAAAGGCGATTTTGGTTTTTAGCCCGGTTGTAACACGCACACAAATCTTAAGACTATTTTCAGCAAAAAATTGGGCACGGCAAAAGCTTACAAATACCGTAGTATACTGCAGCAAGAATTATCTGCCATAGTTACATAAATTTAAATGTCAAATCCCATGATAATATGTAAATGTATTTTCTACGCAATAGTTTTTACGGGAAATTCTAAATGCACTCTTAAAGATCACCGTAGGTTGCCTTTATCAAACTGATCTCGAAGAGATTATCAGTGAGGCGAAATGTACGAATTTGGAAAATGATGAGGTTAAGCATGCGATTAGAATAAAAAAGTATTTTCTTTGATGTGACAACAGTGAAAAGGGTGCATAGGCGCTGTTGTCCTAATCCAAAAACTATGCTTTACTCTAATCGCATGCTTGACCTCACCATTTACCTAATTCGCGCCGTTGGTCACGCTGATTTGTTGTTTCAGAGCGTTGTGGTGAAGCTGGCCTGCGGCGAAGTTTAAGATCGTAGTCGGTTTATGAACCTAGGCATTGATAAACACAGTAATGTTGAGAGGCCAGCCGAGAAGGCATAATATACGGCATATATTAGGGGAGCGACAGCCAGGCTAGAACAAACCGAACATTCTGATGATGATTGTTCACGACTGCGCAACGAAGATCGAGGTGCAAGTTTGTGGCTGGGCAATATTGAGGCTTATACGTGCAGAGCAACCGAGTAAATTTCGATCAGATCCTCACAATATGTAAAAAACACGTACGCATGCTGTATTGTTGTGAGCATGTTGTATCTGTGCAATATATAAAGGTGCCCACAATATGGCGGTCTTGACAGCTGCGACACAAAGCAATTGGCTAGCCCTTTATCCCAATATTGCATGTTAATAAGCACAGAGGTCCCTAAACGAAAATCTCACGTACTAAGTTTGTAGTGCAGCTGCCGTTCCCACAGTATCTTGTCCCTATGATTAGCGAATGTGTTCATGTTGTTCAAGCTGTACCACTCTTGTTACCCGGCGACATCAAATATAACCCTGGTCCGGAAATGGACTAATTCCTCGCAGAACTCAAAGAAAAAAGTACCGCTGCACAAAATAAACTGATATGGTATTTTAATAAATACAAAACTAGGTCCTAACAACCAAAAAGAACATTACCGGATCTAGACAAGCGCGTAAGGGAATTATGACGCCATTATCAGAGTATTTTGGCCGTACAAGCTTACACCGCCGCAATTTAAACCGGCACCACAGCAGACCACCCACGTAGTTTCTAAGCCTGAAAATTCGCTTGATGACTCAGAAAACCGGTGACGCCGCAATAGTTTAATCTTCTATAAAGTTCCAGCGCATAACGCCAAAGGAACAAATAGGGAAATATAACAAACTAATATTAGCCACTGTCTCGAACAGCTGAAATTAAAAATCGACGCGGAAGTAACAGCTCGCATTTCACGCCACAGACGCGACAGAAATTACCCCTGCCAACCGCCTATTATCTGGTTCACGCTCTACAAAACCAAAGAAAACGCGTTTGCAAATGCTCGAAAGTTGAGAGGAAGCGATTTCATCATTGGCGAATATTTTTCCCTTTCGGCTCGTACGTGTAAAATGAACTAACAAACTAGCAAATGTATCCCCACACTATCATTCCGTAGCACGCCACAGGAACCCTGGTTTACGAAAAAACTGAAGAGATTAGCGAAAAGGGAGCGAAAGCAAATAGAAACATGTGGGCCTTGTGCGAAATACAACACAGCCGAATAAAAGACTATGCCGCCGTTATTTGTTGGGCGAAATGCACGTTTTGCTAGGCATACTAACAGATCAGACACACAGAAATGGGGATTCACCGTGAACCCTCGATCTACAGCACCATACATCTTACTAATGAATCAGGTCCCGTTCTCTCAGATAAGCAATGCGCCGATGTTTTAACAGGACGTTTTCATCGGCATTTACTAAGGAATCTATCGTGCCTTCTCATCCTGCTATGGTGCTATTGAATCCACTATGGGTTGAATTATTTTTTGAGCGGACGGTATTTTTAGTAATATTAAAAACATGAAACCGTCCATATCAAGTGGCTCAGAAGGTATTGACTAAAAAGTGTTAAGAAACGTTCATTTCACCATCGCCACATTTTTCTGTTAGAGGTATGTGTAGTCGCACTCCGCAGGCAATCATCCAGATGTCAGGAAAATGGGCAACGTCGTTCCTATCGACACATAAGGTGACAAAAACTGTCCATGGAACTCGCGTCCCATTTTCCTATCATGCGTCCTGTGCGAACTCAAAGAACACGTTATCTACTTTCGGAATGTAAAATTTCTAGACTCTTAAAACTTCCTTCAGCCCCGCTAGCACGGTTTTCGGAAAGGTCATGATTGACAATCCAGCGCGCGAAAACACGGCACAAAAAGAACGAGAGTTAGACAGGACAGCGCTGCTAACTCTCGTTCTTTTTGTGCCGTGTTTTCGCGCGCTGGATTGTCAATCATGAACTTTCACCAACTCGCCCAAATCACAGTCCTCTTGAACTATATTTCGGAAAGGTGTTCTTGCGAAACATAACTAGCCATATTTCTTTGCCACCTGCACGTTAACCTTGACAACAGCTTACAGACTGAGGGAATCTTCCTGGATTACTTAAAGGAATTTGACCTAGTACCCCACCAAATAGAACGGTGATATTATCCCAGTTAAACTTAGACCGAAATATACTAAACTGCACCGAAGCATTTCTAATTGTTCTCAATTTACCTTTCTCACTAACCGTTCTCAATTTGAGCATGTCTATACGAAATATTCCCAGTCTCTCAAAGTAACATCAGGTGTAGATGAAGCTATGGTTCTCGGCGCCTTTCTATTTCTAATATATATTCCGACTTACCCCTCAGCGTATCCTTCAAAATTCGGATGTATCCTGATGACTTCATAATCTATCGAACAGTACCTAGCATTCACGATCACACTATTCTGTAGCAAGACATTAACCACATTGAAGAATGAACCCGCCGCAGTGGCTCAGTGGCTAAGGCGTTGCGCTGCTGAGCATGAGGTCGCAGGTTCGATTCCCGGCCGCGGCGGCCGCTTTTGTGAAGGAGGCGAAAAGCAAAAACGCCCGTGTGTACGAGATTTCGGCCTACGTTAAAGATCCCCAGGTGGTCAAAATTAATCGGTAGCCCTCAACTACGGCGCGCCTCATCGCCTTCGTTGCGTCGGCGCGTTGAACCCTACAATCAATCAATCAACATTAAAGAATGGCGCGTCGAATAGCCTCTATCTCATAACCCAAAGAAATTCAAACTTGTTTCCTTTCCCGCCGTAAAAATCACTTTTGGATTTTATATAATTTCGCGAATGTCCCTGTACAGTCGCAATCACCTTAGAATTCCTAGGTGTCACGATTTCTTGCGTTATTACTTGGAATGCGCATTACAACAAACGTCATTACATCTGCAAACAAAACACTGGGTTCCTCGAAACGTCACCTAGGTTATTCAACGCAACATGTAAAGTTGCTCGCGTATGAGTTACTAACCAGATCGAAGCTCGAATATGCCGGCACCATATAAAATCTGCCCAAAACATATCTAATTAACGGCCTTGAATCCGTCCGAAATTGTGCCACCCGACTCATTCACTCACTGTATACGTGCGACACCAGTTATCAACCTTGAAAGCACAATCGGATTGATCAGCATTCTCAGTTCGCCTCTGTATCGCCATCGTTTCCCCTTTCGTACAATGTTTCATTCTTCCCTCAACGCGATCTCTCACGTCCTCTGGCCACCCACTTCGCGTCCGGATATCCTACCAGAACTGTTAATTGTTTTGGCTCTACTTTTCAGCACGCAATGAATGATTGCAACGACCTTCCTGCTCCTTTGTTTCAATCACCGGCCCATAAACAGTCATTGCAAGTTTGCAACTCAGGTGTGTAGCGAAAACAAATGTGTTTCAATATTTTCTTTTCCAGAGTTTTCACCTCTTAAGTAATGCCCCCAAGTCGGGTCCCCAAGGAAATAAAAATCAAAAGAAACCGAAAAAATTCACTACCCCTCTGTGGAGAAGAAAACGATGAGTCAACACGAAGACTTCGAAAATGAAGTTTAAAACCAAAGAAACGATTCCAAGAGTATGACGTAAGATTGTCCGTTCTTCATGGGAATACCTGGTTCTTATTGCGACAGTTCACTACACGGCGAGTGGGCTTTGTAGTGCTTTAGTGATTAGGGCATGTTATGGCATTCCTAATCCATCGCAGCCGGCGCCAATAGGAGCCTGTGTGACATTTCGAACTTTTGCAAAACCTGAATCTTTGTAAAAATGCAGGGAATTACACGTATCGAAATTTTCGCCAATTGTTTTTTTTTTACTTTTTGTTATTTTTCTAGTATTTCCAAATTTTCTCCAACGCATTGTCTCCATTTACGCTAATATAACAGTTGCAATTGGAACTTCCGCAAAATTTCCATTATTGTGTAAATGCAGGTAGCTGTACGGTTTTCGGTTATACGGTTTTTCATATTTTCCTTCTTTTGCTTTTTCAAACCTTATTTCCCCCAATTATCTCCATATACGCTATTATCCAGATTGAGCTTGGAACTTTTGCGAAATCTGTCTTATTGTGGAAATGTAGGTCACTACACTGTCGGTCTTTTTTCTTAATTTTTTACACTCTTCTTTTTTTAGTTTTTCAAGATATCGTTCGACCAACGATCTTCATTTACGCTTTTATAAAAATTACCGGTGAAACTTTTGCGAAATGTGCATTATTGTAGAAATGCCGTGCGTTAAGTTGCTCCCCATTTTCTGCAGTTTTTTTATATATTCCCTCTTTTCCAGATTTCGGTCGACTAATTATTTCCATTTACCTATTATAGCGATAACAGCTGGAAATTCTACGAATCTGCATTATTCCGGGAATGCGGAGCGGTAAATGTTTGACCCTTCTTGGCATTTTCTTTTTTTTATTTTACCAAAATTTTGTACGACCAATTATCTCCATTTAGTCTATTATAACGATTAGAGGTGGAACTTATGCGACATCAGCATTTTTGTGGAAATGTGGGGCGTTACACCGTCCTAGCTGTGGCGGTACTCGGCAAAGAATGCTGCGCATTATTATAGCTGCGTGCGCCGTACTAACTCGGCACAGCGACGAAGTTAGCATTCGCCGAACGCATCACGTAACAGGGCACCAAACAGCCATAGTATTTGGAAAGGGGAATTTTGTGTCGTTTAAGATGTATTTTCTATTTGACGTTATATTACAACCCCGACTTCACACGTTATCATATTAGGCAATGCCAAGAAAGCCTTCTTTGGGCGTTACGGGCAGCAATACTAAGAAATTTGTTTCACTTCTTACTTTTACATTTTTACGACGGCTTGAATTTGCTTCAAAGTTTGAAGACTCAATGGGTAAAAGACATTGAGTGCCCTTTAGTCTTTGTTTTGCCAAATCACAGATTGTAGGTGAAGCGCGTTAGGCACAACTAAACGTGCAACCATTTTTATGTTACAATAATTTAAAAAAGAGCGAAGGCCAGCAAGAACGTACGATTCACAAACTATCGGCCGCTTTGAAAAAATGTCTCAGTATTCATGTGAACAAAGTATGTTTGGTATTTTCTTTTAAAACTCTCTTGTTTCAACTAAGCATATCCTAAAAATTGCTGTCGTTCATGCAGACAATGGCATATCGTCATATTTCCGTATTCATAATGACTGAACTGAAAATATCTTCCAGCAATGAAAACTAAAATGCATTAATACGCAAAGCACATACTGCAAGTGAAAAAGGTCTTATAAGGGAATATTCCCGATAAATGTGTAATCGTCACATCACCTGAATACAAGTGGTGAAGAAGAACAACGGCTACAAACTTCCAGGCGTAAGCTCTAGCCATTTTCGTAAGGAGCACACTCCACAGAAATGTACTTCGGTGCTTAAGCTGAACCGTTCAGACGTACAGAAACCAACGAAACCTTGCCGCGTGTATTCGTGAAGCCACCAGTGCGGACGGAAAGGATAGCACCTCTCATATCTGCTTGCAACTCGAAGCGGAGTGTGCGGCCTTAAAGATTAACATTTGTCAGTTTTTTTTAGCCGGCGTTGCTTCAGAGATTAAAAAAGAGGACGGAGAAATATCGGATGCTCCGTATCTTTCGCGTGGCCCACAGTGCGTCAAAAAATATGTGTGTAGTTGCACACATATATACTGTTCCGGAGCAGGATCCTTCGTAAATGAACAGAAATGAATCAACAGCTGCGTTTTTTAAGTGAGACCGAAAAAGGATGAAGAGGACGACCAGAGCAGGTGTCGCGTTCGGCATAGAGTGATGCTTGATAAGGTGCTCTGGCTCTAAGTGCAGCTTTGTGATTATTAATAAATATTATAAAGTATAATAGTATACTATAATATATATACAGTAAATTTAAATATATATATATATATATATATATATATATATATATATATATACAGTAAAAGCGCGTTAATTCGACGCTCGTTAATTCGGAAAATTGCCTAATTCGGACACGTCATCTGGTCCCTGTAAATATACGCATCACTCTATGAGACAGGGCGCTCGTTATTTCAGACAGATTTGACCGCAAATCGGATAATTCGGCGACTTTCAGGCCGCTGGCGAGGCTCAAAAACGAAAAAAGAAAAATTCGGAACAAAAGTGAAGCTCAAACGCAGCATCGCCATGGACATCAATTATCGACTTGGCTTGACTTGAGACTGGTTGAACGTCTTTTCTTCGCGTGTAGGTTTGGCGGTGCCATCGGTGCCATTTTGTGGCTTTTTTCCCGTTGCTGAGCACCTTGAAGGGCTCAGAAAAATTGTGTCCGCGCGAATTTCTGCTCGAAAGCAGACAAGCATACGCGATTACTTCGTAAAATAAAGGTATGTAGAAACAAAACTTGCATTTATTGTGTTTATTTCGACCATTCGATAATACGGACATTTGGTTAATTCGGACATTTTTTCCGGTCCTGAGAAATCCCAATTACGAGCTTTTACTGTATATATATATATATATATATTGAGGGAGACGAGAGCGTTTGTCCAGTTTCTTAGAATATTTAATGCCCAACTGTTTCGAAAGGAGGATCTTTCTTCTTCGGGGGTTGTTTTAGAGTAAACAAAAAACGCTTATACACACTTTGGATCCGAGGGCTTTCCGTTCTTCTCACCGTCGCCAATGAGAACTCTCGCGGAGAGTAAAAGAGCGGGAGAGTAACGATAACATGTCGTAGCTATACTACAGAAGGTTCAAAAAAGGAAGAAAAGAGGAACGGAGAGAGGAAAGTTGTAAATGGGAAGGAGGCACAGTTGCGGCATTGATAGACCGAAAACGGATGCTTAAAGTTTAACCAATGTGCGTCCAATGTATGTATATATATATAAATTGTGAGCGACATTATTTTCATATCGCTCACTACAGTAGTCGTTCTGCCCACTCTTAGCATCCACAAACACTTGCATCATCAGCACCATTTTCAGTCACGCGCTGCCAGCTGCCACCCGGACACCCCGTGCCTCGCGCGACGGTCATCTTCATCGAAGGCTCTGCTGATGGCTCCTTTTGAAAAGCCGGAATAAACGGTCTGTGCTTCCTAATGCCTTTTCCTTTCAAGTAGTGGAGTTGCCTCTTGACCCGGTCCTGCGCCGTTCCAGCTGCGATACCTCTGAAGCGCCGTTGCGGTCGACTCATCCTGCTACAGGCTCCGCCGATGCAGCGAGTAACTGGGTAGGAGTCCGCCGCTCAAACGGCGTAGACATGGTTGCTGACAAGCCGCCAGCATGACCCTTCCTTCTTCGCTGCTCTTCGCGAGGACGATGTCGACGACTGGCTCGAGCAGTTCAACCCCGTAAGCCAGTTTAACAGGTGGGACAACGTTTCCAAGCTGCAAATAGTCCCCGTCTCTCTAAACGAGGTGGCAAAGACATGGTTCTACAACAACAAAGCAACACCTACTGGACCACCTTTACGTATGAGATACGCCACGTCTTGGGTACCCCGTCTATTCGCTTGGATTGCGCCAGAAAGAAGCTAACTCTCGCGTGCAACGTCCACAAGAAATATACATTGCTTAAATCGCGGACTTTCTTGCCGTCTGCGAGCACGAGGTCGCGTGTTCGATTCCCGGTCGCGGCGGCCGCTTTTCTGATGGAGGCGAAAAGCAAAAACGCCCGTGTGTTCGAGATTTCGGCGCACGATAAATATCCCCAGGTGGTCAAAATTAATCCGGAGCCCTCCACTACGGCGCGCCTCATCGCCTGCGTTGCGTCGGCGCGTTAAACCCCACAATCAATCAATCTTGCCGTCTGCCTTAGGGTGAATCAAAGCATACCCTAGGCTGAGCACGGTGCGCCACATCTTGAAGGGAATTGCACCTTTCGCATTTGCGTCCTTGCTCTTCAGAATCCCACAAGAGTCAGCGATGAGCGGAGAACTGCCTACGTGTCGACCAGTTGCAGTCTCTTCGTTTGCAACCTTATCCATGGTCGACATGCCTAGATGGGGAAACGGACATACGTACCCTGATACGTAACATTATCCGTAACAAAACCGTAGCTCGCCATGCACCCCAGGTAACAACTGTCGCCCTTACGCGTCTTACCTGGTGGACCTTTTCAAGAAGGAGCTTGCGTCCATAACGGCGATGCCATCAATTAGCACCGCCCCTTCCATATCCACATAATGTCATACTCCGATGCTGCTGCGAAACCACCCATTCGAGTAGAAAGCTCCCCGCTGTCATCTTCTCATGGTCATTTCACAGCTATCTCAACCGGTCGATTTCCTCAGCCATACTACTCGCACGTCAGTCCCAACCGTAAGCTTTTTGCTCGGTCTGCTACTACTCCAGACTTCGGGGTCAAATTTCTCGGTTTTGCCGGCGACGCCAACCGGACGAACGACGAGGTTACGCGCTTGATGAACGGGATGACCCTCGCTTTGTCTACGGGGCTCGTCGCAATGGGTACGCTTCGCCTCCTCACCATCCTTTCACTCCTCGAGACTCTACCGATCTTTCTCACAATCGCGCGGCACGACTTCGAACACCCTCACCTTATCGCCACTCGGTGTCACCTCTTCAACATGTTTCCCGTCCCACCGACCAGTCTTCTGAAAACTTGCACCTGCAGTTTTTGCCCATCAAATATATTATCCGTAGAAGTGGAAGGGGTGTGTGTTCATGCGCTTGGGGATATGGGGGCCAGTGTTTCAGTTATTAGCGCAGAGTTGCGTTCGCGCCTGAGAAAAGTGAGAACTCCCTACTCCCTATACCGGTCCGTCCGTTTTGCGAGGGGCAGAAGGTGATAAGATTCGCCCCTATAGATAATGTACAGTGCGTGTTATAATCGAACGGCTTCTACATTACATTCAGTGTGTGTTGCTGATTCTATGTGCATATGAAATCATCCCGGTTTCAGACTTTTCATCAGCACCGTCAGCGGTAATTTCCTGCCGACAAGTGGCTATTCACCTAACCGAGACAGCCATTGCCAGTGTGTCAGATGCTCCAATACAGCGCTTGGTCGCTACCGAAGATTGTGTTATGCCTTCCGCTGAAGAAACTGTATTTTGTGTGACCTGTGACAATATGGCCGATTGAGATATCTCTGTCCCACCAGCTGGCAGCTTCGCTTGCAAAGGACCCATAATACCCCCATGTCTCGTCCGCTTTTCGAGGGGATCAGCTCACATCGCCGCAGTGAATGTTGCCTATGAGCCGATTCTAATTCCTCAAGGCATTACGGTTGCCACTATTTCCCAGGATGACATTACCTCTCCAGCACTTTGCCCTCTTGCGTCAGCTCGGTGTGCCTGTGGTCCAGAGCTGACGTCCTCGTGCCTTACATCTACCATCAGCACTTAGCTCGGCTTGGAAAAGAGGGAAGCGCTCCTGGCTCTGCTTAACTCTTTCCTGCCCAAAAAAAGCGATTTTAGAAAGAATGGCTACACGTAACTAAATTTTGTGCAGTTACCCTTTCCTAATGATGCTTCGTTAAGTGAAAATGAACAACTCAGAGTATTTCACACAGAAAACAAACCCACACATATGTGTTGGTCGGGCTTCTATTCCCATGATCTGCGGGTAGCAAGAACACCTTAAAAACGCCATCAGTCGCACAAAACTGCATTTTTACGTATTATTTATAAGCTTTATATTGTTCTCAGGAGCACCTATATTATAAATCAAATTTTGTGAAAATAAGTACTAATGAAGTTTTATTATTTATAAATATTAATTATAATTATTCATATTATCCCAAGTTATTACGGAACTACTTCAAAGTTAACACGCAAGAAAACACAACCAACAAGGCAACACAAAACTGCGAATAAATGAGACACCATGAAAGCAACAAGAAATATCGCTAGCGGTGCAGTGCACGAGCCCGCCACACTGTACCGCAGAGCAAAATTTTCGTGATGACGAAAGCCCACCCCACACATATGTGTGGGTGCATTTTTCAAGCGTAATGACGGATCGCACACGAAGGGAACGGGTGTATTTTTTAGACGATCGTGTTTTTCCAAGTCCTGCAAATCGTGTCTTACGCTTGTTATTCAGAAAATACGAGAATAGCAAAAAAGAAATATCAGTTTTCATCTTGAAGACGGCTAGCATGAACGCGCCGGGTGGGGCGCCATTTCTAATGTGCGATTTCTCTTCTCTGGAGGCGAAATGAGTGAACTAACCAAACGAATAAAATCTCGGAAGCGTTCGCAGCGACTACACAAGGCTGTGAAACCGAAACCGAAACAGATGGCACTTAGCAAAATAATTTGTTGACCCACACGTTTGTGTGGCTGGGCTGTAAAGGGTTAAGAAACACAAGGCCTTATTGGACTGCCATTCTTCCTCTCTTGAACAGACATCAGCGGTGACTCCTTCTATAGAAACAGATCGTTCGCGTATAATTCCCCGTCTTCGCAACAGGGTTTCGGGGCCTCAGAACGCAAAATTATTCAGCACAATCTTGACGATGTCCTTTAGAGGGACATCATTCGCCCTTCTGGAAGCTCCTGGTCATGACTGCTTGCTTCGGTCCGAAAGAAAGACGGCTGCGTGCGCTTTTGTGTGGAATATCGGGCGCTGAACAAAATAACTAGAAATGACTTTCACCCCAGACCCCGAATTGATGACGCTCTCGCCACTTTGCATGGCACAAAATACTTCTTGAGCCTTGATCTTCGATCAGGATATTGGCAAATCTCTCTGAATGAGTCAGATAAAAAAACAGCTTTCGCCACTCCTGATGGCCTTTACGAGTTCAAGGTGATGCCATTCCTAATTTGCAATGCCCCAGTCCCCTTCAAGCGCATGATTGACAACGTCCAGCGTGGATTGAAATGGAGATCGCTCTTTGTTACCTTGACATCGCTATCTTTTCGTCCAAGTTTGATAAGCACATTCAACGTGTTCCCGAAGTATTAACCTGCCTTCGAAATGCTGCCCTTCAGCAAAACACCAAAACGTGTCTATGTGCCACTATTTCAATCAAAGCATTGGGCAACGTTGTGAGCAAGGATGTAATACGCCCTGGTCCGGACAAGAACAACGCAGATCTTAACATTTCCCGGCCGCTCCCTTAAATGAAACGCCGCAGGTTTCTTGTATTGGCTTCTTATTTCCGTCGCTTCATTCGTAATTTTGCAACAATGGCCTCACCCCTGAATAAACTATTGATATCCAGAAACCCGTTCCTCTGGACCGAAGGCTGCGAAACAGCTTTCAAAGCCCTCAAACAAGGTCTCACATCTGCACCTGTCCTCTGTCATTTCGATGAGTCGGCACCTAATATTCTCCATATTGACGCCAGTGGGCATGGTCTTGGTGCTACTCTTCTACAGGTAAGCGATTATGCCTCGGAGCGCGTCGTCGCCCACGCAAGTGGTACTTTGAAACCCGCTGCGCTGAACTACACAATAACCGAGAAAGAATGCCTGCCGTTTTCTGAGCCGCGCACAAATTTCGCCCTTATTTGAACGGGCGCCACTTCTCCTTAGTAACAGACCATCATGCGCTTTGTTTGTTATCCTAGCTCAAAAAACTATCACGACGTTTTGGCCGCTGGGTTGTCTGTTTACAGGAGTACGACTGTGGTGACTTAGAAGTCGGGCAAAACTCAAGATGATGCTGACGCCCGGTCCCGTTGCCCACAGCCGTCCCCCGAGGGCACCTCGTCCCCTGCCATCTCTTCACTAACAATGGCAATGGAACCTTTGCACATCGCAGATAAAGATATTCCATGAAACCTTGTATCTGTCCAACCAACCGTCTGGGACTGCTGAGAGCTCGTGAAGAACTCGACGGTTCAGCTTCAGCACCTTAATCCCGCTCACGACGTCAACTAAACAAATTTCACCTCTTAATGGTGGAGCACTTTGCCGCCCCAATTACCACCCTACAGGCGACACATGGGTTCCATTCATCCCTCGCTGTCTTCGGTACCAAATCCTGGAAGTGTTACACGACTACGCCTAGTCGGTCTGTCTTGCTTCCAGCAAAACTTACGATCGCATTCGGAGCCAATTCTTTTGGCCAGGTCTTGACACCATCGTTGCAAAATATGTTGCATTATTTCCTGCTTGCCAGCGCCGTAAACGCCCGACCTTAGACACTGCAGGGATGCTACAGCCTCTGCCTTGCCCTCCTGTTCCGTTTGAAGTCGTCGGCATTGACCCCTATGGACCTTCGGCTTCAACTTCGACTGGTCATCGGTGGATTGTGACTGCTGTAGATAATTTGACTCGATTTGAGACTGGTCCTCTGCATACCGGATCCACTTCCGAAGGCGAGATTTTTTTCTGAAGGCCATTTTTTTACGTCACGGAACAGCTCGCTCTTTTAAGTGACCGCGGACGCACATTCGTCTCAGCAGTGCCTGCGGAAGTTTTTCAGGCTGCAGGTACCATCCACAACACCACGTCAAGTTATCGCCCTCACAAAATAGCATGACAGAGCGCTTTCATCATACTCTGTATGATATGATTTCTTTCTATATCAACCCCGACCACAGAAACTGGGCCGCCATTCTTCCCTATGTAAGATAAGCCTACAACAGCACTGCTGGATTTCCACCGTTTTTCCTCGTGGATGGCCGGCATCCACCATCCGTTTAAACGCATCTTTCTTTTCCTATTCAATTTCTCCAGCAGTTCACATTACAGATAAACTTCTTTCTCGTATCGCGCATTGCCGGAACCTCGCCCAATTGAACAATCGTCCGGCCAGAATGACCGGAAGCCACGCTACGATACAGATCACGGGGACGTCACTTTTGAACCAGGACACGAAGTGTTGCTTTCGAAACCTGTACGTGCTCCAATACTGTGTGAAAAGTTTATTACCCGCTTCATTGGCCCGTACACAATACTTCAGCGCACCTCTCCAATGAACTACGTAGTTACTCCTACGTGTGGTGTCACTGACCGTCGGTGCGTGGCGTTGAGACATTGCATGCTTCGCGTCTAGAACGCTTTCTTCACCGATCACCCTCCCTCTGATTTGCGGAAGTTGGAAGATTTGTGGCAGGTTGTTTTCGCTCCTTTGTAGTGAGATGCACACCACCCCTTCATTATATGTGCACTTTTCTTAATATTGCTGTGCGTGGGTTGGCGGTGGCTGAAGGGAAGAAACTTCCTCAATACCTCACTTTTACTTTTCAGCGCGTTATATATTGAGATGGATTACCTGCTCGCCCAATCCTTCACTACGTTTCTTTACTTTCGACTTGTTTGTTGCTGTATTTTCTTTTTGTACCTTTTTGAAATCATGTGTCTACGTGCTCGCAGCGCTTCCTATGAGCCTGTATATACCCTGTATTCGACCCTTCGACTTCCCTTGAAAAAGGCTGGACCTAAGCCGAAACGTCGCCATAAATGTTATGTTTTTCTTGGTGATCCTAATCTTATATCTATATGTCTATATATATATATATATATATATATATATATATATATATATATATATATATATATATATATATATATATATATATATATATATATATATATATATATATATATATATTTATATATATATATATATATTGTTACGTGCGGGGAACGACGGTTTATTGCAAAGTCAACAAGGGGGTAGCTCAGTATGTCCGACTGCAGCCGCGAACGCTAGCAACCTCGTCTTTCTCTACTTTGCCAGCACATTCCCTTAAATTCGTTGGTCAATTCCTTGGGACATGACCTTGTGGACTGTGAGTAGACAGCGTAACATTTCCCCCGGTCGAGACGTTGCCCTCCGGGCCACTCAAGGCATGCCGCGTGAGTAGTAGGGTTTGAGTCGGGCCACGTGAACTGTTTGAGACTTGCTGCTTCGTCTGCTATTTCAAAGGAGCCGTGAGATGACGTAATTCACATCGCTGGTACGATTGAGAACTACGAATGGCCCTGTGTAGTGTGCCAGAAGCTTTTCACACAGACCGCGTTGGCGGAGGGGGGTCCAAAGCCACACAGAATCTCCTCTTCTGAACGACATGTCTCGGTGGCAGCTGTCGTAGCGCAACTTCGACCGGTCTTGCGAGGCCAGAGTACGTAACCTAGCGATTCGACGGGCTTCTTCAGCGAGGCACAGAGTCCTAGCTACGCTGCGGTCATCGTTCACAGAAAACGGAACAATCGTGTCCAAAGTGCTCGATGGTGGACGCGCATAAAGGAGGTAGAAAGGGCTGTATCGTGTGGTCTCGTGGCGGGCGGTATTATATGCGTACATAATGAATGGCAAGATGGCGTCCCAGTTTTTGTGTTTGGAATCAATGTACATAGCTATCATGTTCGTAAGTGTCCGATTGGTGCGCTCAGTGAGGCCGTTCGTCTGCGGATGGTAAGGGGTTGAGTGACGAAGCTGCGAAGAAGAATGCCGGAGCAGTTCTTCGACAACATCGGCGGTGAATTGGGGCCCACGGTCGCTGATGATTACACGAGGCGGGCCGTGGCGGAGCAGAATACGGTGCAAAAGAAAGTTTGAGACCTCGGTGGCAGTAGCTGATGGGAGCGCAGCGGTCTCTGTGTAACGGGAGAGGTAGTCCACGCAGACAATTATCCAACGATTACCGTGCGCTGACCATGGGAATGGACCGAGCAGGTCGATACCAACTTTCTCGAATGGAGAGTGCGGTGTGTTTACCGGCTGCAGTTGGCCAAGTGGTCTTGACGCAGGCGTCTTGTGCTGTTGACATTCGGGGCAACTCGCGACGTATCGTTCTGTCACCTGACGCATTTTGGGCCAGTAAAAGCGCTCGCGCGTGCGGTGAAGCGTCCGAGCAAGTCCCATGTGGCCCGCAGTGGCATCGTCATGCATAGCGTGGAGAACCGAAGTAAGCAAGCGTTGGGGAACCACAAGAAGCAATCGGGAACCGGTTGACGAGTAATTCTTTTTGTAGAGTAACCCGTCGTGCACACAGAAGGAGCTGCGCGTTGGACTTTGACGTGCTTAATCGAACAGTGATGCTAGGTGCGGATCTTGCAGTTGTGCTTTCCTGAATGTACTGAAGTCGGGAAACTCCATGGTCACAGCTGCAAGATAGTCGTCGAGGTTATCAGAATCGCCGTATGTTGTTTCCATTGGGAGGCGGGAAAGACAGTCGGCGTCGGAATGTTTGCGGCCGCTCTTGTAGGTGACCGTAAAGTTGAATTCCTGAAGACGCAAAGCCCACCGTGCAAGACTGCCTGAAGGGTCGCGGAGGTTCACAAGCCAACACAGTGAGTGATGGTCCGTAACTACGGTAAAGCTGTGGCCGTATAGGTAAGAACGAAAGCGTTGAGTCGCGAATACGACTGCCAGGCACTCTTGCTCCGTGACCGTGTAATTACGCTCGGCTTTGCTCAGCGAACGACTGGCATAAGCAATGACGTGTTCACGGCCGTCATGACGTTGAACTAGCACGGCACCAATTCCCACTGCGCTAGCGTCCGTGTGAACTTCTATAGGGGCCAGGCGGTCGAAATGGCGCAGGATTGGACCCGATGTAAGCACAAACTTCAACTGGCGGAAAGCTTCTTCACATTCTGGAGTCCAGATGAAACGGACGTCTTTTTGAAGCAGGCGCGTTAGGGGAGACGCAATGTCAGCAAATCTGGGCACGAAACGTCGAAAATACGAGCAGAGGTCAAGAAAACTTCTTAAATCCTTTACAGACTGTGGCTCTTTGAAGGACGCAACAGCCTCAGTCTTGTTCGGGTCTGGTCGCACACCATCCTTGTCAACCAGAAGGCCTAAAACGAGGGCTTGGCGCTCGCCGAAGCGACATTTTTTTTAGTTCAATACGAGGCCTGCGTTCTGTATGCAGTCAAGCACAACAGCTAGGCGGGAATTATGCTCGTCGAAAGTGCAACCGAAAATGACGACATCATCCAGATAGCTCATGCATATGTTCTACTTCAGACCACGCAAAACTGTGTCCATGAAGCGTTCGAAGGTGGCAGGCGCATTACACAAGCCAAAGGACATAACATTAAATTCGTATAGTCCATCTGAGGTGACGAAAGCCGTATTTTCTTTGTCCCTTGGATGCATAGGAATCTGCCAGTATCCGGATCTTAAGTCGACGGAAGAAAAGTAAGAAGCTGAGTGAAGGCAGTCAACAGCGTCGTTAACCCTTGGTAGAGGATATACATCCTCTTTTGTGACAGCATTCAGGCGGCGGTAGTCAACGCAAAACCACCAGGAGCCGTCTTTCTTCTTCACCAAAATAACGGGCGCTCCCCAAGGACTCGAGGACTCCTGAATCGCGCCTTGCTTCAACATTTCGCCGACTTGGTCGTTAATAACTTTGCGCTCGGATGGTGATACTCGATAAGGTTTCTGCCTAATTGGCGGTGCTGATCCGGTATTTATGGCGTGGTGCACCCGGGATTTTGGAAACGACAGCGTGGAGTGGGTCTGGGAAAAATCAAATACGGCAAAGTACCGGGAAAGAATCCTCAACAGAGACCGGCGTTCGTCAGAGCAGAGAGATTTATCAATCATTCCAATGAACGTTGCTTCCTGGGGAGAAGGATCCAGAGAATGAACTGGGGCATCGGTCAGTGCAGAAATGGCGGTTGGGGCATATTCGTCGTACGAAGCAATTTTCATGCCCTGGGGAAGCACGGTGGTTTCGTTCGAGCAGTTCACCACCCACAATCTGGCACAGCCATCAGCAACTGAGACGACACAGCGCGGAACAAGTAGGTTCTTTTTGGCACAGCGTTCATGTACTGGCTCCACCAAGGCTTCCAACGTGCCTGAACGGATTGTGGGTGAAGTAACAACAATAAATCTTGCCGAAAGTGCTGGTACGGCACAGTCTTCCAATACAGAAAGAGCGGCGATATCAGTGCAATCGTCCATGAGGGGTGAAGGAACATCATCTGGCAGGTGAATTTCTCCATTCGCGCAATCAACAGTAGCGCCACACTCTTTCAGGAACCTCACGCAGCGGCTGTAGCCCGGAGTGCAGTGATTGACTGGTGTGCCCGGACTGACAGCGTTCTAGGACTGACAGCTCTCTTTATACCTTTCTCTCTATCTCTTTCTACTTTATCCTATCACTCCCCCTGTACTTCCCTTCCCCTACACTGGGTTGTATGCAGGTGAGCTCCCTGCCGAGCTCAAAATATCCCCAGTGAATTTCCTTTCATTTTCCCGTCGCAAACCACAACCCCCCCCCACCTGCTCCGGTTGCTAGGCGCGCCACAGCTGTTGCTAGGGGCGAGGAGGAGCGCGGAAAGATAACACCTGCGGGCGCATGCCGACGGAGCACGACAACCCCTCCGCCGCGCCGAGACGACGACGACGACGAAGGCAGAACTACGAGGCGCGCGCTCACGTGCGCTCGCGCTGGAGGAATGCAGGCACACGCCAACGGAGCACGACAACCCCCGACTAAGAAATGCATTCGTAATTAAAAGGCCTGAATTGCATCGACTGTGCAATATCAGCAACGGAGGGTCGAACCATTTTGGCGTGAACAGGTAACCGTTATTTGAAGCAATACCGCAAGTTGGGCTAGTTGGTGCATGATATCGAAAAACTTCAAAGCGCACATAAAAACAGGGACAAAGACGAAGGACACAGACACGCACTTACTCGCAACGAAAGGTTTTATTGAAAAAACACAAATGTATACATGAACACAAAACAGAATAAACAAACATTGTGCCGATCAGAGCGTGTTCCTTCCATGTGAAGAGTAATGGATGATTTCCTTATACACTTGTCATTATGTTCCTCGATAATATATGCCTCTACCAATTCCCTGACAGTTGATCACTATGTTTGTAGAGCATCTCTGTGTCACCAAACAACGGGTGACACACTTTTCGCAATGAGCAGGCAAATTGCCGCCTGTTGAATTTTTCAGAGTTGACGCATGCTCAGGGTTCACTGCGGCGAGGACAGACGTGGCCGACGCGATTCCGAGGTTTCGCTGCGCATCAGCACGGCCGCTAGGGAGCCCCTTGGAACCTACAAAGGCCCCGTCTCCCCAAATGCCACATGAGAGGAGGTGGGGAGAGGAAGAGGAACAACTTCATTTAGGACATACTGGGGAAAAGTGCAGAACCTGTCCGGCGTCGGGATCCCCGACAAGGTTTGTGAAGTCCTCAAGCTCGGGCCAAAGTTTTGTGTGGAGCCCACCCTGAGTGCCGTGGAAAAGGTAGCGCATGCACGACGTGTTTCTAGACCTGTTGATGATGCCGAGCGGCCTCTATGCGTGGCCTATTGCGCTTATGTTATCACCGGGACTTTGCATGCTAGGCCTAGAAGGAATGTTCGTTTGCTCACTGTTGCTGAGACTTTGAAAGAAAAACATGTGAAATTATTCGTAGCGGATAAAGAAGGTTTTTTCGTGTTGCTTTCAGAAGGGCACGTTTCGTAGAAAGCTTCGGCTGGTGTAGCCAAGAATTTTATAACCGTTAAGCTGGATCCGAAGAAGGTTAAAGAACGAGCAAAGACCCTTCCCCAAGAAATGAATCTCGACCGTTTATCTCAGTCAGTACACAAGTCTGAAATACTAAGCTTAGACGTGTTCTTCACGATAAAAACGCACAAGCCTGACCAACCCCTGCGCGCCATTGTTTCGGAAAGGAGAACATGGCAGGTTGTAATATCGGCCTTTCTAAAGAGGGAGCTGCACAAGCTGCATGTACATGATCCTTTTGAGCTGCGAAATTCTGATGGTATTGTAGGCGGCCTACGAGGCGGAGTGGCCGAGCCCACGTTTATTGCGGTTGCGTTGGCTGCGCCATGGACACAACGAGGCGCGTAGAACGAGGGTGCCGTTCCAGAGGTGTACCGAGTGCCGAGTGTGTTCCGCTGCGCCCGCTGGCCAA
Organism: Haemaphysalis longicornis; assembly: GCF_048455015.1. Taxonomy (NCBI): domain Eukaryota; kingdom Metazoa; phylum Arthropoda; class Arachnida; order Ixodida; family Ixodidae; genus Haemaphysalis; species Haemaphysalis longicornis. The sequence goes on along the minus strand of NW_027526295.1, from coordinate 127,126,769 downwards.
TCTGCTGATCATGATGGTGGCGCCTAAGAAGATGATGATGGTGGCGCTACAGGGCTCCCCCCCTAGCGTGAAGCGCGGTAAAGTGAGAAATGTAAATAACAATGCCGAAAAATACACTATGCACTATGTACAGGTATGTACAATTTGTCCGTAGTCAGGAAGAGTCCTTGGGCAGTCAGCGGTGAAGTGGCAGTAGGTTGACTAACGGCACGGTCCTGGTCGTCGGCGAGGTAGCGTCCGGGATGTGGGGAAACCTCTGGTGGGCGAGGCTGGGAGTGCGGCCGCGGACGCATTGCCGAGTGCGAAGCGGCTGCTGCAATTGATGGTGGCGCGAACGGCAGGCGTAACTGGAAGGACAGCGACAAGGTGAAGCGTGGTGCGGCAGAATGACGACCGGAGTGGCTTGACTTTGCTGTGGTGTGAGCTCTGGGGATGTGTCGCTGTCTGGGCAACTTGCGCACGCACCGTGAGAGACGGAGCAGCGGAGGGCGCCAACGACAAGCGTCTCTCGAACCACCGGTGTGTCGGGTTCCTGACGTGCAGTGCACTCGCGCTGGTTTCATCCGGGGTCGAAGAGCATAGCGCAAGTGACACCGTAAACCGAATACGATCCTGTAGCAGGAAATCGGTCGAGGTGGGGTGACCATTTCGTGGCGCGTCTGACTGCATAGGAACAAGACATTCTTTCGGCGACGTTTGTTGGCACGTTTGCCCCGCAATTGTTTCTCCGGTGTCTTCATCATAGCCAGGATGTCAGGACTGTCGGGGGCAGTCTGATCAGCTTGGAGTGTCAGTTGCACATCCGAGGATCTCGAGCTGCTTACTGCTGGAAGCTGTTCCACCGGTGGCGGGGAAGAGGTCTCGCGTGTGCGGGGAGGAAAAGGGTCTGAAAGATCCTTCTTACCCGTGCCGTGCGGCGAAGGCGGTGAAGTTTCCCAGTTGTTAGTGGCAAAGCAGTCGACACCTGGGTGGGTTTCTGCAGCAGACGCCACAACGTGTGGGACTGCGCCATGGTGTGGCGTCAAGTTGGCTGAGTGAAACGCCAACTCGGAAGCGCCGCAAGTCGTAGTCGGGGTTCGCGCTTGTTGGTCAGGCGAGGGTGGAGCTGCCGGCGACGTGTAATCCACGGATGCCGTTGGAAGGCGTGGTGGTGCGGACAAAGGCGTTCCTATACCATGGCGGTTTAGGACAGCGGCCTTCAAGTCGTCATACGCACCGGGTCCTGGGGTCGGCAGCTGGATCTGCTCAATGAGGTCAGCAGGTAGCTGCTGTAGTGTGACGTGGTACCTGATTTCCGGGGAGCAGATGTCATTTACATAAAAATGGCTCTCCAGAATGACAAACCATGCAACGTGGTTTGAGATCGAATCAAACGGGATCAGCAAGGGAAGGTCTGGGAGGGCGGGGAACGTTTTTCGCGTGCCGTCGTTCGCGTTGTGGCTGGGGAAGCAACGTTAAGAAGCCATGGCGACGCCCCTTGCCGGGTCACCAAATTGTAGGCGGCCTACGAGGCGGAGTGGCCGAGCCCACGTTTATTGCGGTTGCGTTGGCTGCGCCATGGACACGACGAGGCGCGTAGAACGAGGGTGCCGTTCCAGAGGTGTGCCGAGTGCCGAGTGTGTTCCGCTGCGCCCGCTGGCCAATCTGCTGATCATGATGGTGGCGCTTAAGAAGATGATGATGGTGGCGCTACAGTATTGTTATTGACTTGCAGAGTGGTGTGTTAGATGGTTGCAAGGCATTTATTGTGGATGTTGAAAACCTCTATTATTTGCTCCCACAGCAAGATTTACTGAGCTGTATCAAGGCTTGTAATGTTAAAGACAATGACGAGCAGAAATTTCAGTCTGAGAGTGGTGTAACTGTTGGTGGCTTCATGGAGATACTATCCATGTATTTGCGGTCGACGATCGTAATGTTCCAAGGGCAAGTCGTGCTCCAAAGGGCAGGCCTATGCATCGGTTCTTGCGTAGCCGCTGTACTCACCCGTATTTTCCTTTGGAGAGTGGATGTTAGCATAAAAGAATGCCTTCAGGACGATGCATGCCATATCTACAGATATGTGGATGATTATTTGGGTTTTGTGCGCTGTGAAGAACCTAAGTTTGAATTACACGATATGTTGAATGTGTTCGACAAGTGTGGGATGGGCTTAACCTTCACATTTGAGCAAGCAGTTGAAGGCTGCATCTAGTTTTTGGATATGACACTTGACGTCTCAAATCGCCCCCCGTGTTGTCGTTACCACCCGCGTTCGGAGAATCCGTTGCTGAACTACTCATCTGGCCTTTCAAAGATAGTGAAAAGAGGAATAGCCATGTCATGTCTTCGGTCTGCTGTTAAGAAGTCGTGTGAGCATTTGGTGGGGGAGAGTTTTTCGGAGCAGATCACTCGCCTTAAGTCGGCGGGTTTCCCTTCGTCTGTACTGTCGGCAGTGTTTGGTGGCCTTGTGCGCCAGATAAAGTGCAAATTTTCAGAAGACAAGAAGGACCGGCATGAAAAAAAAATGTGCTGTAGTCTTGCACGTCCATAAAATGGCGCACGGTTTGAAGTACGTAGGGTCCCGATACGGCGTAAGGGTGTTGCTCTCGGCAAAAACAAAAGTGGGCAGTCTCTGCCACATTGTTAACAACAAGGACCGGCCTAAGAAAAAGAGGAACGAGGGTGGCGTCACCCATACGCAGCCCTTGGTTTGTTGTGCGATTGGCGTCGTTTACAAAATCCCGTTATCATGCAAGTCTGTGTATGTGGGCCAAACTGGACGCTGTCTAAACATTCGTTTGAATGAGCATGCGTCAACTGTGAAAAACTCAACAGGCGCCGATTTGCCTGCTCATTGCAAAAAGTGTAAGTGTCACCCGTTGTTTGGTGACACAGAGGTGCTCTACAGGCATAGTGACCAAACTGCAAAGGAATTGGTAGAGGCATATTTTACCAAGCAACATAATGACAAGTGTATAAGCGAATCACCCATTACTCTCCACGGTAAGGAACACGCTGTAATCGGCACAATATTTGTTTAATCTGTTTTGTGTTCATGCATAAATTTGTGTTTTTTCAATAAAACCTGTATTAGCGAGTAAGCGCGTGTGTGTGTCTCTCCTCTTTGTCCCTGTTTTTTTGTGCGCTTTCAAGGCTTTCGAAACCGTTATTTCTGTTTTCGGTTCAGTTGCGGTTTCCGATTCAGTTCGGTTCCGTTTCGACATCCTGCTATATATATATATATATATATATATATATATATATATATATATATATATATATATATATATATATATATATATATGGACGTCAACGTAGTGGTGCCACCCCGCAGTAGTGTCGTCGTCTTCGTGGAAGTGGACGTGCCCGAATGTTGCGAATGATTAGAGGAAGGCAAGACGAACTTGCTTTTAGAAAAATAAATCTGTGTTGCAAGGGGCCTTGTCCACCTGTGTGGCGGCTGCACAAGTGTTGTACTAACAAACTTTGGAAACAGGCTCCAACATGTCGCAAAAGGAACCGCCATCGCCTCGCTGTACGAGTTTGTTCAGTTGACAGAACTGCATGCAGAGGGGACAGACCGGACCGATGTATCGGGCCCGAAAGACGCCGTGAAATTAATTAACATCAACCCAGACCTCTCGCCAGAACAGAAAAAGCAGCTGACAGACCTCCTCGGGGATTTCCATGAGTGTTTTTCAACTCCTTCAAAGGTCGGACAAACCCCTGTTGCCAAGCACCGCATCATTGTAGACGAAGCAACAAAGCCGGTATGCCAACACCCATACCGCGTATCCTACAAGGAGCGTGAAACCATCCAGAATCAAGTAAAAGAAATGCTACAAGACGATGTCATCCAACAATCGAAAAGTCCGTGGGCATCTCCTGTTGTGCTAGTCGAGAAGAAAGACAAAACTTTGCGCTTCTGTGTCGATTTCAGGAAACTGAATCATGTTACAAAAAAAAAATGTCTATCCGCTCCCGCGCATAGACGATGCCTTGGACCGGTTGCGCACTGCCAAATATTTCTCGTCCTTAGATCTTAAAAGCGGATACTGGCAGATCGAGGTTGACGAGAGAGACCGCGAGAAGACCGCGTTTGTCACACCCAATGGGCTATACGAGTTCAAAGTCCTCGCATTCGGTCTATGCTTAGCACCCGCTACGTTCCAGCGAATGATCGAGTCTGTCTTGGCCGGTCTCAAGTGGCACTCATGCCTCGTTTACCTTGACGATGTCATAGTGTTCTCCTCAACATACGAAGAACATCTACACAGGTTGCGACTGGTCCTCAAAGCCATCAAATCGGCTAAATTAACTATAAAACCTGGAAAATGCAACTTTGGCTACAAGCAGCTGCGGTTTCTAGGACATGTTATTAGCTCCGAAGGAGTCTCCCCAGATCCTGAAAAGACGGCAGCTGTTGCAGGTTCTCCGAGACCAAATGATAAAAAGGCCGTTAGGCGCTTTCTGGACCTTGCTGCGTATTACAGGTGCTTCGTCGAAAATTTCTCGGATATTGCGGAACCACTGAAGCGACTGACCAAGGAGGACGTCCCATTTCCGTGGCAAGAGGAACACGAAGTGGCCTTCAATGACCTGCGAGACTGGTTACAAACAGCGCCAATACTTGCCCATTTCGACGAAAATGCGGATACGGAAATCCACACGGACGCCAGTAACGTCGGACTCGGCGCCGTCTTCGTTCAATGGCAAGACGGAGCTGAAAGAGTTCTAGCCTACGCCAGTCGAACGTATTCGAAAGCCGAGTCGAATTACTCCACGACTGAAAAGGAGTGTCTTGCCGTCGTCTGGGCCATCATCAAGTTCCGACCGTATCTTTATGGCAGGCCGTTTAGAGTTGTCAGCGATCACCACTCGTTGTGCTGGCTTGCAAACCTGTAGGACCCATCTGGACGCCTTGCTCGATGGAGCCTCCGGTTGCAAGACTATGACATGACAGTAGTGTACAAGTCGGGACGTAAGCACAGTGACACTGACTGCTTGTCCCGGGCGCCCACGATTCAGCGACCCCAGAAGCCGACGACGACGTTCCCTTCCTTGGGGCCATTACCGACTCCCAAATGGCCCAACTCCAACGCGCCGACCCTGAACTACTGCTGCTTATACAGCATTTAGAAGGCCTCGATGTCCGTGTTCCCCATGCATTTACCCGGAACATCTCGTCATTCCGTCTTCGGAACGGCGTGCTCTACAAACAGAATTTTGGGGATACCAAGGACTTGTTCCTACTGGTCATACCAACAGTCACGCGGCCTGAAATTTTGTACGCCTGTCACGACGAAACCTCGGCAGGGCATCTGGGTGTTAGCCGTACTCTAGCGAGGATTCGTCACAAGTACTATTGGCCCAAATTGTTGCACACAGTTCAGCACTATGTAAAGACCTGCCGCCACTGCCAGAGAAGGAAGACTCCACCCCTGAAACCGGCAGGGCTACTTAAACTGATCAAGCCACCTAATGCGCCTTTTCAACAAGTCGGCATGGACTTGCTGGGGCCATTTCCAACGTCGACGAAGGGTAATCGATAGATCGTGGTCGCGACTGACTACCTCACACGGTATGCGGAGACAGCAGCTGTCGTACGAGCAACCTCGGCTGAGATAGCACAGTTTTTTGTGCACAACGTCGTTTTGAGGCATGGGGCACCACAGGTCGTCATAACAGACAGAGGTACAGCTTTCACGGCGGACTTCATGCAGTCCGTTATGATGCTGACGCACACCACCCACAGGCGGACTACTGCATACCATCCGCAGACCAACGGCTTGACGGAGAGACTAAACAGGACCCTCGCCGACATGCTTTACATGTATGTAGACGTGGAGCACAAAACCTGGGACAACATTTTGCCATACGCCACGTTCGCCTACAACAGGGCAGTTCAGGAGACCACAGCAATTACTCCTTTCCAATTAGTTTACGGCCGCACCGTTACTACTACCTTAGATTCCATGCTACCGGTTCATGAAGACGAAGAGAACATCGACATTGATAACTTCGTGCAAAAAGCGGAGGAAGCACGCCAGCTAGCACGGCAGCGGATCCAACGTCGTCAGTGCGCCGACGCACCTCGCTACAATCAGCACAGGCGGGTGGTGTTTTACGAGCCCGAAGACGCTGTCTGGGTTTGGACACCTGTGCGCGCGCGCGGACGTTCAGAAAAACTACTGCGTTGGTACTTAGGCCCATACAAGGTCTTGCGCCGCCTAAGTGACGTCAATTACGAAGTTATACCGGACAGTAGCGCTTCTTCCTCGCGATGCAGGACAACTTCCGAGGTCGTACACGTCGTGCGAATGAAGCCTTACTATGACAGAAACTGACCTCACCCTCATCAACAAGAGCGAGAAATTTTGGCTGACGCCAAAACTGTCGTGTTACCAGTTTGACGGCAACCCGCTGCGCCATCTCATTCTGGCTGTGATCGTCTACAGCCACAGCCTAGCATCGAGACGATGCTATCTTAGAAGAGGGATCTGGAACTTAGCCCTGTCGGTCTACGACGGCCCGGCGAACGACAAACTCGACGAGCCGTTCACGCTGGCGGAACTCTGGAATGCCATCGATGATAGCAACAGACGCAGTGCTCCTGGTGGAGACACGATCACCTACACGTTGCTCGGCAATATGAGCGACGGGGCGGCCAAGAGGCTCCTGGGCCACATCAACAGGACCTGGGAGACCTCCGTGCTGCCCATGGAATGGAAAGAGGCGCAAGTGCGGTTCATCCCCAAGCCGGGCAAAGCCCTCACAATCGAGAACATGCGACCCATCTCCCTCACGTCGTGCGTAGGGAAGGTAATGGAGCGCATGGTGCTCCGTAGACTCCAAAACTACCTAGAAGAGACCAACCAAATGCCCGAAACGATGTACGGCTTCCGGCAGCACCTCGGCACGCATGACGTCCTGGGGCAACTGCAGGAGCTCGTGATGAAGAAAGCCACTCGGAGCTCGCCGCGCGGGATACTGGCCCTCGACTTAAAGGGGGCATTTGATAACGTGTCCCACGCGAGCGTTCTCGGTAACCTCAAGAAGACGGGATGTGGCCAACGCACGTTCGGCTACGTTAAGGATTTCCTGAGCAAGCGCATGGCGGTCATACAGATTGCAGGAGAGAAGTCGGACCCGATAGAACTGGGAGACTGCGGCACCCCACAAGGTTCCGTCCTGTCGCCCCTGCTATTCAACCTGGCCCTTCTCCCGCTGCCAAGTCTACTCAAACAGATCGACGGCGTGGACCACGCGTTCTACGCCGACGACATTATGGTGTGGACGAGTCGCGCGGGATCAGAAGCCTGGACGGAGGAGGTCCTGCAGAGGGCGGCAACGACGGTCCACAAATACGCCAAGACCTGCGGGTTGTGCTGCGCACCCCAGAAGTCGGAGCTCCTCATCGTGCAGCCCAGAAGACGCAAGAACGATGCCGAGCCGGATGTGGTCGTTACCATCGACGGCGTAGACGTCAAGCCCACGCAGCAGCTGCGCATCCTCGGTCTCTTGCTACAACGAGATGGCAAGGCGACAGCGGCCATTGCTAAGATCAAGATGGCCTCCGAACAGGTCACCGGAATGATCCGACGCGTTGCGAACCGGAACAGAGGACTTAAAGAAGACGACGCCTTCCGCCTGGTCAGAGCGTTCATCGTGTCTCGCATCACCTACTCGGCCCCGTACCTCAAGCTAACGAAGGCGAACAGGAACACGCTAGACACGATCATAAGGAAAGCCACCAAGACGGCTATGGGCCTGCCCCAGTACTCGTCTACGCAGAAGCTGCTGGACATGGGGGCACATAATACGGTAGACGAGCTCATAGAGGCTCATCGTTCCAACCAGAGAGTGCGACTGAGCCAGACTGAGCACGGCCGAGCAGTCCTTCGGAAGATTGGTTGGCCCATCGAACCACAGATACCCAAGCACCCTCTACCTCCGCCGTGGAGGGAAGCGCTCAAGACCAAGCCCCTACCCGCCGCGGTGGCTCAGTGGCTAAGGCGTTGCGCTGCTGAGCACGAGGTCGCGGGTTCGATTCCCGGCCGCGGCGGCCGCTTTTCTGATGGAGGCGAAAAGCAAAAACGCCCGTGTGTACGAGATTTTGGCGCACGTTAAAGATCCCCAGGTGGTCAAAATTAATCCGGAGCCCTCCACTACGGCGCGCCTCATCGCATGCGTTGCGTCGGCGCGTTAAACCCTACAATCAATCAATCAAGACCAAGCCCCTGCCGCGCAATATGCAGGCCGGCAGGAACGACGAGAGGCGTGCCGCGCGGGCACAGGCAATCTCGCCCGACAGCTGGAAGCAGACCCCCGGGTCCTCTACGTGGACGCCTCACTTCCCCAGCACAGCAGCAAAGCAGTGGCCACCGTCACGACCATCGACAAGCTGGTGACCAGCGCGTCGCTACGGACGACAGATGCCAGCCAAGCAGAAGAGATGGCCATCGCTCTCGCCCTTACGCACGGAGACGTGCATACGATCGTCACTGATTCCAAGACGGCTTACGGCAACTACCGCAAGGGGATCGTCTCCCACGCGGCCATGGCAATTCTCACAAAGCGCAGCCCACCGGGACGAGACGTAGAGCTCGTGTGGGTTCCGGCACACTCGACAGTGGAAGGCAACGCCCTCGCCGACCACTACGCCCGCGAACTAGCAGACCGGGCCGAGGACGAGTCGGAGCTGCCGCACCCAGTCACGAGCTACCGCGAGATTACCACGCTGTACAGGAGCGCCAGGTGCAGGCTTCCCGTGCCGCACCAGCAACTCGACCGCAAGCAACAAACAATAGTGCGCCGAGCACAAGCGGGGTCACTGGCGCACCCAGCTTTATTGAACAAGATGTTCCCGGCAGAACACGACCCCATCTGCCCGTTCTGCAAAAAGACGGAAGGCACCCTGCCGCACATACTGGCGGAGTGTACTGAGCTCAAGAATCCTCTACCTTCCCTCCCCCTTCCCCTTTCCCCCCTACCCGAGCGATGGGAGATCTTGATGTCCAGCCCCGACCTGTCGACGCAGCAAGAGCTCGCGTCCAGGGGCCAGGAGCTATTGGACTCATATGGGACTCGTGACTAGGGTTCCACCCCGTCTGACGCCTGCGAGCGTCACCTGAAATGGGCTCAGCGAAAGTTGTTTCTCTCTCTCTCTCTCTTAGAAGAGGGGGCAATGCCACGGCCCATCGATTCAGCGACAACCTAGAAAGGAGCTCTACACTGAAGACTATCAATGCCGCTAATCCCACCACAGCACGAAACCAGATGCGCGTGTACTGGCGCATCGAAGTGAAAGAAGACGAAACTCGTTTTTTGTGTGTGCCGCTCGGTACTGGCATCGCCATTTGCTCTGTGACTTAAGCCTAATTCTGGCATTAAACTAATTGCTAACGAGTAGCGAACCCCTAAATTACACTACAATATGTATATATATATATATATATATATATATATATATATATATATATATATATATATGAAAACGAAATTTCCAACAAGGTAGAAACCATGACTGTTGCCAACGGTTCACCAAAGAGACTTGCCTTCGTCAGGGCAAGTTTCTGACGAAGGCCCTGACGAAGGCAGGAACTGCCCTGACGAAACATTGCCCTGCTGAAACGTTGACAACAATGGTGGTTTCTACCTTGTTCGAAGTTTTCTCTTCGTGTGTTCACTACTATGTTAAAAGTTTTATTGCACCCTAAATTCTATATATATATATGTATATATATATATACATATATATATATACATATATATATATATATATATAATTCAATGACAGAAATAAGATTTGAAAGTCAAGAAAACCTTGGAAAGCAAAGAGAAAGATGTGGTAGGTCACTGAAAGAGATCAAGGATATGGAAAAATAGAAAGAAAGTGGAGAAAAAATTCCCGCCGCGTGAGATACGAACCCACGACCTCCAGAATACTGGTCTGGTGCGATGACCACTATGCTACCGGTGGGGCTATTTTCCCCTCCACTTTCTGGGGTATTTATATCAATGTAATGTTTTCCTGGGCTTGGGGGTGGTAGCCCGCGCCACACCGACTACTCAGGGTGTGGGGGACCTTCTTTTTAACCCCCGGGCCGTGACTCGAGCGTCTTCGACATGTCGTGAGTGGTCGACCAGCGTTGAACCCTCTTAAGCTCCCTATGGCACCAGACTGCCAGAACAGAGGCCCTCGCTATGCATGTAGCGAATCAGAATAGGAAATGAGGGGCTCGTTAAAAATAAGACAGAAATAAGTGTTGGCCGTCAAAAAAACCTGCTAAAGCAAGGGGGAGGATGTGTTTAGGTCTTTGAAACCGGTAAAGGATTTGGAAAGATAGAAAGTGGAGAAAAAATGCCCGCTGGGTGGAATCCCGACCCACGACGTCCAGAATACCGGTCTGGTGCGATGACCACTACGCTACCGGCCGGGCTATTTTCCCCTCCACTTTCGGGGATATTTATGTTAAGGTAGTTTTATTTCCTGCACTTGGGGATGGTAGCCAGCGCCAGTCGGGGTGAAGAGGACCTTCTTTTTAACCCACGGGCCGGCCGATACTGGAGTGTGTATGACATGTCGAGATTGGTCGAAGAGCGTTGAACCGTCTGAAGCTCCATATGACACCAAGACTGCCAGAACAGAGGCTTTCGCTATGCATATAGCGAATCAGAATGGGAAATGAGGGGCTCGTTGAATTAAGACAGAAATAATGGTTGACAGTCAAGAAAAGCGCGGAAAGCAAAGGGAGGAAATGACGTAAATAGAGATAATTTGTGGAAAAAAATTTGAAAAACTAAGAAGTCATGAACAGTAAAAAATAACAAAAATGGCAAACCGTATAACTGTGTATCTGCATTTACAAAATAATGCAGATTTCGCGATAGTTTTACCTGTAATCGTTACAAAACTGTAAATAGATGTAATTGCTGTAACAAAATTTTCAAAAAAGAGAAATGGAAAAATTTTGAACAATTGCGAAAAATGAACCTTCTAGGCTCTGAATTTCCACAATAACGCAGATTTGGCGCAAGGAACACTTGTAATTGTTATTATGGCGTATATAAAGATAATTGGTAAGATAGTATCTCAAAAAAACAGAAAAATTATCTGTAAGGAACTCACACTAAAGACAAGCGGTATAAGAATGTTGCGTATGAATAGACAATGCTCTGGATTTCCGCGTATTTTTCGATTTTGGCATTTTACGATCTTTCGGCAAGAACAACGGGTTACTCAATATGAGTACTGCAGAAAATGCCTGTGTAAACATTCTAACCTCGTGATATACAACCGACCACATCTTGCGCCTGGCCTGTTCTGGATAAGCCACTTCAATGACGGAATATTTCGTGCGATCAGCAGCGCTGAAGCGCAGGCACTCGCACAGGGCACTGAATATGTTGTGCAAAGAGCACTCCATAAAACTGTTCAATAAAATCATGTCCCTGACAAAACATCTTCCTGTAACTTGCTCTGAAACCGCCTGTCACTTCATATGACTCTCTCTGCGCGTGTAAAAACCGAGAAAACATTTGTTGTATTGCGCGCCTTTGGGCCACGTGACATGTCACTGCACTCTCGGCCACAGCGCCCCTCTCTGTATATAAACGCAGCTCGCCTGGGAGCGAGGGCCTCTCTCTCTTTTGTTGCACCCATTTGGTCACAATGGAATAAACCATTTCTGTGCCTGCCACGTTGGTGTGCCGCCCTGGTCTGTCGTCCTGGCATGACCACAACAACATTTCACCTTTTTACCCGACACCTACAAAACTTATGTGCTGAGCTCTTTGTGCCTTGATGTTTGCTCCGTCTCGTCTGTGAAGTGATTTCCGGAGAAATTGAACAAAAACAATAGGCGGATCCCACCACAGGCGGAAAACTACGCACAAGGTCGATTGCATCGCGGCATACACGGGTCGAAGAACTGGGGTGTGGTTTTTTTTAACCGTTTCAAAACTGAAATTTTACTTTAAATTGTATAAAATGTTTCTGTGCATTTTTATTTATATTTGGACCAAATAAGCTTGCAAAAAATTCAGCTTGTGATGCAACTAATTACTGATTTACAATCATTCGCGTTATTACATCCCCCGGCATTTAAACCCTAAATTTTCCCCTGAAAATGTAGATTTTCTATGTGAACCCTGATAGGAAAATGAAACTGGTAGTACAAGTATTTTTATATTTACAGTCAAGTCAAGCTAGGTCTTCGGTACTTGGGGTCACCCTGACGTCAATGTGGCCTTTGCTGCAATGCTTTCCTCTCTAGCATCTAGTTTCAGCAAAAAACAAACAATGGTGATATCTATTGGTAGAAGCATCCTTGAAGAACTATTTCGCAGAAAACTAGCTATTCTGGTTTCGTTGCACGAGGTCGCGGGTTCGATTCCCGGCCGCGGCGGCCGCTTTTCTGATGGAGGCGAAAAGCAAAAACGCCCGTGTGTACGAGATTTCGGTGCACGATAAAGATCCCCAGGTGGTCAAAATTAATCCGGAGCCCTCCACTACGGCGCGCCTCATCGCCTGCGTTGCGTCGGCGCGTTAAACCCCACAATCAATCAATATTCTGGTTTCGTTCTCAGATTGCTAAAAGTCTTTTGGTTCATGTCCAAAATATAAGGCGCCCGCGCCTAAAGGGTATTGCTATCGTTCTTGCCAGTTTTTTATTCTTCTGTGAGTTGTGGCGACTAGGTTCAGAAATACAAGATGTAAGGACAAACGCGCTACCTTTGTATCTTTCTGGCGAAGGCGGCGACAGTTCTAAGCGCTTGCAACGTGATACACGAGGAACTGGGGCGCCCGACCTTGACCCCCCCCCTCCCCCCCCACTCCTGCTCCTCTGCGCAAATCACTTCTCCGACTTACTTCTAAGACTTCGGTTGTAGACGGCCAGCTTTCTCTCGTGCAACGTCGCCTCGCGCACCTCTAGAGCAGCTTTAGAACGCATATGGCAACGATATTAGATGTTTATACCCGCTACACACGTACCCGTACGCTTTTTCTGCCGATGACTCAGTCTGCCTCTCCTACGATACGTACTGCACTATGGAAGAGCCCTAATCTAACGCCACAAGAACACCACTGTCGTTACGGATGAGGTGCACAGCCCTTCAAGGAGAGTAGATAACAAAGTACCAACAACAATAACAAAAAACGTAAACACCCTTTAAAATATAACTTAGAAGCGAGGCGCGTGTTTCTATCTCTTTCTTTCGGAAGCCTCGCGAGCTAGCCTATTTGATAGCGAGCCTATTTCGTTCCCTCGTCACTGCGACTGGAATGTTCTGCATTGTTCGCGGGGTTCTGAACCGAACTGTACAGATTCAACAAGATTAACGCGGAAATACAATTCGCAGACAATCGCTTGCGCGCGTCACTCTGTTGATTGCCTTTCCGTCGACTGTGTATTTTTAGTTTTCTTTCAAATCGCCAGTTCGCTCTAATAAACCTTGTTAAGATGAGGAACACTGCATTGTTCTTGGCTTCGCGACACTATGGCAAGGCTCCTGGAGCGTTGTGATGGCGTTGCACATTAGTAAAACAAGTAAAAACCAAGGGGTTGCACCAGGTGTCTATCGCAACCATGTAATCCTACGCATTCAAACGGACCGTACTAATGTACTGGTAGACTGGAAATTGCGCAAGTCATGACCCGGAACTTCCTCACCAGAGTGCTCCGGTGGCATCACTTCCTTACAACGTGGAGGTAGCCCACGCCTAATACAAGCCCATCAATTCAAACGTATGATCCCAGGTTCGAACTGCCAATGGCTCGATTGGAATGCACAGAGAAGCAAGAAATTGCTGAATATATACCTACGAATAGGTAGGTACACAACCAAGCAAGAAAACAGTTTCACTGCCGTAGGCGTATGCAGATAGGAGAGAGGTTCTACACAAGCTACACATTGATAGCTTTTAAATGTAGTGCCTTCACTGCAATGTGACAGTTTTGGGCATAGAGCTTTTTAAGGGGTACATTCAGTTAATCAATTGCAAGAAAGTTCGTTAACTGTACACACTGACAGAGCCGTTGATCCATTGCTGTGTTAATGGCTGAAATTATGATTACACCTGAACGTATTTCAAATGCTATGGAGACGTGCAATATTCACTCCTCAACTTCTACTGTCTACAGCCTATTGGCCTTCACAAAAGAGCGGCAGCCATCGCCCCAATCACTCCCACGCTCGCCATAATAACATTCCTACCTTGAAACATTAAAAGAAATGACTTGGACTTTAGACCCACACACCCAACATTTTTAAACACGACATATCCTTACGTTTTTTGGAAAACGAGCACTGAAAACAAGGAGACCAATATGTTGCTGATTTTTTTACTAGAGCTCTCTTGCGCCTGAACACAAAGCTATGCCGCCCCTAATCCTTAGAAAGCTCTAAGCAATTCTGTTTCAGGCGTACGACGGAATTTCACCTGGATTTATTTCACCTTCGCAGAGTTTTGTAGTTCATCAGTAAATCAAATGCGAAATTGGTACGTAAACACATCTGAGAACCTTGGACAGTTACGACAATACATTCACCGATTGTTATTAACTCGTAACACATTTCATAATACCAACCTACGCTAATATCTAGAGTAGTTTGATAGAGCAATGACTTCTTGTTACTTAAGGGTCCTGATATTTTTATTACAACTTTGTATGTTTATAATGAAAAATGCTTGCGTCCCTTACGAAAACAACAGGGTAACAAGCTGTATTATGAACTTTTTATTACATTTTATGCACGAGGAGTTTACAGAAAGGAGGGGGAATTACAAAATAATAAATTTCAGCAAAAGCTTTGCACTTGTTGCAAAATAAAGAATAGCGTGTAGGGCCGGCAGACGGGGATTGCAGACTCTGCGTGTTCTTGCTATTGCGATTTATTGCCTCTGATAGAGTCCGAAAGGCAGGGTTTTGCAACGACCATTACATGAAAGAGCGAAGCAAATAAAATTTTTAAGAAAATCTAGTTTTAGGGACATATCGGCTGGAGGTGCCCAGAAATACCGAGAGAATGTTTATACTGCGCTCCCGAGAGGAGCAGAGTTGACTTCATGTCGTAATAAGTGCTTTCATAACTTACAGAGACGAACTTTACTGAACGCCGCTGCCAAAAACAGTAACCATTGTAACAAAATTGTGGTTATCCTAATCATGCACTGAACTTCGAAATATCTTAAACGTTTTGCGTGCAAAGTACACTTTGTGAGGACAATTGTTCACCCACGCAATCCACGCGTCCATGTTTTTAAGCTTGGAGACATTTTTTTACCGCTTCCGTTTATACTTCAGGTTCGGAAACGTAACTAATGCTACAATAGCAGCAAAACGTACGCTGCGGCACACTATACCACTCCAATTTAAATCTGAAGACGAAGATGGTAAAAATAAGGCGTAGCCGGGTGTTCATACTGTCATGGCAGGAAATAACAGCATGACTTCATACACCACGAATCGTCTCCCTTGGCGTGCCACCGCGTGCAATTTTCTTTGGGGGAATTTGCGGCGCAATCGTGGCCCATCTTCGCTGTACCCTCTCGGCCGAGTCGAATCGGCGCAACATTGCTGCATACCGAAGCGGCTCGCGGATGACTCCACCATCGCATCCCCAACATGTAGGTTGAGATGAGACGAGCCGTAACAAGACACAATCACATTATGGTCTTTAAATTTAAGTGACATTGCCTTCCACAGGACAGGGAAAGAACGTAGGTTCAGTCGAGACGAGCCCTGAAAAGACACGATCAAATTATGTTCTTTAAATTTAGGCGACATTGCGTTCGACATGACGGGAAAAGGGCGATATAAACAGTTGTGCGTTTCAAGGGATCGTCTGCTCTATTCCCCGTCCCGTCTGGGACATTACTGCGTTCTTTCAAAGTTATAAACCAACGAATCCAAGTTTCAACGTTTCTGCTGTCGTCCTTTCACCTTCCGTCAGGCTAAGCTCCAATGGATTCAACGTTACTCATTTACAATATCTTGCATGGACGTTCAAGTGCCAGTAATAATCAAGCTCATAATTTTCATCCGCGGCGGCTACAGCCTCGTGTCCATCGTTTTCTTCTTGCCTTTTACTGTTACTGACCCCGTACGCATCCTGTGACCCCGACCAGAGCCAAAGGCTCCGAGTAGAGGAAAAACATTACGCCCACTTCCCCTCGCGGGAACCATGGTGTGATGCGACGCTGAGGGGGTTCAAGCGCAACGGAGAGCAAGCGTCGACCGAAAGGCCGCCGGAGAGCGGCACATCGGTTATAAGCGCAGCGCGCCTGAAGGAGAGGAGACCGCGGAGAGAGAGAGAGTACTGCACATGCGCAGCACCGCGCGCAGCGCCGCCCACCGGCGGAGTGAGAGCGCGCTGGGCCGCACACCCGCAGATGTTGAGAGGGAGTGTTCGCTCTCACCTGTGCACGCGCCGGCGCCAGTGCGTCTATCGCGGCTATGACACAACACAATCCAACACAATCCACTTTCATCCAATCCAATCCAAATCCAATCCAATCCAGTCCAAGCTAAGCCAAGCCAAGCCAAGCGAATCCAATCCAATGCCCCTCGCGAGAGAGTGTTCGCTATCGGAGAGGAGAGGGGGTGAGCGGAGGAGAGTGCGGACGCCGACGACGACGGACGCACGCAGGAAGGACAGGGTCGCCGACAAGAGATGCTCTCAGCGTCGCATCTAAAAGTTAGCAGTTTCCTAATGCGCCACGCTAACCCAAATCTGAAGAGAACGATGTTCTGAACGTAGCATCGTACGGGTATTCGTGTTATTTATGACCGGCCAATAAAGGCCAATAAATCATTCCCTCACCATGTCCCCTGTGCCTTGCCCTGCCACCGTTTAACACTCTAATGGCGAGGAGGACATGTGATTTTCACATCCCATATAGTGAGTGCACTATACGATTCCCAATTGAAGTCCAACGTGAACGTGAACAAATTCTCCATCGATTTCCGGGAATTGCTGTGGGCCTTCCTCTATACTTCCGCTAGGACATTCGTAATGTGTTTATTGTTGTGTATTAGGCTTTTCGAATATGGAGAACGGCGGCTAGCTCCTAAATTATTTTCTTCCACGTGCATGACCGAGTTCACTTTATTCTTTCATGAAAGATTGTGTGAAAGTACAGTCCGCAACAACTGATTTTTAATTCAAATTTTGCAGATAAGTAATTTTAAATTAGTTGTGAGTGAATACTCTGAAAATTCTATAACGGACTTTAAGCGTTGCCGAGGATTTGGCGTCACCCTGTGTTAGAACCGCCGGCAGGCCATCAATGTTTTTTCGCTGACATTAAACTGTCGTCTCCTGCACGTATCAAGGGAAGTGCAAGGCACGCAGAGAGCAGAAATGACGCCCTAAGGCCAGACCGCAGACACCGCGAACAAAAGGATGGTGACAACAATGGTGTTGTCCCCTTCCTTTTGACTGTGCTTGTTTGCTTTGCTTTATATTTTCTGTCACGCTTTACCAATTATCCCAAGCTTACACATAGTTCATGCATAGCTTAGGATGTGGTGGCGAAAACGTGCGGCTGCGGCGTGTTACGGTCTTTCCAAATCCTCATTCTGCAGCATCGGGGCGAGGAAGATGTATAATTGCATGCCGCCATACCGTTTTCAGCAGACAGAGCCTGCGGTGGCGATAGGAAGTGGGGAGATACCAAAAGCCTGAGCAGTTGATGTAATAATGAGTAAACTCAATGCGAAACTTAACATATTTTAGCACCTCGTGTTCCGGTTATAGGGCTACTTTTGGTTTTCGAGAACCCCATTCGAATTGATGATTGATTGTAGGGTTTAACGCGCCCACGCAACGCAGGCGATGAGGCGCGCCGTAGTGAAGGGCTCCGGTTTAATTTTGACATTTAACGTGCGCTGAAATCTCGTTCACACCGGCGTTCTTGCTTTTCGCCTACATCAGAAAAGCGGCCGCCGCGGCCGGGAATAGAACCCGCGACCTCGTGTTCGGTAGCGAAACGCCTCAGCCACTGAGCCACCGAGGCGGGTCCGAATTAGAATTTTTGGCCACTTCAACTGCACATACACTGTTGGCACTCGCATCAGTTCCAGTGGCACCGCGGCCATTTTCTCTGAGGATTTCTGTTCTGGGAAGCGTTGGCGGCTGTATAGGCCAACAATCTGCCATCAGCGACGTGGAGGAGTACAACTCCCACGGCACCCGCGCACTGCTTTATAAATTCACATGTTCCTTGCTTGTTAGCCGTAGTAGGATCATGAGTGAACCTGTCGGCACGCCTTCTCTTTTATACACTCCAGTTGCCGCTGCCCGCGATTTCGGCTTTATATGAGCATTCTTTTGGCTATCGCATCGAGCTTTCCTGTTGTCGGCGATGTCATCCTTCCGGGTACGATTGACAAGCAGGGTTCATGACAGACCGCAAGCACCCACAGCAACTACTTCTTAAGCGCCAAAAACTACAGGGACATAGAATGAGACAGGGACACGCGCTAACTTCCAACTAAATTTTATTGAGCAAGCGTGAAATATATAAATGAAAAATAGTCGATAGGAGATACAGAAAGAATTACACACAAGAGATAACAGATAAACTCGGTGCTGTTCCACACGTGTCAGGCACTACCATGACCAGTTCTTTTTCAAGAACGCTGCTTCCTTTACTGACAAGGCTATCGACGTTGTGCTGATGCATTCGAAATCACCTATTTGCATCTCAGCCGCTTCAACTATTTCACGCGTGCGTTGATCAGAATCATGAAACAACGTGACTGAATTTGAAAAGAAGGGTTCGTACCCCTGGCATTCAGCACAGTGATTTGAGAGGTTCCCATTTTTGTCTTTTTAATACGTTATTCTGGTGTTCACGTAGCCTTGAGTTGATGCATCTGCCAGTCTGTCCTACATATACTCTACCACAAGCCAACGGCACACGGTACACTCCGCCGCCATTACAATCGACATACTTGTTGTTATGTCTAACATTACAGCCACTGTTTTCTTGCCTTACCGGACGCGTTTCCTTACACAGCCTTGGGAGTTTAAGCGGTGCGGACATGACAACCCGAACCCCGGCCCTCTGCCCTATTTTCTTGAGCCTATGTGCAACACCGTGCAGGTACGGTATCACGGCCGTCTTACGCCGCTCACTACCATCCTGTACACTGGTTTCGGCCCCTTTTCCTGGTAGCCCTTCAAGCCTGCGGACAGCCTCACAGACTGCCACAATGACGTGCTCAGGGTACCCAGATTCTCTTAGCCGAGAAACCTGTGCCTCCACAGCGCTGTGCACTTGGTGAACGCAGGACTTTTTGAGGGCGTTGGTGAAACACATCGTCGCTACTGAGCGTTTCACCAGTTTGATGTGCGCGTTTAACGGTGCGGTGTTGCACATATGCTCAAACTACATAGTTTAAACTGCATAGTTTGAACTGCAACCACATAGTTTAAACTGCATGGTGCTGCACATAGGCTCAAGAAAATAGGGCAGAGGGCCGGGGTTCGGTTTGTCATGTCCGCACCGCTTAAACTCGCAAGGCTGTGTAAGGAAACGTGTCCGGTAAGGCAAGAAAACAGTGGCTGTAATGTTGGACATAACAACAAGTATGTCGAATGTGATGGCGGCGTAGTCTACCGTGTGCCGTTGGCTTGTGGTAGAATATATGTAGGACAGACAGGCAGATGCATCAACTCAAGGCTACGTGAACACCAGAATAACGTACTAAAAAGAAAAAATGGGAACCTCTCAAATCACTGTGCTGAATGCCAGGGGTTTGAACCCTACTTTTCCAATTCAGTCACGTTGTTTCATGATTCTGATCAACGCACGCGTGAAATAGTTGAAGCGGCTGAGATGCAATTAGGTGATTTCGAAAGCGTCAGCACAACGTCGATAGCCTTGTCAGTAAAGGAAGCAGTGTTCTTGATAAAGAACTGGTCATGGTAGTGCCTGACACGTGTAGAACAGCACCGAGTTTATCTGTTATCTCTTGTGTGTAATTCTTTTCTGTATTTCCTATCGACTATTCTTCATGTATATATTTCACGCTTGCTCAATAAAATTTAGTTGGAAGTTAGCGCGTGTCCCTGTCTCATTCTATGTTTTTCGCGCTTAAGAAGTAGTTATGGAACACCAACTAGCCCGAACGCAAACCCACAGCAAACTACTTATTGAGCCTAAACAAGCGGTCGCGCGACAACGGTATGATGTTTGATAGACAAGTAGGAGATATCGATGCAATAATACGAAGCGCAAACTTTACTTGGATTCGGCTACGCGTACATGGCCAAACGTTAAAAAAGCCCAAAATTTGAGATCGGCTGTTCACGGAATAAATATAAAACCACAACAGATTTTAAACGCATGTCTGCTTAAAAAATCAAATATGCCGCACATCACCAAAACTGCTTGGACGCAATGACCCCCGACAAGCAATCCGTAAAGGGTAAGCTATGAAGTGTTCAACGGCGGCGTTTGCAATTCAGCAGATGAGTTGATGAGTTCGAGTTGGCAGGAAATCTAACATAACCACGGAACATCACCCGGGTCAACCTGCACCAAAAAATCCCGCAAATGAAAAAAATTACACCATCTTCCCGTGGGGAACCCTGATGGGGATGCGATGCATCATGGGGGTTCCGTATGCTTTCATTGTGTTGCCGTTATGTTGAGTGATCTGGTGTTTAGTAGCGCCAGAGGGAATTCCACGTCCGGGTCCACACCGGTGCAAATGCACGCAAGTACTGTTGTGTGACGGTGAGTAGGCGGTGGTTCTCGAGGCGCCGAAACTCGTCCATCATGTTATTGTCGATGTCATCGTATTTGTAGTAGAATCGGTGGTCTCCGTCACCGTTGGTGAGGTAAAAGTTGTTGACGTTGGTGCACCAGCTGAGAGCAACCTATACGCCCTCCTCTTCGCAGCTTTGTGTTCTTCTTCTTCTTCTTCTTCTTCAGCGGTTCCCCTGCGGGAAGATGACGACGGTGGTTGAACACGAAGCAATCTCGTGATGGATTCTTTGGTTGGCCAATCTCTAGGGGTACCCTGCCGCAATCATCATCAGAGGCGCTGCGGACAGGACACGGACGCGGGACATCGCCCCGAGCAAGAGATGCGTCGCATCTAAAATTTTTTTTCTAGTCCGTCCTACATATCTTGGCGCATAGATCACCCTTTGAAACTAAACGTACCCAATTGTCGTAGTAATCTTTGTTTTCTTTTATTCATACCTAAAACATCACACGATTGGAACTGCTTGCCAGCCATGAGAGCCACTGTAACTCATGCGCGCTTATTTCGATGAACCAACATCTGATACAAACGCATGTGCGACATAGTGCGCTTTCGCGTGTATATTGCTTTGTGCTCCGCATATTTGTTCACCGCGCAGAGCACATTTGTTTTGCTATTTCTGTGCAAGTGTGGACCCCCTTGCTTTTGGCGTTATCCCCATTACCTGTTTTTTTTCCCTGTGGAGTTGCATACACTTCCAGAAAACTAAGCCTAAGGCTGTTCTACTTATGTCTTCGTATATTACCTTCGTAAACCTTCCCTGGTTATGCAGGTGCTTTTGATAATTGTACGAATAAAACCATTCCCTTTCTTTGGAGTGGTTTTATGTGCCTTTTTATATATATTTGAACCCTATAAGCTTAGAAAAACATTTAGCTTGTGATGCAAGTAATTAGTGATATACAAGCATTCTGTCTAATAACATCATGCGGAAAATAAAATTTAAAATTTGCGCGGAAAATTTAAATTTTGTATGCTTGCCAAAAACAAAAATTAGGCTGGTAGTACAACTATATTTACAGCCATTTCAAACTAGGTCTTCGGTAATTGGGGTCATCCTGACGTCAGTTTGGCTGCTTCCCTCTCTAGAGCGTTCAGCTTTCGCACAAAACAAACAATTGTGCTATCTATCGATAGAAGCATCCCTGAAGAAGTATTTCCAGAAAACTAGCTGTTCTGGTTTAGTTCTCCAATTGCTAAAAAGTCCTTCGGTTCATATCCAAAATAGAAGACGCCCGCGCAGAAGGGGTTACTGCTATCGCTCTTGCCATAATTTCTTAGTCTTCGGTTAGTTGTGGCGACTGGATTCAGAAATACAAGATGGAAGGACAAACGCGCAACCTTTCTATCTTTCTGGCGAAGGCGGCGACAGTTCCAAGCGCTTGGAACGTGATACACGAGGAACTGGGGCGCCCGGCCTTGAACCCCCCCCCCCCCTTTTTCTCCTCCTCTCCGCATATCACTTCTGCGACCCACTTCTAAGGCTTCGGTAAGAGAAGGCCAGCTTTATCTCGTGCAACGTTTCCTCGCGCACCTCTCGAGCCGCTTTAGAAGGCATATGACAACGATATTAGATTTTTATACCAGCAACACTTGTACCCGTACACTTTTTCTACCGATGACTCACACTGCCTCTCCTACGACATGTACTGCACTAAAGAAGATCCATAATTTAACGCTGCAAGAACACCAGTGTCGTTACGGATGAAGCGCACACCACTTTAAGGAAAGTAGATCACAACATACCAAAAAACAAAAAAAAACATAAACACCCTTTAAAATCTAACTTAGAAGCGAAGCAGGTGTTTTCCGTTTCTTTCTTTCGTATGCTTCATGGGCTAGCCCTACGATAGCGAGCCTGTTTCGTTCTCTCGTTACTAAGACTGGAATGTTCTTCATTGTTCGCGGGGCTCTCAACCGAACTCTACCGATCCAAAATGATTAACGTGGTAATAAAACTGCTGGCATAGCAACCACCGAGACATTCCATTCGCGGACGATCGCTAGCGCGCGTCACTCTGTTGATCGCCTTTCCGTCGCCTGTGTATTCTTAGATTTCTTTCAGGTCGCCAGTTCGCTCTAATAAACCTGGTTAAGATGAGGAACCTGCATTGTTCTTTGCTTCGGGGGTCGCCAGAAATACCGAGACAATGTTTATACTGCGCTACCGAAAGGAACAGAGTTGATTTCACGTAGCAATAAGTGCTTTCATAACTTACCGAGAAGAACTTTACTGAAAGCCGCTGTCAAAAAACAGTAAGCAACGTAACAAAATTGTGGTTATCATAATCATGCACAGAATTTCGCACTATCTTAAAAGTTTTGCGTGAAAACTACACTTTGTTAGGACAAGTGTTCAGCCACGCAATGAACGAGTCCATGTTTTTGAGCAGGGAGATATTTTTTTACCGCTTCCGTTTACACTTCAGGCTCGGAAACGTAACTATTGCTACAATAGCAGCAAAACGTACGTAGTGGCGAATATACCACTCCAGTTTAAATCTGAAGATGACAATTTTTAAAATACGGCGTAGCCCGGGTGTTCATGCCGTCATGGCAGGAAATAACATCCTCACTTCACACATTACTAATCGTCTCCCTTGGCGTGCGACCGCGTGCAATTTTCTTTGTCGGAGTTTTCGGCTTCATCCTGGCCCTTCTTCGCTGCACCCTTTCGGCCGTGTCGAACATGCGCAACATTGCTGCATGCCGAAGCGGCTCGCGGTAGACTCCAGCAATGCATCCACAGCCTGCAGGTTGAGACGAGACGAGCCGTGAGGAGACACGATCACATTAAGGTCTTTAAATTTAAGCGACTTAGCGTTGGACAGAACGGTAAAATGACGAGACACAATTGTACGTTGCAATTATTCCTCTCATCTATTCCCCGTCCCGTCTGGCACATTACCGCGTTATTTCAAAGTTATGAACCAACGAGCCCAAGTTTTAACGCTTCTGCTCTAGTCCGGCGAACTTCTGATCCGGCTCAGCTTCGAGGGCTTCAACGTTACTCATTTACCATAGCTTGCTTGGACGTTTAGGTGCCAGTATTAATGAAGCTGATAATCTTCATCCGAGGCGTCGACAGCCTCGTATCCACCGTTTTCTTCTTGCCTTTTACTGTTCCTGACCCCGTACGTGTCCTGTGGCCCAGACCAGAGCCAAAGGCTACGAAAAGGGGAAGAATTTAGCAGTTTTCTAAATTGCCACGCTGACCCAAATCTGAAGAGAATGATGTTCTGAATGTAGCGTCGCAAGGGTGTTTGTGTTATTTATGACCGGCCAATAAAGGCCAATACATCATTTCCTCATCTACCATGACACGTGTGTCTTGACCTGCCACTGTTGAACACTACGATTGCGAGGAGGACATGTAATTTCCGCTGGCCGATATAGTGAGTGCACTACACGATTCCTACTTGAAGTCCAACGTGAACGCAAACAAATTCCCCGTCGATTTCCGGCATTTGCTGTGGGCCTTCCTCTATACTTCCGCTTGGATATTCATAATGCGTTTATTGTTGTGTTTTATGCCTTTGGAATATGGAGAACGGCCACTAGCTCCCACATAGTTTTTCTCACCCCTTCCATGACCGAGTGAACTTTATTCTTTCATGAAAGAGTGAATGAAAGTAGAGTCTGCAACAACTGATTTCTATTTCAGATTTCTACAAATGAGTAACTTTGCATTAGGTGTGAATGAATACTCTAAAAATTTTTACAACTTGGGCGTTGCTGAGGTTTAGGCGTTACGCTTTGTTAGAAACGCCGGCAGGCCATCAACGTTTTTTCTATGACATTGAATTCTCGTCTCCTGCACGTATCAAGAGAAGCGCAAGCCACGCGGAGAACTGAAATGACGGCCTGAGGGCAGACCGCACACACCCAGAACGAAAGGATGGTGACAACAATTCTGTTGTCCCCTTCATTTTGTCTGCGGTAGTCTGCTTTCTTTTCTATTTTCTCTCACGCTCTAACAATTATGCCAAGCTTACACATAGTCAATGCCAGGGTGTCGAACCGTGACCGAACCGAACCAAAAAAAATCCTCCGTCGCATGCCCCCGCGCGAGGGACACGAGAAAATGCAAAGCATTGGGGTCGTTTACGTGGCGTAGGGTTGGTGGAGGTGGTGGTGGTGGTGGTAGTGGTAGTTGTTGGTGGTGGTAGTTGGGTTTGAGAGAGAGAGAGAGAGAGAGAGAGAGAGAGAGAGAGAGAGAGAGGAGAGAGACGTAAGTAGGTAACGCCAACTTGTTGTTATTTATTGCCATCACTTGCACCCCCCCCCAATCGGTGGGATCTTTATTGTTTCTCTTCTTTTATCTCTCGAGGGTGGGCCTGGGGATGGAGGGGTGTTCAGTCGAATGTCGACGTGGGGAATCCCTCTGGATTTACTCTGGTCCCTCTCTGCGGGGCCTCTGGGGAGGAGTGGTCGTTGAGATGGCGAGTGTCGATTTAGCGCACGACGAGCACGACCGCTTTGTGGTCGCTAAAGTGGACCGAGCTATCACGCCGCTAGCACGCCGCTGACGACGTAGTTTGAATGAGTCAAGGATATAAGGCGCATTCGTAGCCTTTGATTCTGTGTCGTTTTGTGGCGCAGTGGGTAGAGCACCATGTACCTTGCGTTCCGCCCGCAGGGTCGTGGGATCGAAACCAGGCACCGGTTACTGTTATTTCTTTGTCTTTTTATAGTGTAGGGGTAGGCTGGCTGCTGCGGACGCCGACCACACGGGTGACATCGGGAGTTATACAAATGCTCTGAATTTAAAAACTACCACCTCCCCTAGCGGGAACCCCTGTGTAGATGCGACGCATAGGTGGTTCACGTTGCAGCGTTGGACAGCGGAGGAACGGCGCTGGAACGATGGAGCGGAGCGGCGCAGGCACCGCGTTTTCTAGCGCGCATAACGGTGAGGGGACGCGCCGGCGCCAGTGCGTCTGCCGCGGCTAGGACGCAACACAATCCACCTTAATCCAAATCCAATCCAATCCAAGCCAAGCGAAGCGAATTCAAGACAATCCAATCCAATGCCCCTCGCGAGAGAGTGTTCGCTATCGGAGAGGAGAGGGGGTGAGCGAAGGATAGCGAAGCTGGCGCGGCGAGGAGAATGGGGGAGGGGCGGACGCCCACAACAACGACGCCGACGCCGGATGGAGGGACAAGGCGGGTGAATGAGATGCGTGGCATCTAAAAACCGGAACCGAACCGGTATTCTTGCCGGAACTGAAGCCTTACCCGAATTGGTATTTTTTACACGGTGAATCCGAACCGGAACTGAACAGAAAAAGTAAATAGCGGTTTCCGGGTCCCGCCGAAACGGTTCGGCCATCTGCAGTTGACAATGCGCAGTCAACGCCATTCGGGTTTTTTTTTTCTTTCACGCACCATCCACTTCGCAACTTCTCACGCACTCTCCCCTTCAGATCAGTCACAACACTATCAAAGCTATCTCCGTTGTCACAATATGATGAAAGGTATCGTCACCAATGTTGCAAATGTATGCCAGTGCTGGTAGCGCGAGAAGATCGCAGGGCTGAGCAAATGAAATGACACACTCTGGGCAGCCTGCAGGCGATATAAAACACCTACTGTGGCCTTCCCTCGCTGCGACCGCAGCTCTGCTTCACTGCGAAACGGCGAAGGCCAACATCCGAAATATGCATACTAATTGCATTTTATACTTTTCTCTAAATGGTAGCACACCTAGAGTGTAAATATACTTTGTGACCCCCGAAGGCTGCTAGGAGGGTTAGCTGTTCACTGCTGGCCACAATGATGCGGGTTCGATCACGCACCCTGCGGCTGTTTTTCTGGTACAATAGAAAAAATAGAACCTACCCTCCACCACGCACTCTGGGTGTGCCAACGCACTCCAGTCCTTCCCACATTTCCCAGAACCACCTTCGAGCAGTGCAGGGCTTCCCTGGCCAGCCCAAACACGGATACCCAGCCTAATCTGGCCACCCGAGCAAGGACAGCTAGTCAAAGCCAGCGAATCCCGGACTAGAGATGCCTTTCACGGGGCGAGGACCATAACATAAACATCTGCTCGGCGAATAAAAAATATTTACTCTCTCTCCCTCTCCGTCTCTCCCCGCCCTCTCACCCAATGTTTGAGGATTTCGACGCATGTAAAGATCTCCAGGTGGTCTCGATTGCTCTGCCGGCCTTCAATTTACGGCGCGCCTCATAGCACAGTAGAACCTTCGGGAAATTAAACCCGCTAATGTTACTTTACAAGCGTATTTCAGCGGGCCCAGGGCTTGGTTTTAAATTATATCGCGCCGAGTTTCCACACAAAAAATTAAGCTGTTTTTCGCTACATACAGCCATCGAATAAGCGAAACACCTGAGTATATTTTGCTCTGGACATTCGTTCCTTTGTTCAGCCTTTAACATATCCAAACGTGTAACCCCGGCAAATGCTGCGAGTGCCGTGTTGCGTGGTATAACAGTTTTTCAGGATGTCTAGAGCTTACAACTTTGCGTTCTTAACGGATCCAAATAATGATAACAGATATAGCAGAGAGAAGCTGTTAGCGTATTGCATGCAATTTCTCCATTTGCAAGACTCTCTCCCTCGACCTCGCAAGCAGTACGTATTTCCTCTCGAATAAAAAAAACGGCATTAAAGGTCGATACATGCGGAAAAGCAGGCCGGTCCCCTATTATTCCTTGTGCCAAGGGTTAATAATTTGCTCTTTTTCTGCTTTTTTGTTTGCTCTGTAATGCATTGTTTTCGGGTATGCGCTTCACTGACAAGTCTGACTGGGAGAGAGAGAGAGAGAGAGAGAGAGAGAGAGAGAGAGAGAGAGAGAGAGAGAGAGAGAGAGAGAGAGAGAGAGAGAGAGAGAGAGAGAGAGAGAGATCTATAATGAAGTCTGGCAATGTTAGCTGGGATAAAATGCCTAACTTGCTATGCCAGTTGATGAAGATGATGGCGATGATGTTCAAGAACTTGATGCGTCCAGAGATGTCGTGCTATTCACAGCGACTGCTCTAGACCTGTGTGTTGCAGGTACACTATCAGACCTTTGGTAACCCGTAAGGTAGCTAGTAGATCGTTGCTACTTCATGTTTTTTTTAATATTTTGCCTAATTGCTGACTTGAAGTTGCGCAACTTTTATTGGGAAAAACTTGAATTTCGAATGCCACGGACTTGTATTTAGTTTTCGTGGTCGTTTTAAACTGCCAAACTTTTTTCTCGTTTCGCTAACAATTTGCTAACAGAACCGGTTCGCGAACCGGTTCAAGCTTCCGAACCAGTTCACGAACCAGTTCGGGTTGTGATTTAGTCGAAGCGGAACTGAACCGGAACAAAATGAATTATCCCTAACCCGAACCGTAACCCCAAAAAGGTATTTTTTTTCTGTTCGACACACTGCTCAATGAATACCTTAGGATGTGGTTGCGAAAACGTGCGGCTACAGGGTGTTACTGAGTCTTTCAAAATCCTCATTCTGCTGCATTGAGGCGAGAAAGATGCTGGATTGCATGCCGCCATACCGTCCTTGGCAGACAGAGCCTGCGGCACCGATAGGGACGCGGGGAGGTACCAATAGCCGAAGCCGTTGGTGTATATTTAGCAAATTCAAAGCAAATTTCAACACATTTTAGAACTTTATGTTTACGTTACAGAGGCACTATTGGTTTGCGAGAGCCCTGTTAGAATTTTCGCTCATTTCAACAGTACATACACTGCAGCACTGGCATCAGTTGCAGTAGTAGCACCAGGCCCATTTACTCTGAGTATTTCAGTTCTGGGAAGGGTAGGCGGCTGTGTCGTCCGACAACCTGCGAGCAGCGACCGCCACGGGAACATCCGCCCCTGCACACGCGCACTGCTTCATGAATTCGCATGTTCCGTGCTTGTTAGCCGTAGTAGGATCGTGAGTGAGCTTTTCCTTTTCCTTTCCACACTCCTGTGACCGCTGCCCGGAATTTTAACTTTATATGAGCACTCTTTTGTCTATCGCATCGCCCGTTCCGGTTGGCAGGGATGTCATTCGTCTTGGAACGATTGACGAGCAGGCCTCATTGCAGACGGCGAGCGCCCATGGCAAATTACTTCATGAACTAAAAAAGGAGGTCGCGCTACAAAGGTAAGATTTTTGATAGATAAGTAGGAGATACGGAGAAAAAGAACCGAAGCGCTAACTTTAGGTGCATTCGGCTAAGCGTATTCAGATACGTTCATGGTCAAACGCTGAAAATGCCGAAAAGCAAAGATCAGCTGTTCCCAGAATAAATATGCCACAATAACAGATCTTAAATTATCGCTTGCTTAAAATATCAAATATGGCAACTCAGCCCCAAAACTTCGTGGGCGCAGTGACCTCGGGATAGTGATGAGCAATTCGGAAATGGTAAGGTATGAAGTGATCAACGGAACCACTTACAAGTTTGCGGATGAATTGATCAGTTCGAATGATCGAAGCTGACCAAGGAACATCACAAGGCTTAACGCGCTTCACAAAATCTACCACATCAATCAATCCAGAGATGAAAAAATAACTTTTTTCCAGTCCGTCATACATGTCTTTGCGAATAGATCACCCTCTGAAAGTTGACGTCCTTCTATGTCGTACTAATCTGCGTTTACATTTCTTCGTACCTAAAACAACACTCCATTGCAAGTGCTTCTCAGCCACTACAACCACTATAACTGATGCGCGCCTATTTCGCTCAACAACTGAACCAAACTCGTGTGCGACATAGTGTGTTTTCTCGTCTATATTGCTTTGTGTGTTGATAATTTGTTTATTGTGCAGTGAACATTTGTTTTGCTATTTCTGTGAAAGTGTTTTCCCCTTGCATTTAGCGTTATTCCTGTTGCTCTCAGTGCTTTTTATCCGGTGCGTTTGCATACACTTCCGGTGAACTAAACCTTTGCTGTTGCCCTTATGTCTCCCTATTTTGCCTTCATGACTATTCCCTGTTTATGTAGCTCTTTTTTACCTCAGTTGTACGAAGAAATCAACTTCCTTCCTAGACACCCCCTCGGAAACTAAATTCGTAAGGTACCTAATCAAATAAACATGCAGCAGAATTGCATCGCGGCGGGATACACCCTCTCCCCTCATTAACTGCATGTTGAAGGTGACCCGTGTACAGAATAAATAAATATTTCGTTCAATCGCGAACCGCCTCTTTTTACAAAATTAAGTTGCTGTTTATTTGTTTTTAATGCAATAACTTCGGTATGGTTATTTTATGCAGATAAGCTTGACTCGTTTGATATGGTATAGTTTGACTTTTTTATGCGTAAAGAGTCAGAAATATTAATTTTATTTGATTTTTATTTCGTGGCAAAAAACAAGGGGAGGCTAAGACTGTAGGCAAACGTGGCCTGACAGATATGGCAAGGATACCACAAAAGCTGCCCTTTATGAGCGTTACCTAATAAAAGTTCTTGGTGTTATGACTACATTTTGCTTTTTGGAGGCCTCGTGTTATGATCAAACAATGAGGCGTCTAGGCTACGTCGCAATTAATGCGACAAGTTACCTTAAATTGCAGAGTTCGTGAACTTGTTCCGCTGTCAAAAAGTAAAATATATTAGCCCTGTAGCACTGCTAGCTTTCGATGCTTGAGGCCCCCTCAAGAAGTTGTGTTTATTCACATGTATTTGAATGTACGCAATGCACGTAGTCGCGTTATAAAATTTCCGAGAATGTGGATGGGACGACATTTCACGCTGCCAATAGAGGCCGACACGGTATAAAGGGAAGCGTTCCTTCAACAGTGATGGCGTGCACCTGGAAAAGACCGAAGTACTTACTCCTAGGCGCAATCGATGTAATGTGGATCGACGGCCACTTACCGGGGTTAATAACACAGTTGGCCGTCACACCGATCCCGAAAGCCGGGAAGAGGGCAAACAGAATTCAGGACCTCCGACCTGTGTCGTTACCGCTTACACTGTGCAAGCTATAAAACCACTCAGTGTAAATCGCCTCAATCATTACACCATCTTCCCACGTGGGAACCCTGGGGGGATGCAAAGCCGTGGAATAGTAGCGTGTTAATTGGTTGTTAGAGGAAAATCACGTGTAATAGCGTATTAAATGTCTTCTTTATTTATCGAGTAGTGGAGAACGTTTTGCGGCTTCTCGTTCTCGAAGCGACGCTAGAGTTTCGAAGCGTTGTCACGTTGCCGAACGCCATCTGGATCAGCTACTCGCCGCTGACGTTTCAAAGCGGCTTCTCGTTCTCGATGCGAGGAATCCGCTGCTCGACGCTGCCGTCTACTTTCGGCGTGGCGAGCTCTCCTCTGTGCAGCCTTGTCTTCGGAGGTGCTCGCGGTTCTGACAGTGAGCTGGCTGGCGTTAGTTGAAGGTGTGCCAGCCAGTTCGCTGACGGAATTGTTGGCGTCCATTTGAAGTCATCGGGCGGCGCAGTACCGAAGAAACAACTGAGCGGAGCGCGGAAAGGTTTATTTGCAGAGCAGAGGGAGTGGAGAGGAGGAGAAGCGCGCCTGCGCGTGATTGGACAGCTGGTGTGTAGAGGGAAGAGGAGGAGCAGCGCACGCTAGCACACAGGTGGTGTGGGGAGGGGGAGGGGAGAGAGAGCGGCGTTATCACAGCTGTTGTGGAGGAGGAGAGGTGCGGACGCCGGACGACGGAGGGTCGACTAAGAGATGGTTTGCGTCTAACACGTGTT
The DNA here is from genome assembly GCF_048455015.1 of Haemaphysalis longicornis. Lineage (NCBI taxonomy): Eukaryota > Metazoa > Arthropoda > Arachnida > Ixodida > Ixodidae > Haemaphysalis > Haemaphysalis longicornis. Next base: position 127,095,332 of record NW_027526295.1, on the reverse strand, counting down.
CTACCCTCAACGAACCAGTTTTAGAAAAAATCTCGGAATTATAACAGCATAACCCGTCCGGAGAATGCGGACGCCGGACGACGGAGGGTCGACTAAGAGATGGTTTGCGTCTAAAACGTGTTCTACCCTCAACGAACCAGTTTTAGAAAAAATCTCGGAATTATAACAGCATAACCCGTCCGGAGAATATTTGATCCAAGCCGGGACTCAGGCGAAGTCTGGGGTGTTCTTGTCGCGGTGGATCTTAGAAAGCATTTGAAACCATCTCGCTTGAGGTCATCTCAAAGACCTCGGAGTTCCTTTAAGAGGGTTTTTTCTCAATACCACTTTTAAAAGTGGATCCGGCCGGCCAAACGCAAAAATATTCGGGAAAAGTAACGTAAAGACCTTTTTTATTACGCATGCTTTGTATTTTTGAGAACACCAGACTTATGCGCAAACTAAAGCAGCTCTAAGGCATGTAGTTTACCATGAACACAGACGACATATCGATCCTAGTAGAACCGAATGAACGTGAAATCAGGCCCAGCGAAGTCAGGGCCTTACAAAAGACCCTTGACACTTTGCATTGATATCTTTTCTCAGTCGTCCTCATTCTTTCTCAGGGCTATTTCTAATGCTGTTAACATGTGGGACTTATCCTGTGCATGGTGGCACCTACAAGCCGCGTGCGGCATATTGCTCGTTGCCCCATTATTGGGGTGCCCTTAGTGACGCGGCCCCAATAGCAATTGAACCCGGTTTTTCTCCCAATTCAGTTTGCGCAATAATGTTCGATGTAGTACCCGAAGAAACGGAGCCGCGGTGGCCCTGTTAGAGCTGGAAGTACAGGAGTATTGTGCGTGTAAAGCGTTATTGCGTTATTACCGCAGAAATCGCGTGTGGTGAACTAAGTATCCATCTTGGGCTGCTTTCTATGTCCTGCAATTCAACCATGCTGATTGATGGTATTTCCAAAAGCTTCTGCAACTCTGTGATGCCTTTGCAGGTAACACTTACCGCTGCCACGGCGGCGATATTAGTCGTTATGTTTCAGGAGGTATCAGTGGCAGGCGAAAAGCAAAAACACCCCTGTGGCCGAGATTTCTGCGCACGTAAAAGACCCCAGGTCGTCAAAATTAATCCGAAGCTTCCCCTACGGCACGCCTAATCGCTTGTGAAGTGTCGGCGCGTTAAACCCCAATATTAAATCAATCAGTCAGGTATGAGTAGCCATTTAAAACACATAGCAACTTTCTTGAGATACGCTGAGGCCACTGGAAAATTGTGATTACTGAGGACCGCGATATTATGAAGGGGTCTTTTTTGTAGGGGATGTCAGTCGGTTACACGGATTCCTTGCCACGGCGGGGACACTTGGCGGAATGAACGCTTGGGTTCTCAGTTAAAAGCAGTGTATGGGGTTCTCGAAATACTAGGCGGCGGCCGTCCCTCCCTTGTTTACGGTTCACCAAAGGCCGGCCGAAGATTGATATAGGCACAACAGCTTCTGTAATGGCGCCACCATTCGTTAGCAGACTACCAATCAACGACAGTGCTGGGAATAGATGCCCACCCCTGTTGAAGTTTCGACGCAAATATGTGCGTACCGTTCTTCACGTTACTTTTCATTATAGGTGATTTGATGCATCAATGCGACCTGATAAAATAGGTCGAAGCTGGATCCAGTGTCGACGATGAATGATGGCCTCAGAGATAATTACTTAGAAGCGCGAGCATACTGTTTACGTATGAGCTAAGACGCATTTTAAACACGGCAGCGCGGTTCAAATGTTGTCGCACCTCAGGATGGAGCACTTTCTTATTAAGTACTTCGAAGTGCTAGCTTGCACGTGTTGGAAGACTATCCTGATCTCGCTTCGTGCTTCTATGCTGAAACATGAAAACAGCTACTGCTAGAGCGGCTTGTCAACGTGTTTCTATTAGTGCCTGGTTAAAGAACGACTATTCATATGTGATAGAAGCATTGAATGACTCTCAGGAGAGGTGAACTTAAAAGACTTCTCGAAAGCCATGCGGCAAATTGGGGGAGAGCGGGAATGGGATGTAACACGAACCGACAGGACAAGGGCCGCGTTATTACTTTCTATTCACGTCATCTCTGAGGCGCTGCAACGCAAGTATTCAAGTCGACTGAATGGTAGAGCAAGACATTTTATTCCAAGCGTTCAAACTGAATTGGGCCCCAATATGCAGTTGTAGCGGATGCACGTTAGTGAGCGCCCGTCGCTTTTTTGGTGAGGAGAGTTTGGTGCGCGACTGGTGCGGTGACGCAGCCGGGCACTTTCATATTTGTACAGTGGAAGAGGCGTATTTGAGGTTTGTTTTGGGGACAGCTATCCTTCGCTACGACCGAGGTTGTGTACTCCAATAACATATACAGTATCCAACCTATTTGTCGGACCCGGAGCGGAAGAAAAAGTTGTACGAATAAAAGAGCAGCCCTAAAAATCCCCGAGTCATTACTCCTATGGGACATGTTGCGGTTTCTCGGGAAAGTCCGAAATATTTGGCAAGTCCGAATTTTCAGAGTCCGAAAAAACAGTCGGTTACTGTATATGCTCTTTATGCCTTGCCGATACACTCTGTATAGCGCCGCAGTTCTGAATGTCCGGCTGGCTTCTGTTACCGCTGGATGCAACTGAATTTCGGTGCACTTTGTTGTTGTAACGTAACCTGGTGAACGTGTTAAAACTAGCACGAAACAGAAAGTCCAAACGGCATGCGTTGGCCAGATCACTTCCATATGTGCGTAATATTGACTTTGCTTGGCTTGAAAATAACCACCACTAAAGGTGACGTTATTACTACTAATTTATACCTGTGGGATTAATTGCACGCCTTGACTACTGCACCCACTTGGCAGTATGCGACTGTCAGGCCGGTTACGCCGAGCCGGAAAACACCGGCTCTACTGGAAAGGGTGCACCACAACGCAAGGGACGTTGTGGCGGTCATGCGAACGTTTGCAGTGACACGAAGCACACTGGCATTCCACTATGTCTTCCCTGTTAAGCTCCAGGGATGCGATCTTGCAGATGCCTGTAAGCTGATATCGCGGAAATTAGTTGAGAAGAATCTGGGAGTTAAGTTCTGTCTGTTACTTTTCTGTAATGAACTACAGTGGGCCGCAGGTAGCAAAGGACCTAGCAAAGACAGGAGCTAAACTCCAAATGATTTTTATTTTTCTAGCGCGATATATATAAGACAAACCAGAAGAAGTAAATTATACACCTACAATGCACAGCGCGCAAAAGCTCCCGTCTCCTCAGCCACCTGTATTATGTAGCCCCCCAAGGAAGCCAGCTCCTTCTTGTTGAGAGATAGGGGGTTTAGTTGGACAAAAATAATTTGGATTTTAGGGCCACCCTTCCTCTGTCACGTCCTTTGCCTCAATTTGTTTTGCGCTCGGCTGGGGTGGATCATTGATCACCAAGCAGCTAGGACCCAGTATGTCATTTCATTTTTCTCTTCGAAGGAAACCTCCGATAACGCACTCATATAGGTGCCTCGTAACACACCCACGTACAAATCATAGTATGCCACAAAAGGTGCAGAGACTTTCTTTGGTGACGGTATTCACCTAACACCGTGCCGGCTGTGGCGAGACCCACGGCGTTGCGGTGTCCAGTGTCCGTGCGGCGCCACGGGTTCGAAAGGAGGACGTGTCACCGTACGGCGACGACACATGTCATCGAGGCGGTGGCAATCAGAGCCTTACCGTGGAACCGGGCCTCTTCTTCTCGTAAATGAACCACGTGGTGGTCCCTGATTGCTTATCCTTCTACGCGCTCTCCTCAATCTGCCGCACCGAAACCACGCTTTGGAGGAACACGCTGCTGCTGTTGCCGGTCACCGCACCGTAGATGTGCAGCCAAGCAGAAATGACACTCGAACGTATCGAATAAACTACACCGAAAAAGTCGAACGCCTTCGAAATAAAATATGCACCGGAACGCACAAACAGCGCAATTTCTTTCCCTGAAAGCAAATTTGTCGCGCGTTTCAGCAACCGCAAAGAAATCCTGATATATAACTCACAGAATATACTGGAATCGCGTGAATATGTCGTCTCCATGAACCATATTCTTTGATTTTTGGTGTTCTTTCTCATATTTTCGTGCTCGCTTTTGATTTGTTCATAACTGTGCATGTGTGACCCGCGTAATAGACGCAGCTTGCGGAGCCTCGCCCTTCACACCCCCCTCCCTCCAGCCTGGGTTTTAACCTGTGGCCTTGCGTTTGGCGGCCGATTGCCCTCAGGTGCACCAACGACGGACTTGTTTACGACGCACGCCCATTGCGAAGAGCATGTATTTGTTTATTTATCTTTTTTATTTATTTATTTATTTATATATTTATTTATTTATTTATTTATTTATTTATTTATTTATTTTTTATTTATTTATATATTTATTTATTTATTTATTTATTTATTTGTTTGTTTATTTATTCATTTATTTTTTATACCTCAAAGGCCCTTGTACAGGATTTTACATGATGGGTGGGCGTACACTAATACTACCGTGGTTGCTAGTCAGTACGGAATTTCTTCGATGGCTTCGTGAAAACGGATGGGACTGGAGTGGACCACGGCGTCGGCCATTTCGGCACTTTGTTCACCCTCCTGCGCAAGGCCTTTATCGGTGCCTGAATAAATAAAAAAATAAATTGCGGAGCAAGAGCACGTGAGCACGGGCCTCGTGGAGACCGCCTGGCATGCTAAGAAAACAAAAGAAAAATGCATAGCGCTCATGGGTGCGTGTGTGCGTGGGACGACAACATGAGACACCGACCGTCCGAGCCCCTAAGAAGCTTCAGACCTAAAACGCCACCTGAGCAGCCTGACCTAAACGGCCACCTGAGCAGCCGTAATATGGAGAGCTCAGACACACCGTGTATCGTTAAGATTCAAAACAAGGGGTACACAAACACCTTAAGAACTACGGACCCGTGAGTTCCTCCCACTTGTATACAAGCTGTTTTCCAAAGTAATAGTTAACCGAATAACAGCCTAGGTTCCAAACTCAGAGAACAGGCTGGATTCAGGAAACGACACTGAATCATGGATCACATACATCATCATCAGCACCCCATCTATACTCGGGGACAACTTTCTGTGGCAATGGAGCGAAAGCTACATGGGGAGGGCAGAGGGAAAGCTAACTGCTTTATGTTACTGCGCCAAAGTAGTTTCCGATAAACTGATTTTGGTTTCTGTTTCGGCGTGACAGATACGCATTTGACATAGTTCATTCCGTCGCATGAGCTCCGTGGTTGAGTGCTCTCTACCACTATCACCGAGCATGCAGGCATACTTGCGTCGCCTTCCACAAGCTTCATTTATTTGTATACAAAAGCCAACACTTTGAATGGATACGGCCACCTGAGCGGCCGTGATCTGGAGAGCTCAGACACACCGTGTATCGTTAATAGAAGTGAATTTTGTAGGCGCTGCAGTTTTGATGGAACGCATCGACTTTTAAACTCTTCTGGACCTCAAAACTGGCAGCATCACCGGAATGAGCAGCGTACTTGCGTAGCGCGGGCGGGGTATACCAGAAGAGCAGCATGCTCACATGCTTACGGACAGACTCGCTTACGCCGGCAAACTGGCTAACCGAACAGTTTGCAGAAACCGCGGAGAGTACCGGTTGCATCTGTCTCAATTGGGCGTACACTTTGTAAACCACTCGCTTGGTTTGTTTAGACAGCTAAGCTTCACAAATCCTATGCAGATAATTAAGTGGCGAGCTGCCGAAAGCCGTCGACAAGAACTCCATGTTTTTTTTTCGCAGAAGGGAACCGTTGCGACGCCAGTGCCGACAGCCGCAACCAAAAAAATTCGGAAATGTAAACAAACAATTTTCTCTGGCTTTTTTATATATCGTGGCTAGCACTTTCTAGGCATTATCAATCCAAGCCTAAAATATAAGAACTATATACTCATGAATTGCTGAGAATGCCAAGAGCCAAATATTTTTGTTTCACTAATTCAGATGCGCAGCGAAAACGCATGGTTCGGAGCCGTAGCCTTGTCTCTGTTGGCACAGAAGGCTGTCCCAGAGTATAAGCCCACAGCAGGACAAAGAACGCTCCCATGGATTTCTAATTCTCCCAGTTTTATGCTGAATCGACCAATTTTTCCCCACAAACTTCTTAATCTCATCTGCCCATCTAACTTTCTGCCACCCCCTGCAACGCTTGCCTTCTCTAGGGATCCACTCCGTTACCCTTAATGACCAATAGTTATCTTGCCTTCGCATTACATGCCCTGTCCACGTCAAATTTTTTCTTAATTTTTACTAATATGTTCTTAACATGCGTTTGTTCCCTAACACACTCGGCTCTCTTCTTGTCCCGCAATATTACGCCTATCATCTTCCGTTCTAGTGCTTGCTGAGTCATCTTCAATTTAATTTGAACCATTTTAGTAAGCCTCTACGTTTCTGCCCCGTAGGTGAACACTGGTAAGATGGAGGTGTCATATACTTTCTTCTTTAGGGACAATGGTAGGATGCCACTAATTATCTGATAATGCCTCCTAAATGCACTCCACCCCATTCCTATCCTTCGAATTATCTCTTCCTCATGGTTGGGGTCCGGAGTCACTACTAGGACTAAGTAAATATATTGGCTCACCACTTCCACTGCCTAGCCACCTATCTCAAACCACTGGGCTGTCTCGAGGTTATTGATCATTACTTTAGTTTTCTGCATATAATTTCCAGACCCACGGTTCTACTGTGTTTCTCCAGTGCAGAAAGCGTGCTTTGCAATTCTTCCCCCGACTTACTTAGCAATGCAACGTCATCAGCAAATCTGAGCTTACTCGGGTATTCTCCATTACCAAAAACGCCCCCCTTTTCCCAATCTAATGTTCTGAATTCCTCTTGTAAACAGGCTGCGAAAAACGTTGGTGACATTGTGTCTCCTTGTCGGATGCCTTTGCTTATAGGTATTTTACTGCTGTCTTTATGGTGCACGATAGTAGCTGTGAACCCATTGCATATATCCTCTAGTATTCTTACGTAATGCTCGTCTACAGCCTGATTCCGCAACGCGTGATTTACTGCTGTGCTTTCGTAGGATTCAAATGCTTTCTCATAATTTATGAAAATATACTCCACGGATTTCTCTATCACCTCATTGATCCTGTGAATATGGTCCATTGTTGAATAGCATTTACGGAACCGTGCTTGTTCATTTGGCTGATTGAAATCTAATGTGGCAGAAATTCTCTTAGTAATTAACTTGGTAAGTAACTTGTACGCAACTGACAGTAAGCTGATCGGCCTGTAATTTTTGAAGTCCCTCATGTCCCATATCTTGTGGATTAAGATGATTTTCGCGTTCTTCCAAGATTTCGTTACACTGGTTGTCATCAGGCATTGCGTATACAGGTTTGCCAGTTTTTCTAGTACAATTTCCTGCCATCCTTCAAGAGGTCTGCTGTTATCTGATCCTCACCAGGTGCCTTGCCCCCTTGCATTTTTTTTCAAAGCCTTCTTAACTTCTATTGTCATATCCATGTAATCCAACCGCTGGTTTGCATCGATATCGTCATTCAGTTGATAGAAAAATTCGCAGAGCATAGTAAGCTTCTTTACATTTCATTTATAGACTACTGAGAACCGTTTGATTCAGTAGGCACCGCAGCTGTACCGACAGCACTGAAAGGCCAGAAAACAGAGGAGGGCGACATAAGACTCCTAACGACGTATATCATCTCTAGCTTTCCGCCTCACGGGTAGTTCAGCCATCGCCCACCATGCGCTCAGGAACGAGCGTAACTCTATTGGCGGCAATCTTTTTACCATCATTACACATAATTTCGGAAATGTTCTGCACTGCTTTTTTCTTATGTTATCTTGCGCGTTAAAACTACCAGTGCATAAAATATGGCTTCAGTGTATTGGTTCCACAAGGTTCCTGAAGGCTTCAAGGTGTCACTATTGCGTAGAAGCTTCAAAAATTCCGTAAAATCTCTTTTCGTTCCAGAAGCAGATCACATGTTGCTCAACCGGTGGGCGCTCTCTTCGTCGTTGTATCAGTCCGTGTTCAAAACCACTCGCAATTTATTGTGCGTAGCGCGTAACTGGAACGTTGATTGAGAAATTAATAATGCGTGGATAAAGCAAAGCCGCGGTGCGTGCCCTGGGAGCTGCTAATATTCGTTGGTGGGCGTGCGTGCGTGCAAGCGTGCCTGCCTGCCTGCGTGCGTGTGTCTGTTTTTGGGTGTTGGCAGTGTGTATGTCAGTAGTGTCTGTCAATGTACGGGGAAGCCATTTTATAGCAATGCCGTCCTGTTCTTTCGTAAACAAGGAGCTGAAAAGGCCGAGACTCCTTCGAAGAAAATAGGTTTAGAGAGGGGGCAGGGAGCGCTTACGAGGGCGCTTGAAATTTTTGTGGTATTTAAAGATTTAGAATATTGGCGATTCGTAATTATTTATACGTGTGATGCTGGGGTTCTACTTTGCAGTAAGCTGAACTTGTCTAATAGACCTGCTTTGGTTGTAGTATATTTTGCACCTAGTTCATCCATCGGCCACCAGGGACTCAAGAACGACCGTATCTCTAAGGACAGCGATCTTGTCACCATGATTACACAAACTATTCAAAACATTCTGCGACGTATTTCTCACCATGTTATACTGGGAGCAAAACCTACCAGTATATAAAATATGACATAAGTATATTGGTTCCCTTAGGTACCTGAGTGCAGGGCCGTACCCAGACATTTTGTTTTGGGGGGGGGTTATAAATTTAGGGAAGGGGGTAGTTTTGTAGAAAGCAACAGTAAGTATTGTTAACGTGCTGCCTGGAAAAGATTTCGGGGGGAAGGTTCGAACCCCCCCCCTCTGGGTATGGCCCTGCCTGAGTGGATTGGATTGTAAGTACTGCAGTGAAGCTTCAAGCACCGCGAGAAAGCACGGGTCGTCCACGGAGCAAAAAACATGTTGGCCTCGGTGGGTGAATTTTCTCGGCGTTGTATCAGTACATGTTACAAATCTGTCGAATTCGTTTGGGCTAACGCTTGTTACTGCCGCGTTCAATGATAAACGGATGATGTGGGCCTAAATTAAGCCGTGATGCGAGTTCAGTGTTCTGTTATGAACCGTGTGTGTGCGTACGTGCGTGTGTGCGTGTGTATGTGCGTGTGTGCGTGGGTGCGTGTCTGTATGCGTGTGTGCGTACACGTGCGTGTGTGTGTGCGTGCGTGTTGTGTGCATGTGTGTGTGCGCGTGCGTGCGTGCGTGTCTGTGTGTGTGTGTGTTTTGCGTGCGTGCGTGGTGTGTGTGCGTGAGGGCGTGTGTTTGTGTTTTGTGCGTGTGTGTGCGTGCGTGCGCGCGCGTGTGTGTGTGTGTGTGTGTGTGTGTGTGTGTGTGTGTGTGTGTGTGTGTGTGTGTGTGTGTGTGTGTGTGTGTGTGTTGTCACGGTTGGCATGTTATCACAGCACACGGTGCGAGGCTGCGCGATTATCATTTCCCGCACAGCCCTCAAGACGGAATTCGAGAACCACCTGCGGCGCTCAGTTCACTTGGAGAGCACAGTAAAGATGGTTGTGGTTCGCTTCCCCGAAGTCCAGTGTCGATCAGGAACCCAATCGCCCGGGCTCCGGTTGATTTCGCAGGAGGCTGGCAGGGCGATGGTGTTGAAGTTCTTTGAGACGGCGGTAGAATTGACGAACTCGAGGCGTTGGGGTTGATTAAGTGAAAGGAAGAGTTTATATACAGCTATTTACAGTAGGATAACTGGGTAAATGAATAATGAAAAGAAAAACTTCAAACTTCAGCTAGACGCTAGCTCCGAGCGCGCACAAATCACTCGAGCTCCTAAACTTCGTCTAACTCTCCTATCCTCGGAGCGTACACAAACCGCTCGAGAAACAACGGCCGAGACTCTGTCTCGCCACAAGATCCGTATAGTTGCCCGGTACGGGGCTGTACCCTAAACCTCCCACGCGAACTTAACCTCTAACCTAGGGGGCTCACAAATCCCAACCTAGCTTCAACGTTCGAGACTCCTTGTCCAGCCGTGAACTGCCCAGCTCGGCGCTCAGACAAGAACGATTTCCAAAGGCCAAGTTCGGCCTTATAACACCTCGAGATCACAGTCTCTCGTTAACGCCGCTGTAGCGTTCGTACACGCGTAAGGGAGTGCCGAAATTCACGTAGACAGCTGTCACTCAGCCCGCTACGGAATATTCAATGAGTCGCCGCCATCTTTGGGTCAATGGACCGCTCGCGGGCCAGCAGGCGCGTACGACCTCCAGGGGTGAGGGCGAAAGGCGTGACTGTGCGTCGTGATGACCGGGGCGCGTTAACAATGGAGACTCGCGCGGCGCTCGTCCCCACGTCGGTAATCACACCTCCCCGGCGCTTCTCGGAATCCGGCGGCGCCGTCTGCGTTTTCAACGGGGGATTATCCCCGTGGTATTCGGTCGGCCAGACAATCCGTCTCCCGTGCGCACCGTGACGAATTGGCGACGGCTGCAGCGTAGAGTATACAGTCCTGAGCCACCAGACAGAGTGGCGGGTTCTCATGCGCAGCCCGGGCGCCTGGCCGCTGATCTCATAAGTGGACCTTAAAAGCACATTGTGGCGTGAACCATCCCGAGCGGCCATTCACGGCGGCGGCGTCTGTGGCATCGCCTCTCCGGCTCAGAGAAAGTGGTGTTGTTTGTGTGTGTGATGTTTGGTGCCGTACGCAACTTGAGGACCGCTTGTTCACCTTTAGGAGTTTGGTTATAAATAGGCGCTTTCTGTGAGCGCCGTACAGTGTTCCGGAAACTGTTGCAATACGTTACCCTTCCCGTTCGAGCTGTCCTGCTGTAAGCACGGCCGTGGTCTACTGCCTATATCGTCGCTGTTCTCTACTGGCCATGCAATAAACAATTTAAGTTTGGCTCTGGCCCGTAGTCGGTAGAAACGGAGGCAACTCCCCTGAAGGCTGCTCGTCCAGCACGCTATGTACCACGATTGGACAAATATCGGCTCTTGGACGACATTGCCAATGTAATCGCGCGCTGCCGTTGTTCGTAACGCGCGCATAACTCCGTTCACGCCGTCAAGTTGCGGCTCTTTCTGATGTGACGTCATGTCTGTAACCCTGAGCGGCCCGGAAAACAGGGACTGAGTGGTACGAAATGGGGGCGTTTTGTGTACGGGGGAGGGAAGGGGAGCTCTTCGTACTTGCGGCGCCCAATGTAAATGCCACAGTATTGGTGAACAAGTGGTGCGATCCCAGCCTTCATAACTGCCGTAGTTCCGGTAGAACGCATCAGTAGGAAATGCCAGGGAGAGCCAATTTTGTGGCCATGCTGTTCTCTACTGGCGTAGGCGCGTATGCAAGGGAGAGCTCAAAAGTTTCAGACGCCTGCGAGAAATTACGGTTCGAGAGGGGGGTAGGCGGAGTGCCTATGAGGCATCTTATAAGTTTTTTGGTATTTAGAGATTGGCAATATTGACAACTAGTATAAGTTTATTGTTAGTATTAGTTTATTGTTAGTTTAGTATTAGTGTGTGTGTCATTAGGGTAGAACATTGCGGTGAGCTCACCTTATGTAATGAACCTGCTTTGGTTCCCTTATATACTGGGCTTCATAATTCCTTATTCTAATCTTCGTGCACACTGCTAGATAGCACGTCAGAAAAGAGCACTTTGACACGACAACAGAAACGGAGGTCTTTATTCGGCGAACGTAGTTGACAAACTCTGCAAGTAAAGTATCAGCCGAACTGTCAATAAACTTCCAGTTTGGTACCCGTATGAGTTCTCTTTCTACAGTGTATTTCACCGTGTCAATGCTAATGTTTCCTATGTACACTTACAGTCGACTCTCGATAATTCGAAGTCACCAAACTATTTTATTTTATTTGTAAGCGATGTGCTGGTCCTGGTAAATTTACAGGCAATTTAGTGGAAAAAAATTGCTGGATACATTTGAAGCTGAAAGCCATTGTTTTAGTCAATTGGGAATCATTTCTAATAAAAATAATTGCGGCGGTTTAAGAATTTCTGAAAATTTTCATTTCTTGCACAGTTTATTTGCAGTGGGTTAGAGACCATGAAAAGTTAATTTCATACCGTTAACGCATTTATAATGTGCTCCAGCAGATATGTTCAGTACTCTAGAACATCAACAACTCTAATCGCGCCCGATCATGCTCTCACCGGCTGCTCAGCTTGTACATTGACAATATTGTACGCGAACTCGAACAATAAAAGGAACGCCCCATCGCCGTCAACGATAAGGTACACAACCCGGGGCCGAATTCTAAAGCGCTGTACGAGCCACGCATTTTTAGCGGTTTGGCATTATGATGACACGGTGCGAGCGATGAAGCAGCAACGGCACGCGCAAAGTAACGGCCGTTGTACGTTCGCTTCACGGTCCCTGCAACCGCGCTTGTTTAGGGACGTATGACCTCTGCAGCAGCGGCGGTCAAGAAATGGACACCAAGACGAAGTGGACATATTAGAGTGGCTGTGCGTGCGTAGATGCAGGCTACTTTACCTTTACGTTACCTTTACAGGCCTCGGCACAGGCGACACCTGTGAAGTGTGCAAGAATCTGCATTCTTAGCTCCAACGCCACGCCACAGACCGTAAAAGCCGAGCAATTGTGGTACAGAAGCTGGTGACGAAAGTAGACATCGATGCGCCCTGCGTAATTGCTGGGATTTGTCTTAAAGGTTATTCGTCGCAGCAAAACTTTGTGTCATGTCTGTTGATATTCTTCTGTGGGCGCAGTTCCCGTATGCCATGAGGGGCCAATAAATGTTCCGTCCCGCAGTGGTCGCAGCATGCCGTAAGGCCTCTTTTGTTGGACAGAGGCCGCTGCAAATCGACCGCTGTGCCGCCAGAAGCTCTGCGCCAATTTTCAGCCGGCTGTCGCCTAGCCTGTGGCGGGCTGAACCGAAATCAGAGGCTCGAATGACAGTGTCATAATGCTTCGCCATGCAGGAATACAATACAGAATGAAACACCGCAATGAGTGTCCACCGTTCTACTTCCTTTTTTTTGCGCTGCATGCTTGGCCGCCTTCAAGTTCTTTAATCAGCAACGTATGGGCTTCGTACACGGAGCAAGATAAACAGGAGCGCCGACTTCGCTCTCTCCGGCGGGCTCTTAATGTCCATAACTCGCGGAGCACAATGTAGATGGCGCAGCGAAAGGGACCTTAGCCGCCACCGGCTAAGCGGCCGGCGTTCCCCGTGCGCCGGCGGGCGAGTTGGCGGAACGCATTTCGTCGGCTCTGTCGTCTGCTTCGGCGACGGTAGTTTTGGGCACGGACTGCTTTGGGCCTGCTTTGGCGCCGCTTCGCGTTCATTGCGCGCCTCCTTCGCACAGTTGATTAACTTGTTCGACAGCACCCCCCGGGTAACCCGCACCCGAAGGAATTGAGTGGCCGTACGGCAAAGATACGTTAAGGATTGGTTTGCATGGCGGGAAAACAAAATATAGAGACCACATACAAACATATGGCTGCTATACAAACACTACCTTTTGCGTGGTGCTTGCCGAAAATGTGGCTCCGTTTTGTAAACTTGGGAATACCAATTTGGCTGTGTTTTAACAGGTTTTACAAAAGGCGAAAGGAGCAACTGGTTCTGATCACTGGCGATTATAAAAGTTCCCTCAGCTTTCTCGCAGTTCTGCAACTTGCGTCCAAAACAGAGTGTGCCTAGAACACGGGCCGGCACTTACACGCTCATCAGAAAAGAACAGAAATGCGATAACATCACCCGCGACTGCCCGCGACGTAGCAATCTGCTCAAGATCAAGTCCCTGACAGTGCGGTCTTTTCACAAGCCTTCATTTCGCGATAACTCGCCGAAAGAAAAGGTTTAACGAGCCGGTTGTTTTGCTGGTCAGCCGCTTAACGAAAAAAAAACGCCGGGAACCCTGGTAGGCCAAAAAATTGCAGCCATACAAATCGCAGCATTTTATTTGGAGACCGCGGTGTTATCGACGAGATAACACGACCGTACAGCGACAGTGAACATCGAGCGGTAAGTTGCGGCATGAGTTAAAATTAAGTATGCGTTTGATATTCTTGGGTTCCTTATCAAGCTGACAGTGTTTTTGTACACTTGATACAACAGGGCAGCCGTCCAATTCAGTCATTGGCACAGAAATGTGCATCATTGCCGTTTGCCGATGGAGTCTCCGGGCGACCCTCGTAAGCGTTGTTCGTGCGCAGAAGCAGCATAAATAATTAAGCACGCGGCCGGAGAGCGGGATAACAACAGAGGGTCATTTTTTCGCTGCAACGATTTGTCGTAAGCAGAATCACGCTAGACTATGTTGTGGCGTTCCATATTACTCTTGCTCATTCTTTGGTGCTTCTGAAGTCGTCGTCGTTCAGCTGCGTCTTACATGTGCTGGGTTAGTACAATATTTTTAGAAGATATTCATAATGTCAGACTAAACGTTCCGGGAATAAGCGATCGCCATGTATGCAGCGGCGTGCGCTTATCTGCGCCGTCTATTGCGGCCGCGCACGGGTGTTCAAGTTCCGCGCGTGCACGCATGCCTCCTGCATAGTAGGACAGGCATAAGACAGACGTCGCTGCGCAAGAAAAGATGCCTCTGGGGAGAGCGAAGAAGGGAAGAGCCATGTACAGAGGCACAGCGACGAGAGGGCGAACGAAGGAGGAAGAGAGCAAAGGGAAAGCTGGGCGGCCGGCGGCGCGTGGACATTATCGGCCCGAGCAAAAGATTTTTTCTGGGCCACAGTCGGCGCTCCTCTTTATATCTTGCTCCGTGGCTTCGTATCTTAAAAACAGCGTAGAGTTTGCTCCGCCTGCCCCATTCTGATGGCAACACGCCTATAGCTGTTTGTGCGTGGAAAGTTTCGGAGTACGGCAATTAGGACGCGCAAGCGGGAATGTGACCGGTTGTTTATTTTGCATTTGGTGGGCATCATGAGTAATCTGAAAAACTTTCAGGCTGAATAGATAGAAATACAGAAACTTTATTCGATCGTTTCGCAAACCGTTCTCCAATGTTCGAATTCGAATTTTTTCAGTCCAAGCTACACTACGCTACCTCGGGCAGTCTTCCGGGGGTGACAAGTTTTGGCCTTGAGCACTAGAAGTCAAACCACACCCCCTTCCGCCAGCGCCCGGCACGAACCAGCAGCCCGATTGCGGGGAGAGATAGTCGGTGAGGAAAAGGAGACCTGCGCGGTACCCGTCCGCGGGACGGGGTTGAAGAAGGCAAGGAGGCCCCACTGAGCCTGCGCAGCGATAAGCGCGCGCAACGAAGGAACGCCACTAGGCCTTATGCAGCGGAGAACCGTGGGCTTAAGAGGAAGACGAACATCCAGCTATGGTCGGTGTTACAGCGACGATGCTTAAAAAAAGCCGTGAGGAGAAAAAGAGGGAGAAAGCTAACGTTTCATTCAGCATCGCTGCATTTAGGTCTTACGCATTAGTGGGAACTTCCTTCATTTTTTGTGTAGCTTCGTTACTTCAGAAGTTGGCTAATTATTTTTGAATAATCATCTCATTAAGCAAAATACGAAATCTATTCGGGCACACTACACACAAAATAGAGCAAATTTCATTTTGGGCCCGTCGTATTTGGGTGCATCGGTACATTTTTAAGCTCTGGGTAAACTAAGCTAAAACATCCTTATATATAGTGTTCGTTTTAACATATCAATGATATTTAGTTGCGTATAAATTAGGAAGCTGGACAACTCACTGGCTGACTGGCTGGATGTATAACAAGTAACGATGCATTGCGAGGATATTTTATTGATTATTACGACATCTTCTCTTTTTGTGTACATCTTTAACCACCGACTTAAAGAGCCTTTGAATATGCCGCCGCTTTGGCTTCTTCCGCTCGCGAAATGGCACCGTGTGCATTGTCTGGAATACCGTCGTCGGCGCAGCTATTCCCAGGTGGCTGCAAACGCCACGATTGCAGCCGCGATCCTGTAGGTCAATGTCGTTTTCATTTATTTCCTTAATACGTGGTAAATTTGATTGATTGTATGGTTTAACGCGCCGACGCAGCTCAGGCGATGAGGCGCGCCGTAGTGGAGGGCTCCGGATTAATTTCGACCACCTGGGGATCTTTAACGTGCGCCGAAATCTCGTACACACGGGCGTTTTTGCTTTTCGCCTCCATCAGAAAAGCGGCCGCCGCGGCCGGGAAAATACGTGGTAAAGTGATGTTGCCTTTCTGGGAGGTAAACAAAATATACCGGAGATTTTATTATTCCTGTCATGTTTGAAGGCGAACAGAGAAGCGTTTTTTTCACGATTTTTTTTTATTCGCTCATATGTCACTGCAGCACTTCTATGTTTCGTCGTTCTGTCCACCTTCAAACTTCGTGAACGAAAAACAGACGAGAACCCCA
This sequence comes from Haemaphysalis longicornis, assembly GCF_048455015.1. NCBI lineage: Eukaryota > Metazoa > Arthropoda > Arachnida > Ixodida > Ixodidae > Haemaphysalis > Haemaphysalis longicornis. Next base: position 127,078,951 of record NW_027526295.1, on the reverse strand, counting down.
TCGTATGACAAACATCTTGGTCACCTCCAGTAATAAAGGGAAGCTGAAGGGCTTTTGAAAGAAAATTGAGTTGGAGGAGTTTCTGGATATGTTCGCAGTAAAGTGGCTAGTTAAGCAAGTTGGTACGGATTTGTGGTGTGGCACAGCGCAAATAACAAGACACGAAAGAAAAGAACACAGCGCTCGTTCTGGGTTCCCTTCTTGAGTATGTTGTCGTTTGCGCTGTGCCACACCAGGAGTTTTTGTACTTTCTCACACGCTTACACTAAATGTCACATCGAAAGATATCATACGCAATTACCACCTCAATTTATCTTGCAAAACGCGAGTTTTTCGTTGGGAAGATCCTTCTTGCTTCGGCCTAGACGCTTCTGACTGGTTGCGCCTTTCAAGACGTCAAAGGCAGACACCCGTCTGCCGTGTGGGCTGTCGGAAGCATTGTAAATAACTGCTCTGTCGCGGCGCTGGCCTTTTCCGCGATTTAGCTTGCCTTCCAGTATTACAAGTGGATTGCAATTCCATTTTCTAACTTACAGACCTGTTGTTTCAAGAATATTGGAGCGCAAATTCGTTCTACTCTTCTGGCCACAAAGCAGTGACTTTAGGGCATGGCCTGGAGGGTTTCGTTATAATATATCTAAACTGGGCAAAGGGAATAGGGTGCTTCCATAGCTTAGGTTAACGGTAAGTACTGCCTCAATTTTTCGTTAATGTAAGGCTCTATGCCTTAGATTCAGCGGCTGCTGATAAACAAGGTACAAGCAAAAAGCAGAAACGTGCCCTGCGTTATAATAAAGCGTTCTTGCGATGTATACGCACATGAGGGGCAGAAGTTACGTTACCGGTACAAGCATAGACGAACTAACAGGCTTTGCTGCTCAATTTCCTTTGTTGGTGGCCCCCCTTTGTCCATACACGAACTAGCACACACACACACGCACGCACGCACGCACGTGATTTGATTGATTGATTGGTTGACTCATTGATTGATTGGTTGGTTGATTGATTGATTGATTGATTGGATGATTGATTGATTGATTGATTGATTGATTGATTGATTGATTGATTGATTGATTGATTGATTGATTGATTGATTGATTGATTGATTGATTGATTGATTGATTGATTGATTGATTGATTGATTGATTGATTGATTGATCGATCGATCGATCGGGGAAGGACTCCGGATTAGCTTTCGCCACCTGGGGATCTTTAACGTGCACCGAAAGCTCGAACACACGGGCGTTTTCGCTTTTTGCCTACATCAGAAAACCGGCCGCCGCACCCGGGAATCGAACTCTAGTCGTTGGGCTCAGCAGCGCAACGCCATACGCACACACGTGCACGCCCGCGCGCGATTTTGCGAACGATGACCCACCGTGGTGGCTCAGTCGCTAAGGCGTTGGGCTGCTGAGCAGGAGGACGCGGGTTCGACTCCCGGCCGCGGCGCCCGCTTTTCTGGTGGAGGCAGAAAGCAAAAACGCACGTGTATACAAGATTTTGGCAAACGTTAAAGATGCTCAGGTGGTCAAAATTATTCTCGAGCCCTCGACTACGGTGCGCCTCACCGCCTGCCTTTCAGCGTGTTTAACCCTACTCAATCAATTGAATCAATCATTTTACAAGCGACGCTGCGGTGCTTTTTAGGTATCTGCAGCTGTTCGGTCCCGGACATATGCCTGCTCGTCTTGCATTTATTAACGCAATAGCGTTATTAGGATCCATTTTGGATTTCTTCGTAGCTGCTAGCCATCCGCTTTCAGCCGTGCTCACCACGCGTCCGCAAAAGTGGATCGTGTTTGTATGTGCTTGCGTGCGTTTGTGCGTGCGTGCGTGCGTGTGTGTGTGTGTGTTCGTGTGTGCGTGCGCGCGCGTGTGTGTGTGGGCGTGTGTGCGTGTGCGTTTGTGTGGTCGCGCCTGTATGTGTTGCTACACAGCATTTCGCGATGCACCGCATTCCGCAACATTTCATTCTTTTGTCTCTCGTTTTGTACTTTTATAGTGAAGAACCCAAGAAGGCCTAGTGCTGTTGGTTTGGACACAACTTAACTAAATAACTAAGTTATATGTAAATAAATAAATAAATAAATAAATAAATAAATAAATAAATAAATAAATTGGACACAAACCCACTTTGCACGCCATTATGATAGCAAACCAGGGGATTGTTATAATTTTTTCGGAAAATATTGCTATGCAGCAACTGTTTTATTGCACCAATAAATTCTTTTGTAGCCTATATTACTCTCCTCAGTTATTTTTTAATATTCACTTCATCCCAATTAAAATAGAAACTGGACTATTAGAACGCGTGCTTTTCAAATGTAAAATGATTACTAGCGGTTCGAAGGAAAGCCAAAAAATTGTGATCGGCAGAGCACCATGAAAAGCCGTTTTTGGGTTAGTTTGAATACTTCAACGTCTCAACCATTCTGCGTTCTTAAAATGTACAGCCCTACCCGACAGTTTTGCTCTTTCATTTCTTCATTGTGGCCTTGGGTGTAGGGGGGTGCTCACTGCAAGAATTTATAACCAAGCCTTTGAATAGTTTCGTTACATACTCTTTGAATGCCAAGAATTGCCCACTTCGGCAACCTTCTCTTCCACCTCTCTGCAACGGTTCCAGTGTTTCTTTTTGTCGAATGCGCATCTCTCATTTCTCTTAATGTTGCCTTGGTATGGCTCTTGAGATATTCCAACACAGATGGACCGAAGGGTAAACCAAGTTTTTGGTGCAACCGGAATGTTTCATTCACAGGGTCAGCGGCAAGGTCTTCGAAGCGGAGGCGATGGGTACGAGTGGGACCAATTTCCCACTTCAGCTCCTCGAAGGCGTCGAGATCAGAGCGTAGCTGACCACAAATGCTTTCTATGCTACCACAGTTTGGGTTTTGTGTGCACCAACGAAGACCTCGCCTCGAAGCGTAGATAGCACGGGGGTCTCGCACGAGGTGTAAGATGTGAATACGGTTCCTAATATTCGGCTGCCTTTTAATCCAAGTCATAACCTGCAATGAGAAATGAAATCAACTTTAAAATGGAGCGAACTTCTATTGTTGATTTGGAACAAGCGAAAGCGCCCAAATAAAGTTCAGCTACGCGGACACAATGGAAACAAAAACCTGCAGCAGTGAGGAGTAGCTCCAGTTCTCTAGCTTTTGTATTCGTTCAGACAAGGGAATTAGCACAATAATGAAAAGGGCGTATTGCAATATGTGCACTCTGAAGAAAGGCTGTGTTCTTGCCTTGTTAACCGAATTCCCGCAAGAAAAGTTTTCTTTTTCATTGTTTTGGTAGCCCTCCCCTAAACAGCGTTTATGCTCTTTTAAAACCATGCATCTCGAATTTCGCTGCTAAGGGCTCTTGCAATGTTGAGTTCGAAATTATATGTATAATAAAAAAGGCGCTAATGCGTTTAATGGCGACAACAACGTGTATAATGAAGTTCACAAAAAACCTCACGCGCTCTTCCCTTCCACCACACGCAGCGGACGTCGCGGAATGCTGTAGGGCACGACACACACGGGACCTTTCCACGAGATGCCGACAGAACTTCACAATATTCAATTTCTATGGTTAAGCAATCTTCATTATGAGCATCTGGCATTTCTACCAGGTGTTTAAAACCGACCACTGACACTGAATTATGACCGCAGAACGAAATTGATACACAAGAATAGATTTGCCGTCATTTAGCCAGCAATACAGAACGTCTTGCCTAGGAGTTGCTTACGGTAACGACAATATGGGATTTCAACCACGAACATCGTTAAAATCTTGGTATCAATTGAAAAATCTGTAGATGAACAATTCCTTAGCATATTTTGCAGAGCCATTATGAAAAAAATCTCAATCACTGTCGTTATAATTACCCGCATCAACAACGTAAGAAGGCATGTACAACCGTACTAAACAAAAATTAAGCACGGCAAAAAATAGCACACACTTAACTACTCGTTTAAATATAATAATCTTTAAGGGGCAAGCTAAATTCTGAAATGTTCGGTGTATGCGTCCGTCGGTCGGCCTGTCACTCGATCCAGCCGGCGGGCCAAAAGATAAAAGAACGCTTGATTGACCAAGTGGAATATATTGGCAGGATCTCTTAAACTTCTAAAACTCGTGGCACAATTTCTACATATCAAGGTCGTTCAGCAAGGAGCAAGTACTAGTATTATTGTAGCGAACAGCATTTACATAAGGTAACGCAACATCAGTCCTCTGATTAAATATATAGGCGGGATTGTTTTTGCTTCAGCAAATGAATACCTGCCTTAAGGCCTGTTTCGGAGAGAGGCGAGAGAAAACTGAACACCAAAAGAGATATCTCAAAGCACTCATTAGAAAATGTAGGTCGTATTAACTGCGCCGCAGGAAAGTGTGCAGTGCATGCAAGTGTCTGGCGATTACGCAACTCCTGGTCGAAGCGGCTACCCTTATCTGACAGGTTAACTTTGCCCCATTCGCCCCGGACGGTTACGTGCTGTCCACAATTATTGCGGTTGTGCCGCCCCTGATGTGAGTAGAAACGCAGACACGCTCAGGAGGAGCAGAATATGAGCAGTCGCGCCTCCTTCACTAAACTTTGCCTAGTTCCTTAAGGGGGCCATGAAGCAAAATACAACTTTGGCGTAGGAGAACCAACCCTCGGTACTTCACATGAGTTCCATTTCTGCCACAACAGACATATTTCAACCGAAACTGTACTGCCTAGGGTGTAGTGGTATATACCGACGCAAAGCCAACCTATAGCAAATATTTATAATGCGCAGTACACACGTTTAGCAAAACTATAGTGTCTAGAATGTACTGGATACAAAAGAGGGGAACATGCAGAAAACATTTAAATTTCGCATTACAGTGATGCAATATAGACAGGAGTGACGTATCGGGGGCCAGCACTGAAAGTATAAGTTTTTTTATCGCTGCCACAAACTCACGCGTACAGCGTTAAATTTTATTTCAGAACTTCATAATAATATTCGGCAGCATGTATAATGGTTGTACAGTCGCTAGATTCATTGCACGTTTCCTTTCTATACTCGCCTAGAGGGCTTGAGAAATTGTCGTTCCCGGCGTATGACTCATCATCAAAAAATTTGACGCATCATTCCCCCGCCATTGCAAAATGAGACACCGCACCTTCATGTGATGGACCGCAAAGTAAATTGCAAAATAAACGGCACCGCTTTGAGGCCACGGGAACGTTCGAGGCTGACACCAAGATTCCGTAGCTTTACCAGTGTCGCACCAAGCCGGACCTGCTTGAAGGGGAAAGAAGGAATATAGTGAGCTCCACTGCAGCGGGCGCATGAGTGCTGGTTTCCTTTCGCCGCCTTAGAGCGGGTATAAAAATATTGAAGCCGTTCCACTCAACAGGAAAGCCGTATGAAGTGCAGAGCAGTGATACGCCATAATGGGCTGTGGCGCCTTTAACCACTCACTCTTACCACCTATCACGCTCTTCGCCTTCCTGTCTCACTCCTCTGTTGATAAACTGAACGGAGCTTTGTCAAACGCAATACAAATTTCCACCTTCGCAGTGCTCGCCCGCCCCATGCGCGCGCCCTCAGCCTAGAAGCGCGCGTGTGGGAATTCTATTTTTGTGCTCACTTTCATCCCTCACGTTCCGGCGCCTTACTGCACAGTTTGGAAGGCGTCGTTATTGCAGACCACTTTTTTTTCTTAAAAAAAAACAACCACAAAGGCGTTCCTAACTAAGTGAACCCGGGGGCTGCCGTTTATGTACACCGTATCTGAAGTTTCCTTTCCGATAAACAACGGGGCAAGCGCCAGCGGTTGAGGAGTTTCTAACGGTGCTGACTATATGAACCGCTTGTTTTTCGAAGCCTGTCATGGGGTGTGGTACGGCGTAAGGCCGTGGGGCTCTAGGTGGGATTGTTATCTCGCTGCGCCGTTTGATTCCTGCAGTCGCTAGACATGGTGGATTCCAACTTCGCTAGACGTGCTTCGAACGCTGTAACCCGTTAGGTGAGGGCTAATATTTTTTGCTGATTCGTTTTTGTCAAGAAAACAAGTCCAATAACATCAGTTCAGTTTTGGATATAAAACCGGGATTGGTGGAAACTTTCACCAGACAAAAGTTACAATAATCTTGACGTGCGTTTCGCACAAGAGACAACACTTAAAATCCATGCGCACGTAGTGTCCGACAGAAGCAGTAAAATACGGTGGTCGCTTCTATAGCATTTAAAGCGGTACGGAGTCCCTACCTGCAAAATAAAGCAGAAGACACTGCAGCGTCTGCAAATCATGCCGCTGCCGGACCCAGTGAATGGAAGCGTCGGCGACTATGGTTTTTTATTCGTTTGCCTCCAGGTAAGTGTTGCTGCCGACCGACGCCATGTGCAATTTTGCCAGCTGATCAAGGACCAGAAGACGGGCGAGCACCACGCGGCAGCGGGCACGGCCACAGCAGAGATTTTGCGCACGTGCTGGTGTGGAAGGGTTCGTAACGCGGCTTGGAGGACGCTTCGGAAGCGTGGCTCGTGGAAGTGACATGTAACTGGCCACAGCGGTTTCCCGAACTGAAGCAAACCTGAAAAATGAGGCAGAAGATCCGGTTGCGTCTGCATATAATGCAGCTGCCGGACCCACTCAATTGTGAGCGTCGGCGAGCGGCTTGAAGGACGCGTTGGAAGCTTGGCTGGTGGAAGGGGTATGCAATTGGAGGTAGTGGTTTCACAAATTGGAGGCAATCTGCAAAACAAAGCAGAAGACACTGTAACATGCGCACATCATGCCGCTGCCGCACCCATTACATGGGAGCGTCGGCGAGCTGCTTCAAGGACGCGTTTCAAACGTGGCTGTGGAAGGGGCATGCGATTGCAGGTAGTGGTTTCCCAAACTGGAGCCAATCTGCCAAATGAAGCAGAAGACACTGCAGGGTATGCACATTATGCCGCTGCCGGACCCACTGAACGGCAGCGTCGGCGACGATGATTTTATGTCCATTTGCCTTCAGGTAGGTGCCGCTGCCGACCCACGTCGTGTGCAATTTGGCTAGCTCATCATGTACCAGCCGACGGACGAGCACCACGTGGCATGGGGCATGTCCCAGAGAGTCGGTGAGTTGGGGCAAGGGCTGTTGTGGAAGGTTTCGCCATGTTGCTTGAAGGACGCGTTGGAAGCATGGCTCGTCGAAGGGGCACGCGATTGGAGATAGTGGTTTCCCAAATTGAAGCCAAGCTGCAAAGTTAGGCAGATTACACTGTAGCGCCTGCACATTACGCCGCTGCCTGACCAGGTGAGTGCGTCGGAGTGCTTGCTCAGTGCACCCCAGCCAATTGGTATTCTGCGCGCAATTTGTCTCTTTGGTTGAATTATTCTGTGACCACTTGCCCAAGAAAGTTTTATCTTGGGCTCGTTCTCTCCTTTCGTTACATACGCGAATGTGAGCGCTTTCGGCATGTCTATTTAAAATTTATATTTGTTTGTTTGGTTTTATCCCCTAAGCCGTGCTTTCTAATTGTAGTTCCTCATGTATTCTGCATGTGTTCTGAAGGCTCCCCTAGCAGGACTACGTAGCCTGAATGCCTCTAGTGGCTCAAGTATTACTCGTTTATCCTTAACTTTTGTTCTTCCTGTAAAACTTTCCGAATAGACCCTGCAGACATTGAGCGGAAAGTTTTGGCAAGATGGTATTTTCCTGCCTTACTCCCTTACGGATGGGAAATTTGTCGCGTTGTTTGTGAAGGATTATCCTGCCCCTTCACCTCTTTTGTAGGTCGGGTAGCAGTCTTGCGTTGGTCTATTTTAGTCAGTGCCATTTTACCGCTTCCTGCGTGGCTGCGGTGTTTACTGAGTCACTGATTCAAATCTTTCTCATTGTCTATAAATGCCATGAAAATGGGGTTAGCGTGCTCTGAGGATGTTTCTAATAATTTACATACGACATGGATGTAATTCAATATTATCCTAATCTGAGGCTGCTTTCTGGGTTGTTGGGAATCTACGACGTCACTTGTGCGGCTAATTTAACATCCTAAAAATTTTGTCGACGCCCCTCCTTGGCTTTGGTCGTCGCCTTAGGTTCCACTCAAAATAAAATACAACAGGTCGGACTTCTTTCTTGACTATGCACCTGAATGCTAACAGCAGGATGCATATTTAGCCGCGCGGTGAGAAGCCCTAGACTAGCACCGGTGTTGAGGCTTCTTTGGGAACAATCCTCGTTAAAGATATCGGCACATCTCTTTTGACAACATAAACAGTGAGAAGACAGCTTGTGCTGCACTGGGTTTCTCTTGCCAATCAGGTTATATTTTGTACAGCTTAGTGCACTGAGCACACTTCAACGTACCATAAACACCGCGTGGCACGGTGTCACGGAAAGCGCTTGCCTTTTTCATTAGGACGGCAAAATTGTTTTCGCGCACAGTTCGGATAGTTACTTTCTGCGTTCGTTGCCCTTACTTGCTCAATTTTGTATCGTAGTCCGATACCGATACTGGAAATGTCACTGCCGTCGACAAAAGATAACCACGCAAGAGTGCTGTCGATGTCAATGTTTTCAGCTGCATGTCATCAAAATGGCATGCCGAAAACGTTTTTAAATAGTTACCTCCCGAGGTGGTGTCACTTTATTTGGTTGTTGCTTGATAAATTTAGGCATCTATTATCTTGCCATGTCTCGGCGACACCTGTACATTCAGTACTATATTAACTTGTTATCTGAGTATTTGGAGACCAAAAATACATGTAAAAACAAAACAAGTAAACTCACCTGACTGATGTGAAGTCGGGTGAACTTGAACACTTGTGCCTTCGCTCGTGTGCAGAGTGAAGCGACATGGCGGTGAGAGAAGCAGGCTTCCCCGGCACCGCAAACGTCAGCAAGGAATCGGTTAAGAAGCACGTATCTAGGCCTTTGCTCAAAAAACACCATGTAAAGTGGAATGTTCTGCATTTGGCACATTACGAGCTCGTCAAGTAAATCAAACGCATAACGTTCTCTACCGGGGCTTATGCGGTCGTTTACAGTGAATATCATGAGGGGTTCAAAGTGGAAGAAAGTCATTGGTCCAGACGACAGTAGTTCACCAACAAACGACGAACCTGATCTGTAGTAGGACACCACAAAAACGATGTTCACTTCGGCAGGTGGCAGTACAGGATATGCTTCGAGGGCAGCTTGAAAGAGACGTGGAATTTGTCCCCCCAGGGGATCGTTATTGAAGCGAGGACTTGATTTATTCACGCCGTTAGGTTGTCGCAGTCCAAGAGTTCTTATTTTTTCTTCTTCTGTTTGGCAATTTTGTCATAATTCCGTCGCATAGGATGGAAGAGAAAAAGATTGACATAGTTATTTCACACGCTCACCACGAAAAGTACCCTACTTTATTAGCACTCAGTGCAAGGCTGCTATTTAGTGTTTATATCTTTGTACCCACATTGTCTTACCCGCCATCTCGTTGCCCCTCATCGTTGCCTGTCTTGAGACTCCAGGAGTAGTGCCTATGTTGTAAGTACCAAGAGTACCTAATACGTAGCCCGCAAGTAATCCGGCCCCTATACGCAGCAGGGAGCTTGGTTTGGTTACAAAACTCCTAAAAATAGAAAACGTTCTGTAAGCAAAGCTGTTTGATGATAACAGGGCAATTTCACTGAAAAGATAATTGCGAGTTTTGATTAAGAATGGCCGAAGCGTAGCGTCTGCAAATCAAATAAATTACTGATATCGCCGAGAAAAGCTTATTGTGTCCGTTACCCTGGGCGGAATAAAATGCTTAGAGGATCCTGACTCATAAGGTTTGGTAGTTCGTATAGTGTGCAGTTACTATATTGTCATTAAGAGCGCCGAAATTATACCCGCCGTGATTTAACTAGCACATTTTGCTGTTTAGAAATATCTGCGCAGTTATTCCAAGTCTGCTTCGATGTTTCTTTTTCGACTTCAAATGTTCATACATGTGAGGCATGTACTCCATATAGTTGTAGTATGCATAAAAATGATGAGATACACAATTTCGGGCATGATGGTTATGCAGAGGGTTGAAACGGAAATGTAGACTTGGGTCGTAGAGCGATTTCTAATTTGCGCTTGTCCTCAAGTCGTCTATACTTCAAAAGGAGAAAATGTTACAAAATACTAGGTTAGCGTTGCTTCACACAAAACGTTAAACTAGCGAACACACGCTACCAAATAAATAGGTTCCTAAAGCAAACAATGGGTTGTTTTTAACTCCGAAACAAATAAAGCCCGTACTTGGCCAAATGAAGATGTGCTGATCAGCTACCACCGTTAGTTCAGGTAGCCTGGAGTGTTGATCAAATTCTGGATAAATTTCACAATTTCATCAACGTGTTCTTCGATCAATTTCTCAATTTATTAAGTTCATATCATGGAAATGAATTGTATGAAGTTTTATAGGAGCACATTAAAAGAATTTCCTGTTGCACGCATAACCCTTTAAAATATCAACATAAAACTCCCCCTCTTGTGTCATCTCGAATTGACAATCGCAGCAAAGCTGGCGTGACGTATTTTCGCACTGTCATGCACAAGGATTTTTTACTCCAAAAACCAGCCTAAAGTGTCACGCTCCCCTTCTCCCCATCGCTTCCGTCACTGGCGACACTACCACTAAAGCAGCCATTTATAATGCGCTTTGTTGGACCCATGTTTTGTATGTTGTCCTCGTGTCTTTTCGAATGATCTTTTTGCTAAAAAAACTGCAATCCATGCATGTATTTTATCAAGGCTTTCGATTATGCCCTATGGGAATTGAAAGCATTCTTAACAAATACAAAATAAACAAAGAGAACGTACACATGCAAACCTCGGCTGATTAGCTTTGATAGGCGTCCTGCCTTGGTGGACGTGTTTGCACGGAGCTGCTCGAAGTTTCAAACTGTCGTCGGGCAATCTGCCATGTAAGTGGTATTCTTTTCACACTCCACCTTCATAAAGTTCTAGAGCACTCTTATACCAAATTTAAACCTTGTAGCGCCAATATATTTACACATATAAACCTTTTTATTTTTTCAGCATGGCATAGCCGCTTCCAGTTAGTTGTCAAAGCATGTAAAACAAGTATAGGTAACTTCCGCAATAGGGTGGCCCCTTCAAGGTCATACTCGCGTTATCGCGGGCTGTTACAATAGTTTGGCAAGTTAAATCAGATGGCTAGGTGATTTCGGCATAGTTCGACAAAAGCCCAAATGTAAACAACCACAGTCATAGTCCCATTCGGCGAGCCGCACGTGCAAAATCACAGATTAAGCAAGTAATTCCCCCGTTGGGGCATGTAAACAGTTGAAACAGTTTTAAAAAGTATCCGCTGCCTCGGACAAGCGGTTAGAAACAATGAAAAGCGTAATATTAACAGCCGTCGTGGGTAGCCTAGGTAAACAAACCTCCCTAGCCTGCAAATCTAACCCACCCAGCCGCGGGATTAAAAGTGGTAAAAAAGGACCCTATTCGCTAGGTAGAATCAGAAGATTGTTCGAGGAGCTAGAGCACACCTTCCGCAACGTCGGACACTGGGCTAAGAGGGGAAAAAATTCAAGCATCTCCACGAAGTGAATAATGACGAGTGGGCGAAGTTACCGTAAATAACCCGTAGCATTGCCCACTCGCGCATGTAAATAGTGTTAACGCGTGTGTAGAGTAAATACGATTCCAATCCAATTCACTCCGATACAATTCAATCTATTCCAATCCAATACCATTCAATTTATTCCAATCCAATCCAATCCAATTCAATTCAATCCACTCCAATTCAAATCCAATCCAACTCAATTCAATGCAATGCAATCTAATGCTCCTCGCGCATGCGCAACACCATGTACATGGACGCCAAGCCCCGGACAAAGTTAGTCCTCAGGTGCTTCGCCCCTAAAAGTCTAAATTAGTTCAGCGCTACGTCGCAACCACCATGCCCTTACCGAGCTAAGAGCACGGAGGCGCCTAGCGGTGGCACAGTTGAAACCTCAACGGTAAAATGCGAATAACGCGACAAACCGTGGACGCAAAGTGCAACCACTTGCTGTGATAACCCGGGCAAGAACTACCTAGATATGTATTCGACTTCTATGCAGAAAATACAAATATTTAATTTTTGAAACCATGTCAAGGTCCCAAGGTTTTAAGACTTTAGAAAGCTCACGGTTGCCTATCTTTCGCGTAGCCCTGCCAAAAGGCCAACGTTTTTCCAATAGACAGTTTCTCGGCCTAGAATAGTGTCCAAATGCCGAGGAAGGACGCCCATACACCTTCAGTGGCCTTCTTTGTAATCTGAGCTTCAAATCAGCCATTTTTCGTATCTATGCACCCAAGAACAGAATTCGCGCACTTTTCCAACAGGCAAACGTCAGTAAATTTTTCATTAGTAAGCTAGCGCCTGAGCCTAATCTTTCGGAACTACCCATATAAAATACGCGAAACCGAAAAACAGTTGGTCAATACAACTGCAGACGTGCGCGGCAACGTAGTCTGTGTGAAACGCCTCTAGCTTTCTCTCTTCTTTTCGTATGCCTCTCTGGCGCACCAATGCAGGTATGAAGTGCTGTCTGGTCCGGAAGAAGCTATCTTCCCGTACACCTAAGTAGCTATACTAGAAAGGTTAAACCACGCTAGGAAGCTTTCTAGGGACACAACGGTACTTCCTGAGCAGAGAAGGATCTGGCCACACTGGTGTACTAGATGGCTGCCACCTGCCGCGCACGACCAACTTCAATGTCGGTTCCCCGTCCCCAGCAGCTGTAGAGCACCTCTCCACGGCAGTGGTCAGAAAAGCGATACAGCAGAGGGCACTAGAATCTCTGGGTCTTGACAGGCTGCCATTGGAACGTTCCGTGGCAACGTTCAACGCACTAACCCTGTCTAGCGAGGGAAGGTTGGCTGTGCTACTCGAGGAGCTCTCAGACATTACGTGGGACATTTCAAGGTTATGCGAAGTTACAAGGACAGGAGAAGGCTTCATGGAGCTCATTAGCGGGCATATTAGGTGCTACAGCGACCCCAAGAAAAGAAAAAAAACAACGGGTGATATTTATAATCACCAGAGAAATAGCAGAATACGTGGATGACTTTTTGAGCATTAGCCGGACAGTCGCGCTGGTTATAATCAAGCTAACAATGGATACTGGTTAAAGATAGTACAGGCCTACGCGCCCACCGCAAGCTATGATGATGAAGGCGTCCACAGCGTCTACAGGCATGTCGAATAAACAAGGAAGAAGGCCACAACGCAGTTCACGATTGAAAGTGGAGAGTTTCACACAAAGGTAGGTAAGAAGCAAATGGGAGGAAGGTTCGTGGGAAACTTTGGAATCCACAATCGCAACAGTCGAGGAGATACAGTGGAGAAATTTACAGGGAGAAATAACTCGAGGTTGATGAACGCAGTCTTTTATAAAAGAACAAAAATCAGAAATGGACCTGAAAAAGTCCCGATACTAAAACAAAAACAAAATACGCGCCAATCTACCCCGTGAATGGGGTTGGAAAGCGAAGCTGCGAACGAAACCCACAACGATTAGCCATGCGACGTCACTTGAATTCACATACGTGGCTCTACAACGAATGAAACCAAAAACAATAGAAATCACTTAAACACACTCTTATATACTCGAGAGAGATATTCTTTGCTAAGGTAAATAAATGCGTGGTCTATAAACGGTGGTTAGTGCAGTTGTTTTGGGGAAACACATGAGTGGAGTTATTTGTATAAATTAAAACTGAGCTCAAATCCGGTGTCAGACCAACTCACTTCACCTCTGACATTTCTGCCGCCACTGACAGAGGCGACGATGTCGGCGGAAGAGACGGATAAGTGAGATGTCGTGCGTTGGTGTGAGCTCCCTTCATTTTTTACAACTACAAGCGCATCCGCCAAGCGCGCACACGGCCGCTACACATTCGGTGGGTGAGGCGCACAGCGGCGCGAGAGGTCGCGTTACGCTATGACGTGGCATTCAGATAGAAGAACACAGGGTGTAAATAAAATTCCCCGCATTTCCCTGAGGGGAAGAATGTTAAAGTGCGAATGCACGAGTTGAATTTGCGCGGTTCGGTAATGTTCGCGAAAGAGAGATCACACACACACACACAACTACAAAGAAAGGAAGATGCATTTATTCACAGACACCTATTTGGGTTGTCGTTGTACTTCATTGCTAGAGCGGATCTCAGCTTTGAAATTTCGTGTCAGTACTCGTTTAAGCAGGTGCATTAGCCCTTCTCACGCCCGATTCTTGGCCAATCCCCCACGTGGGTATGTGCCATGTCAGCGGCCAGGCAGCGCGCGCCCATCTCCCCCCGTTGCCAAGGAAGGCGAGGAGATTCCTGGCCAATCCCCCACGTGGGTATGTGCCATGTCAGCGGCCAGGCTGCGCGCGCCCATCTCCACGTGCGCGGACATCGCCGGTGGACGCAGGTTCAGGGTCGCTTAAGAAGTGCATTGCACTTAAAATACGCAGATGTGCTCGGTGTGTTCGGTGCTCGGTCCCCCACGACTCCGCGTAGGCTCGTAGCTGAATAAGTAAGACAGCGGGCTTTCTCTCCACTGTTCGAAACTCGGTTCTGAGCGGTTCCAGCAACTTATTTTATTTGTTTGCTGGAGTTTTCTGTTGACACCTAACGGCGCGACAGAACCCTGAGTAGGTAAACGTAAAAGGTTCGCTTTAAAAACAAAATTGTCTTCATTTTAAGCGATCACCCGGCTGGAAAAGTTAACAGAGCAGACGCTACAAACTGGAAATGCTAGAAATATTTGGGCCAACCTTCGCAATTGAGGTGCGAGGACGAGGAAACAACGGAGCTGGTGGTCTTCCGTAGTTTTATCTTCGATTTTCTTAGGTGTGCCTCTTACTTAAGAGAAAAGCGCCTAAAAAGTGAAGCATTCTCCATGCCAGCTGAGTCAAATGAAAATCTAGAATAAACCCTCCTTAAGTCCAAAATATTAATTGCAAAATCCAAATGCAAAGGCAACGTCACCTAAGCGAAACTCCGAAGGATGTGCTGAGCTCCCCGAATGCGATCGTGGCGCCATCGGATAGTCGTCGGTTTGATAAAGCGAGAAACCCAGGATCTTTTCGGACGGCGGAAAGCGTCGTTTTTTCTTGAGGTGCGCTCTCCCCGCAACTGGTCGTGGGCGCCGTGCTTCCTAGGCACTTTCCCTGACACTTATTAGCGCAGTATTTTCTTCCACTCCACTTTGGTGCACCGAGGGCTTAGTGACGCCACGCACGGATGCACCTCATACTTAAACAGTTCTGCTGGTAAAGCAGATACCATTGGATGCATTTGCCTGACACCAAAGTCCTACAGTATTTACCCACCGGACCGTTGTGTAAAAGGACACTGAAGTGAATTTGTTGAGCCCCTGTTTTTGCTTCAACAGCGTAGACTGGCTCAATAATCACGCTTCTCAACATTTGTGCTGGCGATACGGCGTTATTTATTTTATAAATCTATATTCTGAAAGAAAAGAAAACTACCATGCGCGTTTTCCGGCGGCCGCACCAACTAACAGTAGTGACGTCAATACATGGTGTTACGGGAATGGCCGATGTGCAAGTTTAGAATTCAAACCAGTTTCGGTTTCGGTCCTGTGCTTTGAATTCGACGTTATGGCTAGATTAGCCTTCTCGACATGGCGGAAAGAAAAAGTTAGCAGAGGCACTGACCTCACATTTCTGAAGCCGCACCAGCCATTACATGACCCCACTGAGCCCAGCACTCTTCCCCATTCTCCTCTGCTGTTTCCGGTTCGCGGTACGGGCGGCTCGCGAAAGCGAACGCAGACGACGGGAGCAGTGTTTGGGGTCGTACAGCACTGCGGTCTTTGCGCGCTACGTCTCAGCAGCGATAAATTTCACTTCACGTCACAACGAAGAAACACAAAGTGAGCAAAGAAGGAACTGTGGCTCTCGCCAATGCTGAGCGAAGGGGATTTTCCCGGCAGGGCGCCGGCGGCGGCAGCGACTCGCTCCTCCAATCTCGACGCACGTAAGCGCCGCTGCGGCCGAGGTACGAGTTAAGGCCGCCTCTGACGGCGGGGCATTCAAACTGTCCTAATCTAAAAACGTTTGTCGTAGCGACTGCGCTGCTTTGCAAGCGTAGCGAGGCAGCCACATACCAAGCGCCTTAATAATTTGTCCGTTCTATTAGCCCAGGTTTGGCTGCCGCAGTTGCAAACAAGTAAGTAACATTGTTTATGGGCTCAAGAAAAATGACGTCACTTCCTCCACACTTTTCGCAATGCATTGGGATGCTAGGACCTCTCCTGAGTATTCTTTCCTCCATGCTTCTCGATAACTCAGTATTCGGCGTAGCGCGCTTCTGTCATGTTGACGGCCGTAAAATGCGCCCGATAAGTCTACAAGCACGGCTTGGAATCGTAACAATCACTAGCCGAGGCGTACCAAGTGAATGAACGTCCCCCACGTCACCGGAGATTCTCAAATACGAAGCGCTTTTATTCCGACCTTGCAGCTTGCCTGGCTTGTGCCTGCATCATAACAGGCGTAGTCGCATCAGGCCACGCTTGCACTTATTCGGGAGTGTGCCCGGAAGCAGTCGATGATAATGGCAACACCACGCCAACGAGAACTAGCCAGCGGGTCACCGTTAGTCTGCACGCGTTCATCGAACTCCATCGTGGAGCAATGACAGTTAGAAAAAAATGGTTAATTAAGTATAGAAAACATTGCCCAAAACAAAATAATCAGCTTCAAAAAGAAACGTGTACTATCGTTGAACTAGAACTTGCGACTTTCAAAACGATATACATAGTGCTCCACACAACTCAGCCATAATCCAGCACTGTGTAGAGTGGAAATATAAGACATGTTGTATATAAATTTCATATATTTATTTAGTTTTAGCATTTAAAGCAGCTTAGATGACTATTTCTTCTATAGCGCTCGTGCCGTAAGCGTCCCCAAATTTCCCACAATATCTCCTATCTCGCGTCTGCATTCCTCAGACGAGAAAGCGTTCGCACATATGTGTGGTGGTACTGCTGACCGCTGTGCGAATTCCCCCAGCGCAAAAAGTACTTACTGCGCCTTAGTTTTACGTCGTACAATAAACGTTTAGGTTGATTTTGATTCTTTAGTACCTATATAACCTTCACTGACTGCTCTGCCGCCTGTAATTGCCATTACATTCTAGCGTACCAGTCAGCAAAGCATCGCATGTGCGCTTGTGTGGACAGACCTCAACCAGAGTCCTTCCATGCTTTACTGGTCACGAAACTGCTCCGTAACTCAATAGGAGAGCTTCATATGCTGCGTTTGGCCGCCGCGCGGTGTCGCCACCATCTCACGGAGGTTAGGGAGCCTAACTGAGGTCACTCCTCGGGCGGCATGCCGCTGGCTCGAACGGCGGAAACGCGGCGAGTTGTGTTAGTTTTCTGCTGAAAAAAAAAAAAAACGTACCGTGCATCTTGCGCTGTTGTGATGCGACTTCAGTAGTGCAACGGTGATGACAAACACGTGTTGCGTCACAGGATGTCGTTCCCTGTACAACGATACAACAGAAAATGTTTCCTTGTTCTGTTCAGCGAGCGACGGGGAGCTGCGTGAGAAATACAGGCGCGGCATTCCAAGGACAGAAACGGGATATTTAAGCTTCGATTATATGTGTGTGACATTGTGTGGGAATGCACTGTGTGTGAGAATAAAAAAATCAACGTACCCTTTTTAGAGCATCCTGGACCTAGATTTGTACAAGGCTAACTTAAAGGCGGATTTTAGTCAGATCAGTCAGGTAGTAGCGGTGCTTCATTACCTGTTTGTAAACTTGTATTACCTGGCGCTCAGGCTCGCATGTAAAAAAAGCTTTCGGGCGTCATTGTGCTTTCACTTTTCATTTTTCTGTGAATTATCTCTTAGGATTCATTTTGTTTGTTTTGTAACCGCGCGTGGCCGCTTCCGGTTTTCTTATCTGGCGTTTCAACCGGAGCGCCCGTTTGCTCTTTTTGTCGTACGCGCCGTCCGGAAATATTCTTTGAAATGCAAAGGGTGTCACCTTGTCGCTAACTTCATGTTTTGTTTCTTCGACAACGTTCTCGATCCTATTTCCATTGATCTGAAATTAATAACGTTCCGAGAGTAATACATGCATAGCAAACGCTCCGCAACTCACTTTACGTTCATGTGTGCACGTCCCACTGCCGACTGCTTTTTGCACGTTTTTTTTTCATTCTAGTATTTTGTATAGCTGGTGGTCGCTTTAAACATCGTTCAGAAAAGCTTTGCGTCGTTCTTGGCTACGTGGCAACATTCTGTTTCCCCCGTGTGCTGCACATCGCAGCGCAAAAAAAAATTTATACCATCTTCCCGGGAGGGGCACCATGGGGTAGATGTAACACATCGGGGGTTCACACAAAACACAAGTTAGCCTGAATGGGAGTTTCTTGGCTGGAATACGTCTTTTAAACTCCTCACGACAGGCGGCCTGCTCCCACGTGTGGTAGTATGATGGTGGAAAACTGCCAGTTTACACCGGGTGCCACAAGCCGTCGTAAATAAGCGCATTTACCAGGGTTGTACCTCTTCACAAAACGCAGTATCTGGCTGTGATTACTGCGTTTGTCCTAATGGGAGTATTAAAAACTCCCACGCCACCTCCATTTCCTTCTCCTCCTCCTTCACCCCATCCTCCTCTACGCGTCCTTACAAAATGGCTGCCAGTTGGTGTCGTGTGTCGTGTGAGCTCCAGCGTCCCCGAAAATTTATTGCCAGTGCGAACTTGCGGCCGGACGAACGGATGTGAAGTGCTTCCCAACAACCGAAGCTCGTTGCGAACATTGTGGAACCAGCCTGGACTGACGTGCGACGGACTGCAACGTCGCCTCCGTGTCACCGACCTTCGAGCCGACGGAATACGCCAGCGAGCCGACGCGAGGCCTAAATGCAGTGATCGCTGAGAGTGGCTCGTTAAAAACAACGCGGTTGTGCCTCTGCGAGGTGGTTGAAGGTAAGATTTTCACGTTTTTTATTGTACGCAACATTTTGGGAGACTGATGCCCCTTCTAGCGTCAAATAAACTCAACGTGTTTCCCGCGCCACTGCACGGGCGATTCTCCGCCACTGGAGGTGAGCGTTGTGCGTGAAAGACGGCACCATGCCCGGAACGTCATTGGGGAGGCCGAACGGTGTGAAAGCAATGCGTATTTGCGCGGGTCTCGAGCAGAACACTCACTCATTCACACTCGCAAGCAGAATGAAAACTGTCCGAACTCTGGACGGCTGTTAGGTGTTTTTGTTAGGCTATGTCTGTGACTTACTGGCAAGCGAGGGTGAAGTTGGCCGATCAAACGTCGCAGGGCGGCCGCTTTTCTTGAGAAGTAGGTGTGGTGCCAGCCGCGCCTGCTACGAAGAGGGTGACTGCCGCGTGCCGCCGGCGATTAATTGCTTTCACTGGAAAGGGAGAAGGTCGGGGCCCCGTGGGAGCTTTCCGTACGCTAGGCGCGTGTAACTGTAACCAGCAAACGCCATTCGAGGGAGCATTCTGTAGAGTCGACAGACGACTGCTTATTTCTTTTTTTTTAGGGGAGCACGCGCAGGCGTCACACGGACCGAAATTTTTCCTTAACTTTCGGTGAGGGGAGAGAGGGGCAGTGCGGGGGGTAAAACCTGAAGCTCGTTCCCAGAACACTACACGCAAGGAAAAGAGGGAAAGGAAGCATTTTGAGAAGTTGGTCGTCACAAGGGTCGCGCACCTTTTTGAACAGCAGAACACTTCGTTTTGGCGAACTAGTGAGCGCAGGTGTCTCGGACAGAAGTGCAATTTTGCGTAGCTTTAAACAAACCTACAGACATTACGGAAAGGTGGACACAAGAGTGACAAGTTCAGCGTCTTTACAGTGCCGTTTCTTTTTTTTTTCAGATCAGATGCCCAATATGCTTATGTATTTGTTACCGCAGATTTAAAGCGTGTTGCTATCCCTCTAATGAATGTGCTGCTGTGGCTTCCAGAAGAACGTGCCAGGGGGTGCGGCAACGTAAGCGTTTGGGAGGCAGGTGCAAGCAAACAGCGCACCGACGACATGCTGACCTCATTGTTTGCAAATGGCTTAAATTTTTTTCGTTGAGGAATGTTGTAGTAGATACATTTCTTACCAAGATAACTTGTGTTCTCGATGTAGGTGTTTTGTTGAGTCAGTGTTTTTATTGTCTTATTAACGTGTTCACACGTATATCGTATTCATGTAATTTTTATGCAATAAATTGACTGTGCAGAAAACAAACTTTTCACGTTTCGCCATTCAACGTTTGAAGCGGAAAAAGACTAGAAATTACGTGATCCCCAACGAAAAATAAAAATGCGGCCTGTGCCCTTATTAAGAACTCCCAAATGCAGTAATAAATTTCACTGCAGCGCATATATGTGAAGCGCACAAAAACACACACAAAAAAAACCTCGAATGCAGGTCAACACTGCTCCCAATGCGCCCCCTGAAAACTCCCAGTTGGAGGAATCAATACACTCCCAATGGTACCCCTGGAAACTCCCATTGTAGTGGTAGTAAAATGAAACTACCATATGCTACTGAAAAAACTGTCGAAATAATGGGAGTAAGGCGAAACTCCCATTGGAAGGAGTTTTGAAAACTCCGAATTGGTACTGAGTTATGACACAAGCCATTTACTCCCATTCCGGCTTATTTGTGTTCTGTGTGTTGCCGTTGCGTTTCCATTATGTCAGCGATGTCTGCGTGTGGATTGCTGTTGTTGTGTATCCTATTTACGCAGCATGTTCACCCCCGATGCGTCGCATCTGCCCCATGGTTCCCCTCACGGGAAGATGGTGTAAATTTTTAACTGAGCGCAAGCTGCGCGCTAACGTACAGCTGGCACGGTGACGGGAGCGAGCGCCGCCGAGCGCAAGCTGCGCGCTGACCGCGCTGACGCACAGATGGCGGTGCGGCAAGAGCGGCGGAGCGCGCAGCTGCCGCGGCGAGGAGAATAGGGGAGGGATGCGGACTACGCCGCGACAACGACGTGGGAGAAGAGAGAGAGAGAGAGAGAAGGCTCTTTAATGTATACTGGTGAGGTCAGCCCTGCTAGGGAGAAGGCTTGCTACACCAGATGGTGGGTGACTACGTTGATGAGTGGTGAATATTAGACATTGGGGTTACAGCAGGAAGAAGACAAACAAGAAGCGTTGAAAAAAAAGGAAAGTAAAAACAGGAGAAATCTGCCAGCAGAGTCCGGACATAAAAATACAACTGAAAAAAGAATCGTTAATGTAAACACTGAAGCAAAACGAAAAGTAAACGGCGCAAAAAAAAAAGTAACACCAACCCAAGAAAAATAAATAGATGAACGCCAGTGACACCAACCCAAGCAAAGTAAAGAGATGAACGCCACAGTGCGAAATAGTAGATATCACAACACATTTGCTCTGTCTGCTATCTAGAGAAATTTGTCTAGTTCAGTGTCTCGTAGGAACTGGAGTAGAACTTTTGTACCTAAGGTACTGTCAGCAGTATTGGCCCAGGGCCCAAAGGCGACTTAAAGAGATGCGTTGCATTTAAAATAAATTTTTGTGCGCTGGACCACGCTCTTTTGTCTCCCTCCGTAATATTTTTTTTGTTGCGTGTGATAAAATCAGTTTTAATATTCTTTGTTCGCTTCCTTTTTTTGCAAGGATTGCAAAGCGTGGAAGCGGAAATACACATGGTGCAACATATATCTCTTCGTGTTTTCATCCTTCGCGTTTCTGCAGCGTTTTTAGATGTTCTCAGGTATGTACCCACTCATCGAAACGACAATACTATTGGGCTATTTCTTTTAGCGTTCTGCGGATTCCAGAGAAATCAATGGATTCATTAAGCGTAGTGTGAACGACGCGTACTTGGTTTCTTTCAGTTTTTGATTGTATTATCGATAGGCCTGCAGCGGTCCGTGACTACGAAGCTACCGTAAGTGTGGTATTTACAACTTTTGCCTTAGGATAAGAAGCAACAGAGATTTAAGAATCCGTAAAGACGCGGGCGCAGCGCTTGTGCCAGAGGACGCAGAAGCCATTGCAGTTCGCGGGCGAAGTCTACGGTAATTTACTAAGGAAAATAAAACCGCGATGGAGGCAGGTTATACACACAATTACTGGACTATTGAGCGCTGAATACTACTAAAAAAAGCACACCTAATCAGCGCGCAGACACCAAAAGCAGCGAGCGTTTGCACGCCAAGAGCTGGCCAATATGCGGCACGCGCGGCGGTTGTATGCCCTTCGTGTGGCGGTGGCGCCTGTAGTGGCGTCCGCGGCCCTTATATGGAAGGAGCGCCGAAGTTTCGCGACCAGTAAAGCATTGCAGGACTCTGCTTGTACTTAGAGCATGATACGTTCTACAAATTAACAAAACAAAGGCACATGCTTCGTGCCACAAACGTGCCGTGAATTAGTTTCAACTGAGCGAACCAATTGCGACGACCTGCAGGTGGCCCGCCGACTAACCGCTGGGCCTACCCAATCTATCGGAGGGTCGGCGAGCTGCGCAGTAGTGCGGTCAAGCAAAGCCATCTCATATAGACGTAAACGAAACGTCATAGAAATCAGCAAGGAGTATGCGGAGAGGGGGACAGCATTTATAATTGATTTTTCTGCCCGAAAAAGTTGCTTAAACGCATCGAGAGTGGTCGAAAAATGGCTGGAGACTCAATAATACAATATGCGCTAATAATGCCGCAATGTTTACAAATAGCCTCAATGCCTTTTAATAGCTGTCTCTGGGCAAAAGAGGCCACTCCCGAAGAATGCCAATGCTTCCACAGGAGCTTTCCTCAAATGACTAACTCGGTAATTCAATATATTGGGATCAATCAGAGCATGAAAGGATAGCGGCTGCTAATGACGGCGCAGGATCACGTACGACCAAGCCTGCCATGGCATCACGATATCCCAGCGATGATACTCGTCTCTGCTGGACGAGAGCTTTTACGAGCGCGCTAAGAAGAGTAGAACTGTCTATGTTTCTCATTTTCGCCTTCTGACATCATCCGTGCACATGTCTGAAAACACGGTGGATCCTACCGCGTGTCCTAAAGTAACTTCCCCAAATCTCGAGACACCGCGAAGCGATGGCGAGTTCTTTTATTTACTTTGCTGCCGAGCTTAGTTAATGCGATTATTCGCCGGCGATTCACATTGTTTAATTGCGCGGATTTTTTTTTATATTTCTGTTAGACATGCCGGCGCCGAACGTTACCGTCGCTTGAGTGAGTTCATGCCAACAACATTTTACATCATTATACATGAACAAAAAACACCTAACAATGTATACCCTTTGCGGGTGACTTTGTGCCAGCTCTCAAGAGGTTTACATTACGTCCATATATTATACCGAGCAAGAAACAAAATGCCTCCTACTAAGCATGTTATACCGTTCAACTTGTTCAAGTTCGAAAGCCCCTAAGCAAGTCAACACCCGCAAATTGTTCTTGCAAAAATGGTTTCCCGTGCCTATATTCCCCTCTGATGCTCATGAAAGTTTAATAGAATCGCGAGTTGCCACTCTTGTTTTTTTATGCGCGCTAGAAGAAAGTGCAAGACCATTTATGGTTGGTGCTCTTTGGGGTATTTAAACAATATTGTTATTAGATTGATTGTGACCTGCTACGATTTAGAGGAAAATAATAATAACGTTGTCCATACTCCAGGCGTAAATAACTTAGAGGCCGATTGCATTCGTTTGTAAAAAATTACTTGGAAACAAAACAAAGATTCATGTATACGTGATCGCGTTTCGTTTGTCCATGTATGTAGAAGTGAGCAAGCATAGGCGAGAACAGGCAGCGGAACGTTGCAGCCCTGAATTGAAATATTCACTCAGCTGCTTTAGCCACCATTAATATGGGCAGCTTCACAACAAACGCCGACGTAGAAGTTCAGGCTATAGCCAGAGCTATCACCTACTACAATAAAAGCTCTCCGAAAGATTCAAGCGCACAGATTATGGCAGTTATCATATTCACAGGCTCACAGGACAAATGTCAGCAAATTATACGGAACACAGTCACGAAGGATACAGCGATGGTAATACATGAGCACACCAAATATACATACGACACCATATGGACTCCAGGGCGTGTCTGAATATTTCGAAATAAAAATCCAGACTCGCTCACCCACGAGGTGAGACATAACGCCACGAGGAGTTATGTCCTACTTCACCGGTTAAGTCTTAAGTTAAGAACAATTACGCCAATTAAAAACAGGCAGTTCTTGTTGAGTGGCGAATGCCCTGCGAAGGCGTTTACCCTCTATGTGTGACTAAGTCTAACTTGGGCCCATCGTATACCCGTGCCGCACATTTTCCTACTAGGCATTACCATTTGTACAAGGAGGGTGTGAAATGGAAAACATGAAAGTATTCATACGCCGTCTTGCCGATCGCACAGATACCCCATTTCCATTTGCGCGATACAAGACCAGAGGAAAGACCAAATTTACCTTTCAACCTGAGGTATCCCAAGCATCTAAACATGTTCACATAATGGCTAAGCTTTGCACTTACCGCTTTATTATAGTAACACCACCTCTCAACTTCCGTACCATCGCCCATGCGCTCATTTTGAACGCTTTCAATACACTATCAAAGCATAAAGCACAGTTATTACTTGTCGCCTCCGGGCGGCCAAATCCCCGCCTCAAGCAGTCATTTGAACATGAAGCATTCTCTGTGCTGCTGTACGTGATCACAAGCTGGCTACGATGAAAATGGCATTTAGAGGGATCATTGCAGATGGGATATTTGTTCCTACCGACATGATTGCCTTGCATGTTTTCGTTCGGAAAGGTCATGTACAAAACACTTGGCAGTCACATATGCACCATGATTCTCGAACGGCGTATGATAGAAACGAGCATTTCTTAGTCGATACTTGCAAGCTGTGTTGAGGAATGGCATAAGGCAGATTGTTCCGCACTTGTTGCTCCCTTGGGGACTTCTTAGAAGCAAGCCCTACTTGTTTTCTGGAGTGAGCGTAACGAAAAATACGTCTGGTGTGAGCAAACTGGAAAATATTTTCAAGCGGCGTAAACTGTGGGCAGTTTCTATCCAACACTTGTCCGACACTCAAAGCACATGGCAGCGGGCATCGGCTGGGAGGCCTTCTGCCACTAATTTATATGTATTTAGGAAGCCCAGGAGGGCTTTCTGCCCTAAGAGCTGTTTTTTTTTAAACAGCCAAATCTGTCTTTCAAAGAATATTACACAAAAACATTGATTTTGCTTTGCTCTTATTGCTAGTCACCTTCGGTGTGGTAATGATCGCGCGTGGCCGTGTGCGCTCTAAAAATGAGTCGTCAATGTACACGAAAAAAATATCCTGCAGAGTTAACGTTGCGGCCGTTAAAAAGCACTATATTGTAGTAATTTGGGGCGACTTAAGTGTTACATATTAAGTGAATGTGTATTCAACGTACCTGCGTACGTCTTAACACTGTGCAAACCGGTATCATTTTAAGAAGGTATATTGGTTGTAGGCACCATTCTTCACCAGGCAAGCGTTGAACGGGCAGTATAATCCTTCACAACCAAAGCGACCCATTTCCGGTTCGAAAGTGAGTACGGCAGGCAAAGGTCGTTTCGCCAAACTGTTCACGGAATGTGTAAAAGGGGTATTCACGAAGATTGACCAGGAAAACGCAGAATTAAGAATAAACGTAGAATACTTTGGTCATTTGAGTTTTGCAGACGAAATAGTCTTGCCTGGTGAGATTGTAGAACGCCCGCAAAAGTGCTTGATGAACTACAATAAGATTGCATGGCCGCGGGGCTAAAATAAATATGAATAAATATAGATATATATATATGTATATATAAATATATATATAACATAGTAAGGAAATGAGGGGCTCGTTGAGGAAATACAGAAACACAGGTTGGCAGTCTACAACGCCAAAGGAGGCATAGGGGTGTGGTTAGGCTGTATTTTTTACTATGGTTAATGAAGTTAGGATTTTTTTTAAATATAAGAAAGAAAGAAAGAAAGAAAGAAAGAAAGAAAGAAAGAAAGGAAGAAAGAAAGAAAAAAAAACACGCGCCCAGAGGCGGGACCGAACCCACGCCTTTCGATTAGATCTCGAATGCCGTAAGGCATTCGAGATCTAATCGAAAGGCGTGGGTTCGGTCCCCACTCTGGGCGCGTGTTTTTATTTCTTTCTTTCTTTCTTATATTTAAAAAAAAATCTTAACTTCATTAACCATAGTAAAAATACAGCCTAACCACACCCTTATGCCTCCTTTGGCGTTGTAGACTGCCAACCTGTGTTTCACTCCACGTCTCCTAAAATTACCCATATCTTTTAAATATTTTTAACCTTTGGCAAACATTACAGCCGAAAATGACCCCCACAAAGGATATTCCCTGCACGAAACATCCCTGCCCTTCTTATTGCTGGATGTTCAAATAGTTTGAGAGTTATTCGCACTGAAGTTGCGTTGCGATGAAGGGCGTCAACAAATTTTTCTACACGTTATTTTTATCGATTGCTAAGGAAATGGGCTGAGATATGCGGGTATCACAACCCGATATCAGGGTTAATAACACTTTAGTTTATCATATAAAATTATTGTGAAAACAGTGGTAGAGTACTAGCGTGGCTCTCCCGTCTCCTCTAAATTGTACGAGTGTAGGGTTTAGCTAACCAATATGAATAACCCATGACCTATGCGTACAAAACGCTGAGGCGTCGCACAGCGTGGCTCTGCGCAAGAGGAATGCATGGGTGAGCAGGGCCATTTTTGACGACATGCTAAGCTATCACTGAATCCGCCTTTGCTGGAGCCGTAGAAGCAAGGTACTGTGTATGGATGCAATTCTGCGTGATTCCATTCGCAATTTTTTTTAGGTGCCGCAATATATCTCTATAAACGTTCAGTGCGCTCCTCACGCCGCGACAGTGGCCATACCGTATCATCTTCAGATTTCGCGAAAAATAATTTCCATATCGCGGTCACTAACAGTTTTTATTTTTTTATTCTGAATACATATAGTGGGCTCTGCTCGCCATCTAATTGATCGCTACGGAAAAAGCAAGTCTCGTGGAGTGCCCGTTTCTGTTGAAGAACCTCGTCTTATACTTCTCATCGGCTTTAAACTCAAACCCACAGAAGATAACAGTACCGAACCGCTGTATAGGATGGACAAAACAGGAAGTATATGTACGAATATACGTGCACAAGATGGTCATGATGGTTGATGTTTAATGGCGCAAGGCCGACTAAGGGCAAAGAGCGCCAGAGAAGTTATTGAATGGTGGATGAGACTGTAAATACTAAAACCTGTCAGTAGAAGTAAAAGTGGAGCAAAACAAAAGACGATGGAGATGGCTGGTGTATAGGGCCAGGAGTAATACACGTGATATGACAAGAGCTGCAGAAATTTTACCTAAGGTAAAAACTTAAAAACGCGTTGACTAGAAAACATTGGTTCGTTGGCTAAAGAGTATGATGTGTGCGGTGGAATGTGTCGTCTGTATAATTCAGGAAAATGTTTGTGTCGTGTAGTGTCAAGTGCCTTGCATATGATTAGTATGTGGACTACCGATAGGCCCTTCCCACACCTGCTACACGTGGGTCCCAAAGTTCTGGTGAGCAGGTGGGAATGCGTTACTTGTGTGTGGCCTATCCTCAGCCTAGCCAGGGCGACTTCAGTGTATCGGTTGTGCGATTCAGTTGTGTAGCGCCCCAATTGTGGTTTTATTGCCGTATTTACTCGATTCTAACGCGCCCCCGATTCTAACGCGCACCCGATTTTCCTGGCAAAAAAACCGAAAAAAACTTGCATCTCCGATTGTAACGCGCGCGGGACTTTGTGACCCAGACAAACGAATGCGAGAGAAATGGGTGATTAATTTCCCGATGTAATCTCACTCATCTCACTCCTCGTCGTTCTCCGCTGACCACAACATCTCGGCCTCGGTGTATTCAAGCGCGTTCACGATGCAACACTTTTGAACGAACGTTCAACCATGGTCTATGGGATCGTGACCCACGCCTCGCACGCCCATCCCGAGAGCTTCTCCAGAGGTGCACGCTTCAGTCGACCGCTCATTTTGAACGCGTGGGAGCCGCTGCTGCCATAGCTGTTATCAAGCCCGCAAGTGAAACGATTTGACGATTTGTGTGAACTTCGATAGAAAAGCCTAGGCGCCTAGGCTTGCTGCGTCCGAAAAATTGTTGCTAAAAGCTTTGGCGCCATCTTGAGATGGCGATGGCGATGGGTGGGACGAAATTTCCGCTGTTTCGGCAGTTTCGGTTTTGTATCCGATTCTAACGCGCATTCGATTTTTCGGCCTATTTTTTCGGAGAAAAAGTGCGCGTTAGAATCGGGTAAATACGGTATATGCAGTTTGTTGTCTGTTTGTTGATTCCAGTGTAATTGCCATATGTTACGAAGCTGTCGTCTGATGTGTGTCTTGAGGTCGGTGTAAGGTTCTGTTTCAATGTAAACTGTAGTCATGAAAGCAGCAGCACCATACATTTGATCGGCGACCCCATTGCCAGGGATTTCATAGTGTCCTGGTACCCAGCATATATTTATTTGAAGATTTGAGGCACATGCAGTAAGCAGTACCTTGAAAAGGGCATTAATCACATAGTTTTTTGATGACCTTCCTGAAGACAGTGCCTGTACAACGCTTAGGGAATCTGTGTACATGATGGACTTGGGAATTTTATGTTTGATGATGTGATTTGAAATGAATTAAATGCGACACGCTTCTGCCGTGTAAATACTGTTATGAAAATCTATTGTTTTGCTAACTCTAATATTTGGTCCGTGCGCTGCACAAGAGACAGTAGAAGTAATTTTTGATGCGTCGCTGAAGAATTCTGCGCACCTGTACTTGTCGTGTAGGAACAGCAAGTGCTGCAAAATCGCACTCCTGGGTACCCTCTTTTTTGTACTAGGGTGAATGACAGGTCACATGATATAGGATGTAGATGCCATGGTGGAATAAATATATGAATGAGTGTCTTGTTCGCATCTGACAGAGAGACCTTGAAAGCAGAGGTCTCCTCCCACGTCCGGAGTGACAAAAGTAAGGAGATAGATGGGCTGTTAAAACGAGTTGTAAATTTGATGATATGATTAAAAGGATGCACAAAGCCAGTCATATACTACCGGTGATGTTCTAGGCCCCATTTCTCACACTCTACATACAGACTCTCGACAGGGCTAGTGCGGAAAGCGCCGCATAAGAGGCGCAGGCCAAGATGCAGCACTGGGTAGAGCATTTTAAGGCCTTTTTTTTGTCGCCTACCTATACACGACACTGCCGTAGTCAAGCCAAGACGCCACCAAGGCTGTGTAAAGGCGCAGCCGGTGTTGCTTGTCGGCCCCATAAGATTGGTGTGAAAGGACCTTTAGAATGTTCATTGTTTTTAAGCATTTGTATTTCAGCTGTTTGATATGAGGAATGAATGTAGGTTTTCATCGAATAATATACCTCAACACTTGCACTGCTTGTTCACAGGAATCGGCACGTTCTCAAGAGTGATGTCTGGGCCTGGGTGGACCCCACGCTTCCTAGAGAAGACAACACAAGATCTTTTTCAGGGATTCAGTTTAAAACCATTATTGTCAGCCCAACTGGAATGTTTCTTGACGTACGCCGATTGACATATTACATATTTTAAAGGAAATCTCAACGTCGTCTACATTTCTTTATTTATTTATTTCGAATAGTGTTAGCCCTTTTCGGGCTTGTACAGGGTGGGAGGATATACACATTTGGTCAACACATCAAGCAATAAAATAAAATAAACACATCACGACAGGTACATTTCCAACTTTCGTGCAAATGATTGTACAGTAATTGCGTCATCAAAAATCTGTGCATCGAGCGCATTCCAATCTTCTATTCTCCTAACAAGGAGAGAATATTTAAATACATCAATTATGGCATTGTAAGGCGTAAAAACATGCGGGTGATTCACATGGGGAGAGACTCAGCCAGGGCGGGACAAACAGCACGACTGATCTAAATTGAATTTATTAGTAGAGAGCTGGTATAAAAACATCAGTCGTGCGATTTTGCTGCGGGTTGACAGTGTTGATAAATTTGCCCTAGCCAGCAAGGTGGTTACGGACTGTGTTTTGCGATGCTCTGAAAATATAAACCGCACTTCAAGTCTCTGTATTCGTTCAAGTTCGTTAATCTCATATTAGTGGTGAGGGTCCCATATAACACTAGCGTATTCCAAAGAAGGACGTACGACGGCTGCGTACGCCTTAAGCTTAACTGCAGGTGTTGCATGCACCAATATTTGTTTCAAAAATGCAAGGTTTCGCTGAGCAGATCTACATATGTTAGTTACATGATCCTCCCAATTGAGGTTACTCGAAATAGTGACACCAAGGTATTTGAACTTTGTAGTGGGAGATATTTGCTTATTGCCTACAGAGTAATTAAACCTAAGTGGCATCTTCTTGTTCGACACAGTCATACACTTCGTCTTTTCAAAATTAAGTTCAATATTCCATTTGGAGCACCAATTATGAATTACTTCCAAGTATTTATTATGTAATTCTTGATCATCTGTTAATTTCACTGGGCAGTAAAATATACGATCGTCCGCAAATAAACGAACTTCAACACTGCTATCTTGCTATCTACATGCTCGGCTATATCATTAATATAAATCAAGAATAATATTGGCCCCAACACAGACCCTTGCGGTACACTATAAACCACCGGTAAGCTTTGGGAGTGTTGACCATGAATTTCAACAAATTGCAGCCTATTTGACAAG
Source organism: Haemaphysalis longicornis (assembly GCF_048455015.1). Lineage (NCBI taxonomy): Eukaryota > Metazoa > Arthropoda > Arachnida > Ixodida > Ixodidae > Haemaphysalis > Haemaphysalis longicornis. The sequence continues at coordinate 127,048,208 of NW_027526295.1, read as the reverse complement.
TACGCTTAAATCCAATTATTAATTTGTTGGTTGACTCCAAGGTCATAAAGCTTGCTTATGAGTTTCCTGTGGCAGACCTTATCAAATGCCTTTGACATATCAATTGAAATTACGTCCATTTGCACTTTCGAGTTGACAGGTTCAGTGAAGCTGTGGACAGTTTCAAACAACTGAGTCACAGTTGATAGACTTCTGCGAAAGTCATGTTGCTTACTGTAGAAAAGATTATTATTTTCTATGTACTGTATTAACTCCTTACCGATTATATGTTCCAGGACCTTACATATAGTGCACGTAATAGAAATCGGGCGATAATTCCCAATAGCATGCTTGCTTCCGGATTAGAAAACTGGTTTTACTCTTGCCATCAGACAGTCAGTAGGTATAATGCCACTAGAAGTGATAACGAAAAAATCTTTTCGAAAAAGCAGGCTACCCACTCAGAATAACGTTTCAGAAAAGCGTTTGGAATCTTATCCGGGCCGGGTGACTTCTTGTCGTCTAGATTTAGCAAGGCAGCAATTATGCCTTCTTTCGTGATAACAATATCATTGCCGGAAAGATTCATGTCTGAGTGATTTACAACAGTGCTGTCATCCTTTGGGGTGAATACGGAGCAGAAGTATTTGTTAAATGCTTCCGCCATAAGGGATGGCTCAGAACACGGCAAACCATCTACAAGAACGGCTTCGATTGTGTCTCTACTCCTTGACATGCACCTCCAAAACGTCTGGGGCGATTGTTGCATATATTTAGTCAACGTATTAGAAAAGGAAAAGCTTTTCGCTTTTTTCAACTCGCTACGCACTTGCGCACTGAGGTTACTGATAGCTGCTACATCCCTCTGAATTTTCTTACGTGCGCGGCACAGTCATCGTTTTAGATGAATAATATCTCGTGTTATCCATGGGTTTGGCCTATCAGTTCTTTTTTCTTTTTTGGAGAACATATTCGAACAAGCAATCATTTACCACTTCCAGAAAGTGGCGCCAGAGCACATTTACGTCTGCATGATGTGGCATTTCATCGACACCGATTTCCATGCGGTCGAGAATTGATGTGTCGTCGGCTCGTAAGAATCAAATACTTTGCTAGCCGATTTCTTTATTAAGAGTTTATTGCTGACTTTAAGAGACGCAATTACTGCTTTGTGGTCGGATATTCCTTCTTCCACATCAATTTCATAATCAAACGTTCCCTCGGGTAGAAACAATAAATGCAGTATTGTCGAACTTGCCGCATGTATTCGCGTTGGAAACGTTACCACCTGAATAAGACCGAGCTTAGCCATCGTTTCTAACATACTATCTGCATCAAGCCTATCAGCGGAACTTGGGATTCTTGCATCCAAATCTACACCCGGCAAATTGAAGTCACCAGTGATTATTATTCTACCTTTCTTGCTTAAGGTTGTTAGGTAATTATCAAGGCTTTGAAAAAATTCCACCGAGCTGCCAGGAGGCCTATAGATGACACCCACCAACGATACGGTATTTCCAAGGAACAATCGACACGAAACGTTTGGTGCCCTTCAAACAATGGTAATGGCTCATATATTAGCGGTTTCTTTACCAATAGCACCACGCCCCCGCCTCTAGTTAATCGGTCATTTCGCAAGACGCTATAGGAAGAAGGAAAAACTTCATCACTCGCGATATCAACCCTCAACCACGTTTCTGTAATAGCGATTACGTCTGGGTCTTGCGTTAAGGCCAATACTTCGAGCACCTCCATCTTATTCACGATACTTTGGTCATTCAAATTCACAAGGCGTATTTCATGCTGATTTTCTTGTCAATCTCAGTTAAGCGAAGGGTTCTCGTTGCTACCGCGCATCTTTACCCGCGTGCCAGATTGCTCATCCCACAAGAACGCTTCATCATTCACAAAAAGTTTATCGTGCACGAGCTTAATTTTGGCTCCTCGACTTTTATCTGCTTCAGCCGTTTTCAAGAGGTGTGTTCACTTTTTGATGTGTTTCCGGCGAGTAATCATCAGAAATGCTTATTTTTGAGCCTTTTAGTTTATGACAGTTTTGGAAAAGAGCTACCTTCTCATTGAAGTTATAAACCTTCATGATGACTGCCCGATCCCGGTCATCTTTCCTCTTTCCAAGCCTGTGAATTCGCTCTACTGGCGATACGTCAACTTCAAGGCGGTCCAAAAAAATGTATTTTAATACTTTGCGTTCAATATCGGCAAGTCTTTCTCTAGCGCTTTACTTGACACCGTAAACTATGACGTTATTCCGCCTAGATCTGTCTTCTAAGTCAGTTATCCTTTCCTGTTGGTTTCTGATCGTCCGCTCAAGATCTCCAACCGTAATTTCAAGTTCTAGTACCTTATTGCACACATCTTTGAGTCCATCGACTTTATCTTCAAGGTTGATAAGCTTAGCCTCGGCTTTCGTTTGGTTGGCTAATACTTCTTTAAGCATTTCCTCAACCGTAGGACCAGGGTTAGTTTCCACATCCCCGGAAAGTACAATTTCAAAGCACAACCATACCATACTCAAAATTTAACGACACTTCATTGGGAGCGGCAGCAATATAATGCAAGGATCCTTTGAACGAAAACGTGATACGTAAGCATAGTAACGAACCTATAAAACAACCCACGCATATTTAGGCGACATGTTCGCTCCAGCGCTGCCGCTCTTATTCGACATGCATCGAATAAGAGATTGTAGGTGGTAATGCCTTCAAAGAGAGTTCAATTTACTAAGAAGAGAGTGCAGCTCAACACGCCATCTTGCGGCACGCCGTTTTCTTGCACGTGAACCTTTGAGAGTGCAGTCCCAACTCTCACTCGAAACGTTCGCTTGGAGAAGTAACTACTAAGAGTGATTAGCATGTTACCCGAAACAACAAATTACTTGAGGTCACTAAGTATACCGTAACAAAAAGCGGTGCCAAAGGCCTTCTGAATGTCGAAAAACACCGTAACACAGGACTGTTTGTGAACGAAGGCATCATTTCTTTATGATTCCAACGCAACCAGTTGATCGTTGGTGGATCTTCCCGCCCTGAAGCCAGCCTGGCAGCTCTCAAGAAGACCATTGTACTTAAGAAGTACTTGAGTCTCCTGTTGATCATCTTCTCGAGAAGCTTGCACAGGCAGCTGGTCAGGGCAATGGGTCGATAGCTAGCGGGAGAGGAAGGGTCCTTCCCCTCTTTCCGGAAAGCTACTACTATAGCCTCCCTCACAGAGTATGGAATTTGCCCCGAAAGCCATTTCTTTTTATATTGATGGAGGAGTGTTATAAGAGTGTCTGAGTGTAGGTGCTGTATCATTGTATATGTGATGTTGTCTGGGCCTGGAGCTGAGGTTTTACAAGTGCTCAAAGCGGCCCTCAGCTCATGAAGTGAAAACTCGGAGTTTTAGGAGGAGGAAAACTTGTCGTTATCAGGTAAAGACTTTTTTCTGCCAATTGTTTCTGTTTCATGAAAGTGTTAGTGTAGTGTGCTGAACTGGACAGGTGTTGGAAGTGTCGTGCAAGTCTGTCAGCCTGGTCTTTAAGTGTGTCCCCTGTTTTGCTGACCAGAGGCAGGTTGTGTGTTTGTTGTCCCTTGAGTAGGCGTATTCTTGTCCATACTTTTCGTCTGCTGGTGTAAGACTTTATGGATGTTATGAAGGAGCGCCAACTATCTAGTTTTGCCTTAAGGCGCACACGTTTTCATATCGCCTTGGCCCTTTTGAACAATAAGAGGTTACCCGACGTGGGGTACCGACGAAGGATACCCTACGCTTGGTTCTGGGCCTCTTGCACCCACCTACAGTTCTCATTCCACCAGGGTCTTCCCTGCTTGCGCGGGGCACCAGAGGTGTGGGGAATGGACTTTTCGGCGGCGTCGAGGTATGTGCACCGTGATGAGTTGGGTATCTTTTTCATTGTGTAAGTGTCTTATGGTTGCGTAGTGTAGTTTCGATGTCTCTGTAAATGTACTCCAGTTAGCTCTTGCTTCATTGAACCGGTTCTGGGAAGATGGACTGCGTAGACCTTTACCTATATATGTTAGTGAGGTGGGGAAGTGGTCTCTGCCATGTGGATCAGTGCCCCCTCCCCACTCGAGAAAAGGAAAGAGAACTGCGGAGCCAATATCCAAGTCAAGATATGAGTGTGTGTTGTGTCCTATGTTAACGTATGTGGGCTCATTTTTGTTGAAGAGGCATGCTCCTCAAGGCGTAAGAAATTTGTCTATCAGGCGATCTCGGGCATCCGCGCGAGAACAGCCCCAAAGAGAATTGTGTGCATTAAGGTCACCTGTTAAGATGTATGGTTCGGGCAGCTGGTCGACCAGCGCCTTGAAGTCACAGCTCGAAAGTAGAAGATCAGGAGGAATGTATATGGAGCATACCGTTATCAACCTATTGAATATTATTGTGCGAATTGCTACAGCTTCAAGGACAGTGTTCAAATTGATATGGTGGCATGCTAAGGATTTCCGGGTGATTATGGCCACACCCCCAGAAGAGTGTGTGCAGCCATCCCTGTCTTTTCTGTATACCAGGTAAATATTCAAGACATTTGTGTGTTTAGAATTAAAGTGTGTTTCCTGAACGCACCTTACACTTGCCTGATTAGCATGCAGTATTTCGAACACATCGTCAAAATTTTAAGAAGGCCTCTGCAATTTCATTGTATTATGTTTTCTCTTCCCATTATGAAGTGTTCGGAGATACTGGAGTGTGAGTATTTACGTAAGGTCCTTCGGAGCTTGCACTCTTGGGAGGGGTTTTCTAACCTTTACGGGAGGTTTAGATGGATGGACCAGCTCCTTTCGCTGCGAAGCAGACAGGGAAGGTCCCACATCCATGTCATCACCAGATTTCCAAGGTGTACCTGCGGATCGGACCCCTCGGACTTGGCCCCATTTCCGGTGCCCTTGGTTCCAGCCGCGACCACCGAGGGCACCAAGAGCGCCCCGGGTTGCACAGGCGGGGCGGCGGGGACGGGAACTGTCGCGATTTCCTCCGTCTCCATCTCCTCCGGCCCTCGCGTTTGCTTCGGGCCGGTGGAGAGGACACAGTGGGTGCAGCGGCATCCCCAATGGACGTGGATGCGCCCATAGCTGCTGCTACCTCAGCGAGCGGTGCGGAGGCGGGTTGGGCTGTCCGAGCAAACCCAGGCGGTGGCGGGGAGGGCTGGACCAGGTCCGATTCTCGGTACTGGGTCCCCACCGAAACCAGACGCCACTCCAGTGCTGCCTCCCCTCCCGGCGAGCTGCGTTGGCATACCTCCCCAGGGGGAAAGAGGCAAACCTCTTTCGCGCCTCTGGGAAGATGATGTTCTCGCTGGCTTTTAGGGCAATGATCTGTTTTTTTTTAGTTTTCACAACTCCTAGAATAGGCAGCGTGCGGTCCCTGGTAGTTCGCACAGGTGAAGCTCTCGAATGCGCAATTGTCGGGTATGTGATCATTTGCTGCACATTTTGCGCACGTCAGTTTACCACGGCAAGACCTTGTGCCGTGCCCAAACCGCGGATACCTTAAGCAGCGCCGTCGATTCGGCAGGTAGGGTCGGAACCGACATCTCAAGAAACCTGCGTTGACCAACTCAGGAAGTGTTGAGCTGTCAATCGTCAAGATTATGTGCTTCGTTGGAATTATTTGTTAATTTCGGCGTATGGTGATTCGCCTCACTGCTGTCATGCCCAGATCTCGAGCAGATCTGCTTCAGCTTCATTTATTAGATCCCCATCAGAGGTCACACCCTGGCAGCTATTGAGGCTTCCATGGGCGTTATCTTGATGTCAAAATCGACCATGCGCGTTTGCTTGAGGAGGTTAGAGGATTGTTGTTTGTTTTCTACTTCAATCAAAACTTCTCCCGTTGTGGGTTTGTTAGCCCTGTACGACTTTCCGATAAGGATTTCAAAAAACGTGGAAATCACAAGACAGACTGGGGGGTGATGGGTTTTGACATTTCCAGGGATTCCACTATCAGAAAGCCCGAAAAATTATCGGGCTTTCGAAGAGGGATCGAAGGCAAAGATGGAAGGATACTTCGGTGCGGCCCCTTTTTAGGGACCGATCACGTTTGGGGGGGGGATTGGTTTAGAGAATGCCGTGTGATATAGTGGAAAGCAATGAACGGGGGTACCTCCTTCGTCAGCCTTACCCTGATAGCTGAAAAGGTGGCGGAGTTTCATGTCTGGTAAACAGACAGGGAGCCCATCCGCAGGAGCTTGACCTGGGCTACAACGGCCACCGTTTGAGGTTTCTTACCCTTCACCTCCAAACACATCAATCACCACGGTAGGTCACAGCCTATGTTTGATGGCTCAGGGCCCGCGGTGTCGCCAATACCGTCACCAAGATTGATCAAAGTACCCCGTGCGGGGATACGTGCAGAGGAATTATGAGCCTAAGTTTATTCGAACAGGTGCCACTACCACAACGAATGCCATGGAGGAGGAGGAGCAAGTGGGACTCTACAGGTTCTGTAAAACCTTCATGTTACAGTACAAAGAAGTGAGTAGTAGCCGTGGTTTTTGCCGTAACGGCCACCTGCTCGCCCTAGTTTGCTATGAGTCTACGTCACACCGCTTTAATGCTTAGTAGCTGTCAACGCTGACTCGCGTGCGAGGCCGCAAAAGCGCACACAAAGATACGCGTGCATGCTGAGAGCGACGGGCATGCTGTCTGAGGTTCTCGGGCCCTTGCCTGTGAAAATGAACTCGAGAAACAACGTCAGCCGTCGTTTAGGTTGATGTTCTTCGTATCCTCTTTAATAAATGCCATTACTTTCCCTTTTTAATTTTAAATCTTATACTCCAACAAATAAATGGCTATTGCCTTACATCGTTCCCACAATTTTATCCTACTGACCTCTCAGTAGATTCCAGCAGTGTTCATTCAAATGGCGCTATTCGGCATTTACTGCTCTGGAGCGATAACAAACATAAATTTCCCGCCGACAATACCCTTATTCAACTAGCGTCGGGCTCACCGGATTCAAACACTGTTATGATGGGGTTGTCTGTCAAAAGTCGCCAAGGAAAAGCACCTCCTTAAGTGACGGTGACCCCCAAAGAAGGTTAACTTGCTTAAGATGTTGGTATAGCTTATCAGCCGTTTTTGTCCTTGCTTCGTGTATCCTAAGCGGAATTCGCTGTGAGATATTTCGCAGCAGTTCCACGTGATCGGGTTCACCATGTTCGCTCTCCACTTCGGATGATCTTCGAAGGCACGCCTGCTTTATTCTCCGACCACTTTACATCTCAGGCGTGAAACTTAGTGAGTTAGTGACTTAGTGACAGTGCCTCAGTGGCAATAACTCCCTGCCCCTGATGGTTTCATCGCTAGATTCCTTTCCTGTTGCAGGAATTATATATAAAGCAGTACAAAGCAGAAAAAGTATCGGGAATTGAGATTATGAATCTTAGCCTTCAATTGTTCCTGGTCGAGCATATTGCAAAACTGGATGTTACACTCCTTTAAACATTAATTCACTTATAAAACAATGCACAATGCTCACTGGAACAGTGAGAAGAAAAACTATGAAAACCAATACGGCGGTTTAAAGAAGAGTTTATTGAATCTACACGAGTTCTAGTAATAGAATATTTATTAATAACATAATATACGATTCAGTGACTACGGGTTTATTGAAAGGGAAAAAAGATGGACAGAAATACCCTTGACGTGACCGGAGGCCTCGGTCAAGAGTCGGAAATAGGATAGGAAGTAAGGAGTGGGGGAACAGGAAAAGAAAGGAACCTAGAATCAGTCCTTAAGGCCAGCTTTTCTGATGAAAATCAGCAGCGTGTTCAGCAGGTTCCTCCTCTGAAGTGGGCGCTAAGTGAATTAACCCCAAGTTTGCAGTCTTCTGGTTGTAGCAGGCCAAGTGCCTTTAGGCCGCGTTCTCTAGGGACAATGAGCGCCGAACATTCCCACAGCAGGTGTCGCACACTTCGCAGGGCCCCGGTACCATATTTCCGGCATGAATGCTGTAAGTGTTTGCACTCCCGAAGAAGTAGTTAGCCGTACTATGCGTAAGGAACATGCCCGTTCTTATACGCCTTAGCCGTACTGTTGCCCAATGCGTGAACCGGAGGACAACGGGTTGGGGCCTTCCGGAACTTCATTCGGAAGAACGGCCTTCTGCTCGGCCATTCGCCAAAACTGCACAGTCCTCTTTGTCGATGTGGTCCTCGCGATCTTAACCAGCGGATTCTAGACATTCTTGCTCGGTGTGAATACGAAGTCTTTCCCCGACGATTTTGTGGGCCTCTCTATTGCCTTCAATCTCTTCACGTCCAGGGACTAATCGGATTGGGTATTGCAGGCCACTCTATTGGCATTGAGCAATGACTTTTTTTTATTGTGAGGACAGTGCGGCTAGTAGTTGTGCGTGAACCAAGGGCTCGAATTGCGTCCATTGAGTCTGTGAAATTGTTATGTTTTCGGGAGCCAAAGGTACATGGATGGTTCCTGGATGTTCACTCGAGGCAAGCAGGATGGCCTTTAGCTCGGCTTTTGCGGTTGGATATTTTGACAAAGCGCAAATGTGCATTCGCGCTTAGGTTTTCGAGGCGGCACCAGAAGAAGACGTGGTCATGTTAAACTGCTGGGTCTGTGTAGACATGCAGGGTCCGACTTGCTGGGGCAACACTCGTTCCGCTAGGTAGTTCTAGGCGGTGCTCTTTAACCTTTTCGCTTTCGTCTTGGGTTGTCACGACCGATATTGTTTGGTATTTGCTTGTCGTTTTTCTCAAGAATGCTCTCCCAAGGAGGAACCGGCAGTTCGTGCGGATGTATATGGTGAACCTCCAAACCAGCTCCGAGAAGAAGTCTTCTGTCTGCGTTGGTGCTGTCCAGATGCTAAAACTGTCCAATCTGTCAGTCTTTGGCACTGTTGTCAAGTTTATGAGTTTCCGCTTGTGCGTGTAGAACGTACGTGGCTGTAAATTGTGGTGCTCCTGTAACGACGCGCAGAGCTTCACGACGCAAGATTTGAAGCTTCTGCCAGTTTTCTTTGTAGGGTATGTACAGTTCATGTCGTACATTGTTTTGGATACCGAGAGACCGTTTACAAGTGTACGCAGGGAGTTCTCGTCAAATTCCGATAATTTAAAACAACACTGCTCACAACACAAAGCGAGATCTCATTTTCGTAGTACTGTGTCCCTGGCTTACGTAAGAACCACACCAGTAGAAGCTACCATAAAAAATGTGAATAAGCACCCGTGTGGTTTGGAGATTTTTCACTTCCCACAAGAATATAGTCCCAAGGAATTGGAAAAACTCTTAGGCTATCGCGCGCTGGGATTCCAAGCCCGTAATGAGTTTCACCTCCTTGGTGGACGCGCATATTGAGGGGATAAAATATTTGCGTAATTGGTGATCCATTTGCAACCAATACAAACACACAAAAATGTAGAGCGAAGTGTGTATAAAAATAATTAGTCACATTCATCACGCGGAGCGTTTTCCCAGAAGAGAGAGAGAGAGAGAAAAAACATTTAATGAGCCAAAGGTGATAGCGGAACCCTAGTTCGGGAATCTATGCGTTGCCCTCGCCGTCTTGCTCGTGTCACCATGAGAGTCTGGTCCTCCGGTTGACAGCTGGTCAACAGTGTGTTCCACTGCTCAGGAAAGGAACAGGTGGAAAAGGGTGATAGGGCTGGGTTGTGAGCGCATTCCACAATTATATGCTGGAGGGTACCTAGCTGTGGACAAAATTTGCGTAGAGTGAAGTACTGTGAGGGAAACAATAAGTTCAATCGAACCGGGTGAACGTACGCCCCTACTTGTAATTGTTGGAGTGTATTTCCTGGGTTTTGCTGAGGGATGGGTGAGGGCACGGGAATTTAAAATTTGTCTGGTGGTCCGGTAAAATTGGCTAATTTCCTGACGGGTGAGAAGTGGCGTCGGAGCTGCGGTGACCTCTGGGGCTCGGTATGCCAGTTCGCGAGCCTGTTGGTGGGCGAAGTTGTTGGCTGTTACAGAGGCATGGGCAGGTGTCCAAACGATCGCCACTCGGTAAGAGGGACGGTATCGCTGAAGTACCCGTAGGGTCGTCGGTGCCACCCTCCCTGAACTGATACTGCGGCAGCCTGCTTGAGAGTCAGTGATGGTGACTGCTGGAGGATTGGATGAGGGATAAGGCAATAGCGAGTTCTTCGCCCTCTCGAGGAGATGTACGGATAGATGCGTATGAAATTAAATGGTTTTTGAATGTTGTGACAGCAGCCATGGTTCTGTTGTCAGCGTAGCTCGCCGAGTCGTTGTAGAACACGTCAGAGCGATTGCCATATAAGCGTTCATGGGCTTGACGGCGGGCGGTCCTGCGCTCGGGGTGGAGGTCGGGGTTCATATTCTTTGGTAGGGGTCGTACAGAGATATGTTTACGCCCCTCGTCTGGCAAAAGGGCCAGGTGGGTTTGTTCTGCACAGGGCCAGTTCATACATTAGTGACCCGCCTAATCATGTGCATGACTTGATCAGAGATATTACGTAGTTTTGACAAGGAAGAGTCGTTTCGGGCATTGGCTTGTATGGTAAGGCCTAATATCTTGAGTGAGTGGCTAGGTTTGATCGAATGGCCTTCAAGAGATATTTCGATGGCCTCGACGTGGTGCCGTGGGGCGTGTTTCCGGATGATGACAAGTTCCGATTTTTGCGTAGAACAACGTAAGCCACACGCCTGGGCGTAATTATTGACTTTTTCGGCTGCACGCTACTATGTGTCCTGCAGGCCATCGAGGGAGTCTGTGTCAGTCCAGAGGGTAATGTCGTCTGCATACAGTGCGTGGTGAAGGTTCGGTATCTGCTCTAGCTGTTCTAGTAGACACAGAAAAGCGATATTGAAGAGGAGTGGAGACAGTACTTAGCCTTGTGGTCTACCGCCACTGCCAGGAGAGATTGGTTTGAATTTTATATCTCCAATGTTGCGTACAGCCGGGCAGCCTGTGAGGAAGTCCTATATGTAGGAATAAATTCGGTTGCCACAGCCAGTAGTATTAAGGCGGGAGAGAATCGCTTCGTGCGCAACGTTATCGAAGGCCACTTTTAGGTCCAGGGCCAAAATGACGCGAGAGTAGTGGCGAGTGGCAGGTGCAATTACTTCTTGGAGTCGCCACATATAATCCTGGGTGCTTAATTTTTGTCAAAAGCCGAACATTGTCTTGGGCATTTGGTTGGTTTATTCAAGGTAGGGGTGCAGCCTTTTGAGTATAATGCGCTCCAGTAGCTTCCCCACGCAAGAGATAACAGAAATAGGCCAGAGAATGTCTATGTTGAGGATTTGCCCGCTTTAGGAATAAAGCCGACTTCTATGGTTTTCCATTGAATAAATAGGCGGCCAGATGTCCAAAATTCATTGAGGTGTTCAGACAGGATGGCAAATTCATCGTCACTTAAATTGGCCACGAGCTTATAGGTTACTTGATCAGGACACGGGGCACTCCTTTTCTTGCATTCAGCCAGGGCTGGTTTCAGTGAAAAAAGTTGGGTATCTCCATCGAAGTCTGCGTTGGGAGTACCAGACTACGGTGGCGGAGAAATATAGGATTCTTGTTTGGAGGTATTTAGCCATTAGGTCTTGAATGAGCTGTTCTGGAGTGCCGGGGTAAGCGTGAAGAGTGCGGGCCATGTTTTTATTTGATCCCCCCTTGCTGTTTAGAGGTCAATAAGGTACCTAAGTAGGTTCCAAGTTTTGCGGGACGTCAGAGTGCCCTGGAGGCTGTCGCAAAGCTGCGGCCAATTTTCTTAGCTTAACGACTGTGCATACTCCGCCTCCTGATGAGAGAGAAGAGATATCCTCCTATGGAAGTTCCGATTGTGGCGCTGGCGTTTCCATCTTCGGGTAAGGCTATGGCGTGCTTCCCAAAGGTGCAGCAACCTCGCATCCACACAACGGGTCTGATAAGTCGTCATTACAGCTCGCGTATGAGCATGAACTGTCTGGATAAAGTCGTCTATCCATGTAGTGTACGACTAATCGGGGTTTGGCGAGTGGCTGCACAGCGCCTTCCGAAAATTACCCTAGTTCAAAATCCGAGTTTTTCCTAATCGCGCCTTGTAGTCCAGGTTACACATCAGGAGGTGAATGATGTAGTGGTCTGCGCCTAAGCTAGTGTGGGTGGATGACCACATGACATCGAGCTGACCCGCCAACAAAGACAAGTCTGGGGTGGTGTCCCTGTAAGTACTGGTGCCAGTTCGGGTCGGTGTGTTTGGGTCGTTCAGGATGGCGAGATTAAGCTGCTCAATAGTCGAAGTAATTTGCCGACCTTTTTTCGCGCTGTACTTGTAGCCCCAAAGTTCATGGTTGGCAATAAAGTCTCCTAGAATAAGTACCGGACGGGAGCCAGCTAGGGCGATAGCATCCTGTATCGTAGATTGAACGTGAGGCTTCTTGGTGGAGGGCCGGAAAAAGAAGTTGAGGATGAAGAGATTGCATTTAAGTGTGGTCGATGGTGATAAAAATTCTGGTAGTGTGTGTTCGCACCCTTTTTGTGGCGTGTTGTGCTGTACAGAGGCTATTGAATTTCGGATGAGTGTGGCAGTGGCTCGTTTAGACGGGTCTTCATAGGGGATATAGCCAGGAAGCTTGGTGAGGGTGTTCGTTTCTTGGACAGCGATTATATTAAGTGGGGAATCGAGAGTGTTTATATATTGTTGTAAAGAGCTTGATTTGTTCTTGAAGCCACGGCAGTTCCACTTCAGGAGTGCAGTGCTGCGCTTGTAAAGCTGGGTCCTGATCATCAAGGAATGAGTGGGAGGGTTTGGGTTCGACGGATCCGGTATAAGGGGCGGGTCGGCGGTGGGGGCGAGTGCCCGTGCTTTCAGGTCTATCTTTACGGAATGGGGACGGCATCAGGTCGGGTCTCTAGCTGGCCGGACAAGGCATGAGGTCGGGTCTCTAAATGACCGGACAGGCCATGAAGAGACAATACCTCTTGGTGGAAATTTAGGTTCTCGGTTTGTAGCGAGTTAATTTCTTGTTTAATGATGTTGTTTTGCCTGAGGTTCTGAATTTCTTGATTTAGGTGCCAAGTTGGGCATCAAGCTTGGTTAACGTAGACTCGAACCACGAGGGCTTATCGGATTGGGGCCCGGCCTTTGTGGCCGGGGTTATTTGTGGTGTATGACGGGACACGGAAGCCAAGGGAGGAGGCTGTGGTGTGGTAAGGGGCGCGAAATTCAAGTGTGGGGGCTGCGGGTTGGGTTTCTTGCGTTTTTCTGTCACGGTACCCTTACTGAGTTTTAATGAGTCAAGGCGCGATTGAAGAGCTGCCATATTTTATTTTTGTTGTTCAAGAAGCTGTACGAGTTCTGTGCAACCCTGACATGGTGTGGCAGGCTTATGATTTAAGTTGGGAGGAGGGGTTGAGGTCAGAGCTGTGGGAGATACCCGTTGTGCACAGCTTACCTGTTTTGCGTCCACGTTTGAGCTAGTTTTGCCGGGCTTCTCGAGTCGAGAATCTCTCTTGCTGAATTTGCCACGCAGTCTCGAACTCGGTGTAGCAGGCCGGTCCCGGCGTCGCCCTCGTGCCAAAGAAGGGTCTCGCGCTGACTCCCGGCTTTCCGCTCTGGCTTGTCGAAGCCGTCGTTGACGCAGAATATACGGTTGCGCGTAGCGCTTGGTGCTGCCAGGGGACCCGGAAAGATGAACGCCACCGCAGAGACCACAGGGGATGTGCAACAGGGTCCCGAATTCGGCACTGATGGCAAACTTGAGCTGTCGGTTGAGGGCAGACTGTGGAACGGTGTCCAATCGCACGACATGTAGAACACACGGGAGTTGTCTAGTTGTATATGGAGCAAGAGTATTCGGCCCCACAGAGTCGTACGTAATAAGGTAACTTTAGTCCCACGAAAGTAAAGATGACCGTTGTACTTTGGCCCAATCTGCGCACTGCGTAGATCTCGTGGTGGGTTTGGTCCTGGTTGTTCAAGTTTTCCCGCATTGTGAAACGATGGCGTACCCCGCAGATATTGCCCTTTAATGCGTCGTTTGGTGCTAAGCCGTAGAGCGAGACTTAGTTTAACTTGGCTTAGAGCACGAGCGGCCCCCGCAGAAGGTGTGCTTACTGTAGCCATATTCTGGGTTGTGTCGAAACGTAGCTTCAGGTTCGCCTGTCGCCAAGTGTGTCCGGATGGCATTGAGTAAAACGATAGAGATTTCTGCGTTTTGAACATCCCCGACACGAAGGCCGCCTTGAGGTCGTAAGCCGAGCTTGAAGTCGTCACGGGGTAGCGGTTGAGGACGAATGGATGCCCTACGTGTTAACGTAGAGGCTCTAGGGGCATTTGCTTGAGGTTTGAGCTGGCTGCGCAATTCTTTTTGCAGCTAAGCCACGTTGGCATCGGCGTTGCGCTTTAGACACGGCCTCAATGAAGCCGTGGATAATTCCTGCGTTGGACTCTGCGTGGCCATCTTCTGGTACTTCTGAGTCCATGTCGGTATCCAGGGGAAGACTGGAGTCAGCTGCTCAGACATTGCATGACAGGCACAGGGGCCGCGCCCAGATCTCCGGGGTAGAGGGTTGGCCTGACATGGCGATGACGCGGCCATCAATAATAGCAGCCTTAACTATGGTAACACTGCACTCACAGGGTCAACCGTGGTGTCAAAATGATCCTCACAACTTGATACCCTCATGATAACACTAGTTGATGACAATAATAACACTGGACGATAAAATTACCACAATAGGTGAGGAAAAAATGTAGAGCCCATGGAAGCACCACTGCGAGATTCTTCCCCAGAAGACTGCTGGCAGCTTCGTTTGTAGGCACCAAACTGAGATTAAAGCTGTCGACAAGTCTATAATATAGCGAACACTTGGAACTGCTGAGCCTGCTATTTCCTAAGTGTATAGGCCTAAATATGCCTATTGGTATGGTAGGTTTTCCACAAATACTAATGCTGCTTGACACACAGCTGCACCTAATAGCAAACTCAGGCTTACCAAAAACACTGGCTTATTTTGAAAAGATTTTGTGAAAAACCTTGCTCTGCTGAAGCTTTGCGCTGCTTCGGCAGCAGCCTAATTTGCAACGCGCCAAAAAATGAGGGCATTTTACAAGGGCCATTTCAGAAATTAGCAGTG
The DNA here is from genome assembly GCF_048455015.1 of Haemaphysalis longicornis. Taxonomy (NCBI): domain Eukaryota; kingdom Metazoa; phylum Arthropoda; class Arachnida; order Ixodida; family Ixodidae; genus Haemaphysalis; species Haemaphysalis longicornis. Next base: position 127,033,145 of record NW_027526295.1, on the reverse strand, counting down.
CGTCTTGCCTTGGCCATGCGAAACTAAACACCCTTGTTATAACGTTTTAGAAACACAACCAATGGGCCTTAAGGCTTTGTGTTGCATCGAATTTTACTTTTTTCTTCGCGGGTGGAAGAAATTCGAATGCAATAGTTATCACCAGCACGGAGCTACTCTGCGTGATTTGCTCGTCACAGTAGATACGACTTTGTTTTCTATTATACTTTGGTTGCTTTCTCTAAAAGTGGCTATCAAATGCGTTCATTGCTGCAACCTAATGAAAGCCGACCAATTGGAACGAAGCCGCTTTAATAACGTAATTTTGGCGGTTAGATAACGCCAGGATCGTGAAAAATAGGAAAATCATTTGGGTAAGATTATAAGTTACCTGATGGCCAAACAGCCGAACTTTTTGGCGGTGGTGCTTCTCGGACCGCCATTTCTAGGGACTGGATGTTCGGGTTGATAGCGTTCAGCATGCATTCCACCATCACCATGATCATCATCAACGTTGTACTCAGGTCCACTGCAGAAGGCGGCCTCTGCCATTGACCTACGACCGCTCCTGTCCTGCGCTGCTGGAGTCCACAGTCCTGTCTGATTAATCAGAACAATGGTGGTGTTTTTGCAGGCTATCAGCACTTCCTGAGTCTTCAAGCATTCCGAAAATATTATAGGAAGCTTTCCCAGTAAAGGTTATGCCATCGTCACCTGCAGCTTTTCCTCTTGTCATTCCTTTGAGATGTTTTTCTACCTCGTGTATAGTTACTAGTGAGGCAGCACAAGTTCAGCTCAGTAGTTTCCGCTGGTCTAACATCGCTGGAACAAAGGCTTGTGTATAATCGTTCTTCTACGTTTATTATTTTTTCCAAGTGTAGATAATGGTACCCTTCGCTCGTCCCTGAGTGCATATATTCTGTCTTTGCCGATCGCTAGCTTTCTGTGAGTTGCTTTCAAGATTTCGCCTATTTGCAGCGTTTCCTCGATCACTGCCGTGTTATATGCACGAATGTCGTTCGTTTTGCTTCTGTTAATCAGTTTTGACACTCGGATCATTCACTCTGATCTAACGTACTTAACACTTACATGTTTTAACGTATGGCAATTTTAATAGTTTTATAGTTTTCTTAGTACGTTTTTCAGTCTGTTCCATACATGTTGCTTCTGCCCCAGCTGCTGCTCAGTCACTGATTGCTGATGTTTTGATGTTTTGTTGTCATTCAACCTTTCTACACTGAACTTTTTTGCTGGTTTAGAAGCGCGAATTGGTTTTGCACAGCTATTTTGAACCCCTGCGTTCTGGCCTCGACTGACTCCATGCGGACTTTATTTGTTTTCTGAGTTTTCCCCTTTCTGCTTTGAGATTCAGCCTTTACGTGTATCTAACCATCCAATGATCACTGCCTCGAATCTTACTTAACACCTCCACGCATTTCAGAATCCTTGGGTTGTTACCTAAAATGAAGCCAATTTCGTTTTTTTGTTATTCCAACGGGACTTTTCCATTTCTATTTCCTATTTTTTGTTTGTAAAAGAAGCTGTTTATCAACGTCAGGGTATGCCAAGATGCAAATTCCACATATGTAGTCCTCAACTTTTGCGATTGTCCATACGGACGTTTCCCACTCACCTTCTCTTTTTTGCGCCTACTGACCTTTGTGTTTAAATGCTCCATCACAATCGTGAAATGTGTTGCCTTCTTATTTGCTGATTCGACGTCCTTGTAGAAGGTGTCTACGGCTTCATCATCATAACTGGTTGTTGCCGCAAAAGCCTGTACTATCTTCAACCTGTATGGCTTGTTTAACTAGATCACAACAGCCGCGACTCTCTCGCGGACACCGAAAACTCCACGTTTCTTTCCGTTTCCCTGTCGATTCAAAATACCACCCCATGTCCTCTTTTCTCCGGGGACCTGTGTGGCACAGAATAACCGCTAGTGAGCTCCATGGAGGCTTCTCCTGTCGTTCTCACTTCGCTTGACCCTATATCCCACTTTATGGCGGAAAGCTCTTCTACAAGTGCACTAATCTTTTCTCGGTTATACAGGGTGCATGCGTTGAACATAGCTAGGGTCTAGTTCCGATTGCGGCCTGACCGGGCCCAGACATATTTATCATCCACTGCTGCACCGCTGTTTTGACCGCCGCCATGGACAACTGTGCTACAGCTGCTGGGCACTCAGGGTCAAGAGTTGAGTTGGTTAGTCATGCTGGGTGGCAGCCAACAACTACACCAGGCTGGCCAGTACCTTCTCTTGTAGTGAGGGAGTGCTGTTTGTGTCCTCAAGAGCATTCTTAGCATAGTTTTGACCCTCCTAGTGTAGCCTCTTAGGCATCCGGGACGAGTATTCCTTCCGAAGCAGACAGCACTACATTTCTACATGCGAAGATTGGGCTCAGAAAGCCAGACGACCATGTTCATACCAAGCACCGTATTACAAGCCAGGCTGCCACACGGTGTTTCTGACGTATTCCTGAACGTAAAGTTTTTCACCTTGGTTACTTAGTGTCCGTTGCTGCGGAAGGTCTTCTTTTGTTTTCTTAACAACCTTTAACCTTGCCTAGGGAATATTTTCTTTTTTTTATTTCAAAATAAACCCCGCCTGCTAGGTTGGTTAGGCATATGGTTACTGCAGGTTTTTAATGTCGCGTTTCGATTAGGGCCTTCTTTATTTGGTATTTCGTTATTTCTATGTAACTGTGCGACGCAGCGGAAGCGCTTTTTTAACCTATTACAACCGTTTAAAAGCTCCTCCGGGTGAATTGTGTGCTTGCTTATCCTGTGATTTTCACTGGTGGCCTCGCCGATTAGGGCTACGGTGATTTTGATTGTTACATTTGGGCTTTTGGCTGCAACTTTACCATAAATGCGCCGAGCGAGCTTACTTAACTTGTCAAACTATCCAAACACTCCCGCGATTACGCGACTATGGCCTTTGGGGGGCCGCCCTGTCGCAGAAGTTAGCTAGGTTTGTTTTACTTGTCTTCCCACTGACTCGACGCGGCCACCCCCACGCCGGAAAAAAGGAAACGCTTATATCTTTCAAATTCCAGGGTCTAGAATGTTCACATTTGGTATAAAGGTGCTCTAAAATGTTATGAAAGATGAATGAAAAAAGTTTGGAACTTACATTGCAGATTTCTGGACGGCCTTTCGAAACTTTGCGCAGCTTCGTGTAAGCACTTTTGCCATTACGGCAAACATTTAGGATATCGAAAATGTTGTAAAAAGCGTTCCGGGTCCCGTTACTGTGCGTCGAAATCTCAGCACACGTATGTTCGCCACTTTTGCCCCCGTTAGAAAAGTAGCCGTTGCGGCCGGGATCAAACCCGCGTCCTAGGGGTGAGCTGCACAACGTCTCTGAATGGGCTACCATGGCGGGTGCCCCCAGTAATTTGCCGTGCTCATGCTCTGAAAACCAGTACTCAGTTTCGTGAATGGGCCCCCGCTGAATAGTTTCACGGCGTTGATGATTTCGCACACCAAGGAAGTTTCATTCATCTGAATTAAACGTGTGGCATAAATGTCGCCTCATAAATTCATACAGCTTTCAAGTAGTGCTGTGACATTGCGGTGGATCCGTAGGGCGGCCGGAAATTGTACCTTACCGTGTCTAGGCGTTCGAAGTTTTGCTAGTGCAATATCTCGACCTCTTCGCAGGACAAAATATGAGCGAACCTTTAACCGTCAATGATTCAAGCTTGTAATAAATTTCAGGCCAGCGTGATATACGAGCGATGCATTGAAAGGGAGATAGGGAATAGACTTTATCAGGCGAAAAACGCTGAAAATATACGCATTTGTACAGGGCGTGCTGCGGTCATCAAACCAACGCCTGTGCTGGTTTTTTACCCATACTTCTTCCATTCCGAGTTAAGGATACAGGAACAAAAACGCAAAAAATACAGTCACCGTTCAGAAGGGTGTGTTTCTTAATCTCCGGTTTCTAGCGAGCGCTAGAGAAATTTACATAACTGCCTTCCAACAGTTTCCGTCCATCATCACTCAAAAACGCTTTGAAATATGGTGGATACGTTTTTCACCTTGTAAACGTATGAAACTGTAACTTCCCCTCAGGAAAGCATTACTTTTAGATGCGACTGCATCTAATTCACTCGCCTTGTCCCTCCATACGGCGTTGTTGTCCGTCCACACCCCTCCCCCATTCTCCTCGCCGCGCGAGCTGCGCTCTCCGCCGCTCACCCCCTCTCCTCTCCCATAGCGAACACTCTCTGGCGAGGGTCATTGGATTGGCTTGGCTTGGCTTGGGTTGGCTTCGCTTGGCTTGGATTGGATTTGGATTGGATTAAAGTGGATTGTGTTGGATTGTGTTGCGTCATAGCCGCGCCACGTTGCGTCATAGTCGCGGCAGGGGGTTCAAGGCACGTTTCACGCGATGAGAGAATCAACCTAACGGAAACAACAACGGAACCCCCTATGCGTCGCATCTACATAGGGGTCCCGCGAGGGCAGGTGGGAGTAATTTTTTTTAATTTCAAAATTGCCAAGTGCATAAACGTTGGATGTACGTAAGCAGTCTTGGTTCATCATGCTTCAAAGCGACGCATGCATGTGCCCCTGTTGAGTTTCTCAAAGTCGTTCGTGGTTGGTGGACCTAGAAATACTTCTAAAACTGAAAATAGCACAAACTGACCGAGGGCAACATTTCAAGGCGTATGCAACTCGTTTTAAATCCAACGTCTGCTTTTAGCGGCAGCAGATTAAAATGCAAAAATTTTGTAGGCTACCCTGCAAGTGAAGCTTGTGGAGAAAACCGGCGTTCTCTAGAAAATGGTTACAAGCATTCAAAGTCCCAAGCTATGTTTGCTAGGATTCATTGAATGAGCTACACGTATAGTGCTGCACTATAACACATTCTTGACCGTTTTTCGAGAAATGCTTTTATATTGAATGAGAAGTAACGCCCATGCCCGGCTGCCCGGTTTGCTGTACGTTCGGGCAAAGTATAACATCATCATATACCACAGCAGGCTACACAAGATAGGCGCAACAAGACAAGGGACGTTTCCTGGAACACAGATAGCATTTTCTCGCTACAGGATTGGCCCTTCTCACGCAGTATTAGCATGGATCCTATACCTCTGGAAACGCGTGCAGGGAACATGGATAAGCAGATGATGCTGAAGCTGCGGTACATCTTTAATAGGTTCAAATAAACGACCGCGACAGGTAGAATTGTTCATCTTGCTTGAGGGCTGCGATGCGAAGTGGCGGGCCACAGGTTAAGTTAGCTAGAAACAAACGGCGGCTTCTGTTCAAAGCAGTAAAACTCGTGCCGTGTTCGGAAATGTGTATACGCGGATGGTTTTTTTAAAGTGGACTTGCGGAAGCAGTTCCCGCTGCGTGGCCATCTTGTAGATGTTTCTCAGTAACACGTTCTTTACAAATTATAAACTTTAGTACTCATTAACGAAACATTTAAAAGGACAAAAATAGGCATTTCGATTTGGATGTTTATTAACATCTTGTTCATGTAATTATGAACTAAAATATTTACAGAGGAAATATTTGAAAACGCAGTGTATGGTTCGGCCGATTATCAAATCCCAATTTTGTCTGTTATAATAGCATTGAATTTTATTTCAGGCTCATTGCTTAAATTTGCAGTAACGATTGCATTCCCAAGTGATGCCTGAAAGCTTCAGGATTTTTTCTTACAACTCCGCTGTAACTGTCCTTGGACAAAGGCTATGTGGTGCGCGCGCGTCTTTTCGCATTTCCCAAGACAAAATCGCGTAAAAGATCTTTCCATAGCATATACATTGTTTGGAATTCATATCCACAATACCAGTTCTCTCCCTCCTACTGCAGCGCTCCAGTTACACCTCAAACACCCAAAGGAAGGCCAGAAGCGTGCAGAGGAGTCGTTCTCAAAACAGCAAGTAAAAGTTTACTCCTGCTATTTTTCCCGCTTCTCAAAATCACCAACAACGGCTCCAAAACGCGCGAAAGAAAACACTGAAATTCTATTTTTATTAGCAGAACCGGCTGCTGCTGTGAGTTTCTTTAGTCGACCTTGACATTCTGTTTTCTTTCCTCCTTCTTCGCTGTACATAACACATATTAAGTTACCCGAGATTACTCATTGTTGCCACATCCGGAGAAGCGGCAGACTTTGTGAGCCTACAGAAGGTCGTATCCCAGCCTTAGCAAAGTATCGTTGCACGTTCGCTGTATTGACCTAATTGTTTCGACTGACAACTTCCGCATCCACGCATTCGCAACGATGGAAGTTTTTCTTCTCGTCGAATATGGGTCCTTCATATCCTTCACGGAAGCATTGGCATGACCTTCGATGTATTTAAGCACTGAGGGGGTATATTGTAATTCCAATTTGGCGAATAGCTGCACTGTTTCATTGACTGCATTAGCGGCAAGGTCTTCAAATCGGATTCGAAGGGCAGACGTATCTCCAATTCGGGCTGCCAGTTCCTCAAAATCATCGAGATCGGTACGTAGCTGACCGCAGATGGATTCGGGACTTCCACAGGCCCTGTTCTTATTGCACCAAACCAAACTTCGCCTCGACGCATATATAGCTCGAGGGTCTCGCACCAGGTGAACTACTCGAACGCGCTCTGAAATATCCGGTTGCCGCTCCATCCATGCGATTACCTGTAGGAGAAAAGAAAAAGGTAAACAAATTCTGTGACACCAAAATGTGATAGCGAATTACGCTTAAGTACTACAAAACACAGGTGAAAAGCATTGGGCACAAGAATAATTCATAGCTACCCACCTTCTTGTGATTGTTCTAGGACGAAAAATAGAACTGCTGGTGTATGTATGTATATATATATATATATATATATATATATATATATATATATATATATATATATATATATATATATATATATATATATATATATATATATATATATAAATATATATATATATGCGAATATTGTATGACTATCTCTGACAAGATACGCTCATCTTGTTGGTGTTCCCTCCATTTGTGTAGCCAGAATGCAACGAGTGAAAAGATTGTGCCAGTTGTATTTATTTCACTACAATCAACAACAATACGGTCTTCATAATGAGTAGAAACTTGACGGAAATAAACTTTCTATGCAAAACGACTCCTCCGAAATCACCCATTAGGAAAGAAAATTATCTGGGACAGTGCAAAAATGGCAAGTTGAGCAAGCAACACTAATAAACGATCTGATTGGTATTCACAATGACCGGTACATGTGGGACAATTGCGGCAACGCAGAGGTTAAGCTTCCACTCTCTATACGCCGATCTGGGTGCCGTACTGGAAGTGAGGTGGGGGTTAAATAATGTTAATGTGCCCCGTTGCCTTTTACTTTACATAGAAATGTCTAGTGGCCAGCGCAGCACCAGCGAGAAGAAACACTGGGTGCTCTTTGGATTTGCATGCTCGTTAGAATAATTGGGTTTTAATTACTTCGATGCACTTGGTTTAACAACGTGAGGCCATCTGTTCGTTTAACTTGTAACCACGTGCAGTGTAATTTTTTTCCTTCGCTCTATGGTAACGCCTCATTACGCCATCTATTGAATGTTTTGTGGAGCGAGTTGCCTATAAGCTGATCTGGCAGAAGTGTGCCTAGAGCTTTTGCGAGTGGCTAAACCACTACAATCGCCTCCTCTTGCATGATTCCGCAACTAGCATACACCTTGACACGAGTATCGAATGAAAAATGTGCATAACATGATACACACATCATTTTACTTAGGTAAACACCGTAGTGAAAGCATAGCAGCACGGAACGCCTTGAATAACAGAACCCGCTTGGACGCACGCATTTTATTAAATTTAACGAGGAGAAATGGTTTCGACTAAACACATCGTCACGCCATGCTCTTTGATGCCTAAGCGCGAAATCAACAGTCGATCCATTGCCTACCATTCGTCACCAGGGCAGCACTTGAATTTAGCGCTTTGCGGGGGCAAAGAGGTCCCCTCACCCCGGCAGAAGTCGAGAAGGTTTTAAAAAATTAAATCTGTTCCACTTAATCTGAAGGCGGTCGGAAGGGAAGAGCAGTGATTTGCCATAATGGGCTATAGCGCCCTTATCCGCTTACTGCTGCCACCCAATGCATTTTAAATATCCTGCCTTGGAAGAGCTCGCGCGCCCTCTGCATAAAACTTCTCCAGCGGGAATATTGTTCTTTTTGTGCTTGTTTTAATTTCTTGTGCTAGAGCTGTATTGCGTCATTCCGAACGCTTATTTTTTTCTTGTGCGGCTGGAGTCTTTCTGCGTCATTTAGAACGCGCCACTTTTTTCTGGCGTGTCTATGCGTCAGTTCGGCATTTGTTTTAAGTGCGAATGCACTTTATAAGCGACCCCAAACCATCCACCGCCGGCGTCGGCGGCGGCGGCGGCGTCGGCGTCCGCAGTGCTCCTCTATAAAGAAACAGCATCCGGCGCCAGGTTTCGGTCCGCGGACTTTGCGGCCGCAGCGCGACGCTCTACCGACCAAGCCACGGACGCGACGTGATATCAGCGTTAGTGACGCGCCTTATATCTTTAACGCATTCAAACTACGTCGTCAGCGGCGTGCGTTGGCGACTCAGCGGCGTTATAGCGGCTTGATAACTGCGTGGTGTACACGTGATACTACAAACCCGATGGAAGAGATGGAAGAAAAGGCGGCGAGGCGGTGGGCTGCGGGGGCCGAGCGCAAGCGCCGCAAGCGGGCCGACAAACTTGCATTCGCACTTTCACATTCTCCCCCTCGGGGAAATGCGGGGGAATTTTTTTCTTGCGGGGCCAATTTTTTCGTTTACTATCGTGAGAATCAACCCAACCAACGAGCGTTCCTAACTAAATGAACGCGGGGGCTGCCGGTTATATACACAGATTTTGCCTGAATTGTACCTGCTCGTTTCTTTCCACTAACCAGCGGGGAGATGTATGACAAGTGCCAGCGGTTGACGAGGTTCCAGCAGTTATGAATATTTGAACCGCGTGATTTTCGAAGCCTCAGCGTTAAACTACTCAGCGAAGCCTCATTTTTAAATTACTCGAATATTTTCAAGGTACTGATCCAGAAAATGGTACGTTCGCAAGTTCGGATGGCAATCCATTTATTTAGAACAACTTCATTTTTGCCTTCAGCGTCCCTTTAACTCTTCAGTTTAAGAGAATTTAGACTTTAAACATTAATGCCCACCGTGTTCTCAACAAAAGCGGACATTTGAAAGCTGTTATTTTGGGTCAGCATCTACATGTGTTAGTTACTACTGAAACCTGGCTGCATGGCGAGATTGATGATAGTTGTTTTTCCTACTGAATGTCAGGTCTTTCGCCTCGCGAGAGCAGAGGAGGCGGATTTGCTTTTTCAGTTGAACATAATATTTACGCCCTTCTATCTCGCAAATTAATGATCATGAGAATTTTTCGCTCAAGCATAATCATCCAGGCCGATTCATTGTGTTTTCGTGTTTATCGCCCTCCAGATCCGGTACCCCATTTATGTATGCCCTGTCCTAACGCATGAGTACCTTTAGGAATGATTGATTGTAGGGTTTAACGCGCCAACGCAACGCAGGCGATGAGGCGCGCAGTAGTGGAGGGCTCCGGATTAATTTTGACCACCTGGGGATCTTTAACGTGCGCCGAAATCTCGTACACACGGGCGTTTTCGCTTTTCGCCTCCATCAGAAAAGCGGCCGCCGCGGCCGGGAATCGAACCCACGACCTCGTGCTCAGCAGCGCAACGCCTTAGCCACTGAGCCACCGCGGCGGGTTACATTTAGGAATGATAGAATATTTCCAATCGGTGATTATAACATACCCCGTGCTGATTTGGATGGCTGCAGTCCCAAACGTGTGTCTGGTGCACATGCAAACGTTTTATTTATATGTTCAGCTTCTATTTGCAACAGGTGGTTAATCAGCCCTCGCGTTCTCAAGGCTCATCGTCATCTGTACTTGATCTTGTGTTTGTAAGCCGATCTTAAGAAACATTTCTTGCTACAGTTGCTCATGAATTGTGTAATCGCAAACTGGTTTGTTTTCTTGCTTGACTGAAGTTACCAATCCGCTCATAGTTTATTAAGCTCTGTGTGGTAACGATTTCTTCCGCGCAAGGGATTAAAGCATTCTAGACTATCTCGAACTTTGTCTTGACAACTTTACTGGACCCGACACTTGTGAACTGTAGTATAAAATCTGAAAGGTATGCAAGTATTGCCTATGCCATTTCCTTACAAACAGAACAAAATAAACCTTGGGAGCTAAATTCCCATGCCTGAACGAGAATTTTTGAACCTGAAAAAAAAAATCTAACCTGGAAAGGGAGCACGCGCTGGAGTAAGGGAATTCAGGTAACTCAGTGGGCCTTAAATCTTGTTTGGGGTGCTGCTAAACTACGGTGTTTTCAGCATACTCTTTCAAGATTTATCGCAAATGCTCCTGACAAATTTTCGAGATTTCTAAGCGAAATGAAACAATCTTGAAACTGCATGATTTACTACGCGCAATTTTCAACGATAAAGGAAAGATTGCCCAACAATTCAAGCACGACTTTTTCAGTGTTTTTTCCCTACCAAACTGTTTTTTGTTGTTTTGGTTTGTTTGGGAACAGGAAGTTTTTGGTGGAATCCACCAAACACTTTCTGTCTCCAAAGCCAGACTTATATCATGTCACAGCACCGTGTATTCGCAATGTTAATAAATTTTTATACCAAAGCCACACCAGGAGTGGTATTCAAGAACGTCCGAGATTCAGGGAAACTCGGGAGTCACGAGCTCTAGCGACGCCCACGTAACATGATGATGGTATTTGACGGTTGTTCAAGTGCCTTCAAAATTATATTCATCCTATTTGCTCATTATTGAGATGGATGATGTAACCGGTCTAGGGCAGCACGCACGAAGAAGGCACTACTAGGGCATGGCGCAATTTTCAGGGCGTTCAATCCAATCCGCGTCCTCGTGCTTTCTTTTATTTATTTGGGAACTATGTGAGCAATGTACCACTGCCGCCCAATAATCGGTGTTCTGCACGGCTTGTGTGCATGTCCTTCTCACGTGACATCACGTTCCCGTGCCACGTGAAGCGCAGTATTCTACATTTACATTTTACATAGCTTTGAAGCTCCCAAATGCGGGCAAATTGCCCAATTGGGCATATGCTCCGAAGAAACGAATAGCAACAACCACACTTTTTAAAATTTGTTTTCTATATTTTGCTTTGATCTTCCCTTCTTTTATTTGAGGAAGCTCTTGCAGCCGTTGGTATTTTCCTGCCAGACGATGGAGGCGCTGGACAAAACCGGTTGAAATATGTAGATGGAGTCCGATAATAGATACACGCTTTTTGATTGTACACTATCCTGCAAGCAACGTGTTCGCAAAAATGGTGCACATGTGACACGCAGTGCCTCAAGCGAAACTGCCTGCTGCGCTGACGATACATGAAAGGCTCGGTAGTGTAACCCCTCGTTCAAAACAATCTTCTGAGCAGACGATAACAGAAGCGTACTTTCCGGCTGCAGGCTGATAGATGCATCGTAGAACCTGCGAAAGCCTCGTCTGGCGAGCCACCAAAAAAGGAGGAAAAGATGTCTGCAGTAACTTATTTAGGATATATCGGAAGACTATCAATGGGTGCCGCTCCCTCTTGCGGTCGCTACCAAAGCTTCCGTGGAAGCTTTGGTAGAACGGCAAACGCATGCAACACTTGATCCTCGGCTGTCATAGAACGAAAGCCCCCTCAAAGTTGTCGCAAAGGAGCTTGGTCGCCTGTTGACTGCACAGCCAATGCACAGTACTTTCTTTGAACGAAATGGAGCTTGAAATTGATCATCCGCTAAAGAAAACGATTTATCGGGATAAATATATCCCTCCTACGGTGACCGTGAACAATGAACCATGCCGTGGCAGCCGCCATTTCACGATTTCAACAAGGTCGTGAAATATCAATCCTGAGTTTCCACCAAGTTCTCTTGTCAGTCAAACACATCCAGCCTATTCTTGTGCGCGGCGTAGTTACCTATGCCCCACCCAATCATGGCATCCACTTCACCGGTGCGGTAGCGTCTAAGCCATGAGGTCACTTGCATGTGTTGCTCCAGTAACGAAGCCTAGGGACAAACAGTGAACGAACAAAGTCCTTAGGCCAACCTCAAGAGTCAAATGCTGCCACAGTCGCGGGGGAGTTCGGTCCAAACGAAGAGTTCGCATTAGTCCGAATAATAGCAGGGGCCAAGACGACAAGATTTTCCTACGGCAGCCGTCTTCGTACACAGTAAAAACACAATCGACAACTGATGACACGACTTCAACATCTAAAACGCACTCGTCAATGTTCAAACACCCTTATGACGCGCTGAATTGGGGCGATTTCAGGTACTACGCCCGCCGCACGCTCGTAAACAAAGCCGGCCACGTTTGAGAGACTCGGGAGAAGGGCGCATTCGTTTCGTTACAGTGAGCTCCTTCGCTAACTTGGTTTGTGCTTACACTGAGCTGCACTGGAGCCACCCTCAAGCCACGTAGCAAACGCAGTTCGGTGGACGAACCGAACACCAAGAAACTCGGAGCCAAACAGCCCCGCTTTTAGAGGGTGTAGCTTTGAAAGAAGGCTGAGGCCAGGCCGGAGTTTTAAAATAAATAGCGGATTCACCTACTTTACGCAACGAAGTGCATATCGCAACTCGATTCTAGACGGCGATTCTAACAGGTGTTCGCAAAAGCCTCGCTTTCTAAGCGTGAGCGACCTCAACTGGGGGCGCTGATAATGCCAAGCACGCTCCGCGGAGTTCCTCCGGTGTCGCTCGAGGTTTATCGGGTGCTCTACTATCACTACTTTGTTAACTGGAGCAGCTGAAAACTAGGGAGCGACCTATCTCTGGCCTATACCATTTACTGGCTTCAAGAAGATCAGTAAGAAAGAAATAATAACCTCGCTTCTTCAGTCTCGCTTAAAGAGGAATGTAGAAGCCATGTGGCCAGCCTAGCCACTTAGGAGAGTGATGATGCTGGCTGCTATGACGGCGCCCACGACGGCGCGCGATTGCAGTGACAGATTTCCCTCGCGTATAAATTATGAAACTCTGTGGGTTTCCTGGGTGCCCATGAGCCCTTTAGGTTTGCTTATCTAGTGGATGCTACTAGTTGAGATTAACTGGTGTGTGTGTCGATGATAACGTTTTCGTAGGTGAAACCCCTCCGTAGGGGAAAACCCCTGAGGGCTGTCGCAAACCCGGTGCATCCGATTGAAGCCTAAAAAATTCCCCGCATTTCACCGAGAGGAAGAATGTGAAAGTGCGAATGCAGGAGTTGAATTTGCGCGGTTCGGTAATGTTCGCGAAAGAGAGATCACACACACACACACACACAACTACAAAGAAAGAAAGATGCATTTATTCACAGACACCTATTTGTATTGTCGTTGTACTTGATTGCTAGAGCGGATCTCAGCTTTGAAATTTCGTGTCAGTACTCCTTTAGGCGGGTGCATTAGCCCTTCTCACGCCCGATTCCTGGCCAATCCCCCACGTGGGTATGTGCCATGTCAGCGGCCAGGCAGCGCGCGCCCATCTACCCCCGTTGCCAAGGAAGACGAGGAGATTCCTGGCCAATCCCCCACGTGGGTATGTGCCATGTCAGCGGCCAGGCAACGCGCGCCCATCTCCCCCCGTTGCCAAGGAAGACGAGGAGCGCGCGCACCCGTAGCTGTTGCTATGTGGACGGACGGCGGTCACCGGAATTCAGGGTCGCTTATAAAGTGCATTCGCACTTAAAAGAAGTATCCCGTGGAGGTCCTCTACAAGGAGCCATCCACCCATGGTGCTGCTCTGCACTCAATCATCCCGGATCCATAGCCATGACTATCTTCACTACCCACTCAGAATGAAAAATAAAACGTACATAACACGCGTGGTCTCATGCACTTTTCATTCATCAGACGTACAATGTCCTCCCTATTGGCGACACATGCACAAGCAAGCTCTCAATCTTCCTCCAGTGCAGCGAAGTTTTATCTTTGTGCGCCACGACGCCGTTTAGTAATGTAGGTACGATCTGTGATCACGTTTGTAGGTCTTCTCATCATTGGCTTGTAGCGTTTTTCGGTCATTTTCTGCGGTAATAATGATGCCTTCGTTTCATGGGCAAATTTGCGTTGTCCTGCTCAAGCTCTGTCATCACGTCAAAAGATCGCCAGAAAACAAAGACACGCTATATTGGCCTCAATTGCGAGGGCATAAATGTCCAGCTGAACCTGTAAACCGCACTGTTTCGCATACGCTCATTCAGTGTATTTTTAGGCTCGCCGCATGAGACGCCTTGTTTTGCTATGCCCCCTAACGCTTTAATCTCCTACGCGTTTTGCCATTCCTCGTGTCTGGCGCAGTGTAACGGAAAATTGGACGACTTTGAATTTCACTCCTTGTTCACTCGTATGGCTGCGTCTGTCCGCTTCCTTCATTTGCGGTCTACAGGCTTCGACGGGCAGCTCTATTTATTGCTGAGGTTAAGCCGTCTCTATGGAACGCCTCATGGTTTAGAACGCTTCGAGCCATGGAACCGTCCCAAGGAACCGCTTTTTCTGTGCCGGATGCCAATGCCGATGCCTGCGCGCACATTTTCAGTCAATGGTTGCTTATTTTAATTTTAATACAATCTAATCATTTTCTGTAGATGTTGATAACCAGATTTCTCACCCTGTACTACCGCACATTTTGGAATTACAGCTGTACTTAAAACAGAAGTACAAAGTCGCGATTAACTTATATTCTCTCTAAAATAATTTCCGTGTACGACTGCACGAAAGCTTATATACGGGTTCTTTGTAGAGCCATAGTCATGCACACTCATACTTTTTGTTGGTTTCGGCTGTAAATGTGATTTTTATGCCTGTTTCACAGCAATATTTTGGCCATTCAATTATTCTTTAAACTTCGTAACCATAATCATATATTGGCTAAAGCAGCAAAGAACGTCTACGAAGATCAAATATGAAATTGTCGAAACTACGCATAGTATCTGCTGCTCTGCGCTGCAAAAAAAATGCCTTTAGGGGGTCTCCGTTTCAAGGAGAGCTTTTCTCATCTTGTATTGGAAACATGTTTGCTGTGGGATTAGTGGGCTGTAGATAAACTTTTGCCTAAAAATTAGCGCACGTTGCACATAGGGCCTTGTAGCTTTTTATGACCGGGATGGGGTGATATCGACTATTTATAAAGTAAAATCTCTAACCTGTTTCACGGAAAGACGTGTGAACTTGAAAACTTGCATGTTGGCACGGCTGCACAATGCGGCGACACTTCTTGGCCAGTAGCAAGAGTCACTTCGTCCGCAGACGTCAGCAAGGAAACGGTTGCGAATAAGGCTTTCAGCACGGTTCCTATTCGACAACATGTAGAGCGGAACGTTCCACAGGCGGCACAGTGCCAGGTCGTCGAGCAAACTGAAGGCGTAACGCTGCCATGTCGAACTGACACGGCCACTCACAGTGAACAGGATGAACGGTTCAAAGTGAAAAAATGTCTTTGGTGCCGATGAGAGGAGCTCTCCGACAAATGTCGAGCCTGATCTGAAGTATGCTACTAGAAAAACAATTTTCACTTCTTGGGGGGGTACGACGGCGTTGGTATCGAGGGCACTCCTAAATGCCCGGGGCAGAGTTTCTTCAAGTGCGTAGTCAGTGGATGTGAAGTTTGGAGCATCTGTAGATGAAATAGAGTAGAACTAGTTAAGGTAACAATTCATCAGCGCTCAGAACAAAGCGAGACCATGATTTAAACCAACTAATTAGGAGGCTGGTGCGAAATGTTGGAAACCATTCTTGCCATAAAAAAATTGTCTCACCTTGTCTGATGTGTCCTCCTTTTGGAACATGGCTGTGACAGCAACTTGTTGTATAGTTTTTGTAAAGAAATAGGCTGCTCGTTACAAATAAAATAAGCGTTGCTGCAACTGATACTGATATTCGAGTATGTTTCATTCTGCAATGCAAAGAGAGGCAGGGTCAGACCGCAGGTTCAATCGCCGACTGAACTATGAAACTGTCACGCATATACTTTCATTAGTTCTTACATAATCTAGTCAAAGTAGATTAACATATAGTCTGGCATTTACACCTCATGCAAGTTAATCACAGATAAACGCTAAGAATGCATTAGGCTTTCGTATTCCGTAATGATTGTGGCACTGACGAAAAATGTTTTGGCTTTTCCAAGCCATACAAAAAATAATACGTTCGTGTTAGATATTTCAAATACCCACGCTCGTCTTTCAATTATGAGAAATGTGGTTAATTCATAGCCACGCAAACCGCCCGCGTGAGTGTTGCTCAGCAACATTGTTGGACTTTGCCCTCCAGTGACCAAATCCTAAATTCGCATGCCAAAATATTTGCCCAGTGCGGCAGATATCTCGAAAAGTGTCATGTGTTTAACGCTTCTTCAAAACTCAGCGATCAATACGAAATGGGTGTGAAATCCGCACCCTATTACGATGGTCAGGTAGTTGCCAAGGCGACACTCTACAATTTGTGGTATTTCTGCGTCGATTCAAAAACAAGCTACTTTTTGTGTAAAAACATACTCTCCCCCAAAAACTTAGCAACGCTGACCACTATCCGGTCCTTATTGTCCGCTTTCTGCGTTTTCTTGAAGTCCTTGTTGTTCATGATAGATCGAAAATCGTGCTTTACGATTTTAGACGTAGCACCGTTTACGTAATTCCGCCTTAAGAGCCTGAAAATTGGGCGCTCAATTAAAATTACTTATGCATTTTCATGCAATTTCCTTCCTGCGTCTGTTAACAAAGTGCTTTATGGGGTTCGTACATTCAAAATTCTTTCCGCCTATTTCAGCAGCGGTGCCAGTGGTCGAGATCATGCTTGTCAACAACACTAGTGTTCGCACATACTTTTAAAGGGTGAAGCCATATAGGTGCCTCGCTTGCTTTTGTATCTCGCCCGCGGTAACCGTATCTAGCTACCGCAGTAACGCGTATGACGGCATCACACACCGAAACAGAAGCTTCAAAGAGATCACCGCTTCCCTTGGTCGGGATCACACCTGAGTCTCTCGCGTTACGAAGATTGATTGATTGCACGGTTTAACGCACCTACGCAACGCAGGCGATGATGCGTGCCGTAGTGTAGGGCTCCGGATTAATTTTGACCACCTGGGCATCTGTAACGTGCGCCGAAATCTCGTACACGGGCGTTTTTGCTTTTCGCCCCCATCAGAAATGCGTTACGAAACCAACGTCAACACACTTGAGCCACAGAAGCACACGTTCCTCATAAATTCAAACGTTGGGAGCGATGGTTGCGCTTAACCGTTGCGCGGGCAGTGACGTTGCTTGGCCGCAAGTAAATACATCACCATCCGCATCATCATTATCAGGTTACTCAAGTCCACCGCACTGCGAAGGCCTCTCCCATGGAACGCCAGCCACTCTTGTCCTGCGCTGTTCGATTCAACAGCTTATCCCGAATTTTTTATTTCATTCCTCCATCAAATTACACGGACCCGCAACACTTTTTTGAACTTTTTTGAAATCCTAAATTTCTGCAAATTGTAGTCATCCAACACATTCAGTACTTAGAATATCTGGTCGCAAAGTACCCCAGCCAAGTTTTATGCCCATCAGATAATTTGTAAACTCGTTCAAAAGATTTTTCTCTCTTTCCCTGTCTTGACATTCTTCGACGGCTCGAATTACGTTAGTAAAGCGATGTAACGGCTGTTGGTCGGTGTTCCTTCAGTTGCAGCAATGAACGCTTTTCGATAGCAACTTAAACAGCCTCAAGAACAAAGCAGAAATGGAAGGCTATCTAGTGAACCGTGAGGTTTCGTGCTTGTGATAACTGTAGCTCCCGCAAAGTTCCACACGCGGAGGAAAGTGTGAAAGCGCTTATCGGAAGTGTTGCAGGGTCCCTTTTATGACCTTCCCCTTCTTATAGACCCATCTCTTGGTACCCACTCTATTACCCGAATTCTCCACCTGTTGTCGGTAGTCAACTACATGGCCAGCGTAAGCACATTTCTTTTTCTTCATGAAAACTATGATATCTTCCACTCTACTCCGTTATTTTATCCAGGCCCCTTATTTTTTGTCCCTGAGCGTTACTCCTAACAATATTCGTTCCAATGCCCATTGACTAAGGCTGGCCAGCGCATACCTGTTATACGCCAGATTTGCCTCTCTCGTGTTTGGGGTCTGCATTACCCACCTGTCCAAGGTACTTATATCCTTGTAGTTCTTCTAGCATTTGGTTTCTGAAGCTGAATAGGATGTTTTTCGCAGGCCTATTTCTCGTTACCTTACAATTATTCACATTTATTTTTAGCTTCATGGCAGTGCTTTCTGATTGTATTTCCTCAAGCGTTGTTTTCAGGTGTTCAGCAGACACACTCATCAAGAATTTGTTATTCGCTCACCGCAAAAAGCTCAAGTATTCCCCCTACTGTCCCTAATCCTATGTTTTCCCAGTCAAGATTTCTAAATACCCTCTCCAGACAGAAAGTGAAGAGTTTTGGCGAGAGCGTAACTCTCTGTCTTACTCCTTTTTGGATCGGCATTTTTTTTTTGCTTTGCTTTGGAGAGTGAACCTCCCCATGTATTCTTTATATATGGTTTCTAAAAGTCCTATGTAGGTCTCCTCTATTCCTTTGTCTTTCGGCGCTTCTAGCATGGCGGCTGCGGTGAGTACAGAATTGAATGCTTTCTCATTGTCCAACAATGTCATTTAAAATGGTTTAGCACATTCTGCGGATGTTTCTGTCAATTCATTGACAACATGGATGTGTTCCAAGGTTGAGTACCCTGTCTAATCCCGAGCCTGCTGTCGCACTTGTTGGGAATCTAGGCTGTCACCAATGCTGCTGACTATAGCTTTGGTAAAGAGCTTGTAAACAACAGAAAGTGTGGTGACGTGTCAGTAATTCTTCAGGTCCTTCGTATCTCTAGTCGTATCGATGAGTATCATATTGGCGTTTTTCCAGGCTACAGGCACTTCTTGAGTCATAAAGCATTCCGAAAAAAGTACACCAAGCCTTTTAGTGGTGTCTCCTCTCTCCTTCAAAAAATTCACGATTATGCCGTCGTCATTTGCAGCATCGCCTCTTTCATTCCTTTCAGAGTTTTACAACCTCCTTTTTAGCTACTTGTGGGATACCGCAAGTTGAGCTTGTACACCCAGTACTTTCTCCTGGGTTCACATCGCTGGCATACAGCCTGATGTAAATTGTTCTGATACCCTTAATATTTTGTTCAAGCTTCGCGTAATGTTACTTTTCTCGTCTCTAAGTGCTTACATCCTGTGTTTTCCGATTGCTAGGTTTCGCATAATTCCATCAAACTTCCGCCCGTTCGTAGTGTTTCCTCACTCAATCACTGCCATGTGATATGCAAGGCAGTCGCACATTTTACTTCTGTAAATCAATTTCGACAGCGCCGCTAATCGAATCTGACCTGCCATACTTGACACTTTTATGTTTTTACGTTTGCCAATACGTTCCTTCGTTCTCTTTGTTAGTTTTTTAGTTCGTTTGCTACATGTTGCTTCTCCAAAACCTGGTGCTGAGTGACTGACTGCCCATGTTAGGCTGCTATTTACCCTGTCTACAATGACTTTGTACTGCTCGTCTAGATGCGTGAATCTGTTTCAAAGAGGTATTTTAAACTCCTGCGATCTGAACCTGACTGATTCCATGCGAGGTTACTTAGTTTTGACAAGTTTATTCCTTTGCATTTTGGAGATTCATCTTTAGCTTGCATCTAACCATCTTACGACTGCTACTCCGAATCGTACTTAACACTACTACGTCTTACACAATACCTAGGTTGCCACTTAAAATAAAGTCAATCTCGTTTTTTTTCTACCATCGGGCCTTTATCTAGTTCATTTCTGTTTGATTTCGTTTCTAAAAGAAGCTATTCCTCAACTTCAGCTTATTTCTCTCTGCGAATCCGGCAATTTATCTCCGCGACTGTGCGATTGTCATATACCTACGTTCCCGACTGACCGTTCTCTCATTTTCTCCTTACCGGCTGTTGAGTTAACGTTTTCGATCACCATAGTCAGCTGTGTGGTTGCCTCCTTCGCTTCTGATTCGACATCCTTGTAGAAGGTGTCTCTGGCTTCATCATCATACCTGGTTGTTGGCGCATAGGCCTGCACTATCTTCGACCTCTATCACTTGCTTAACTTGATTACAACAGCCGCGACTGTCTCGGTAATGCTCTAGAATTCCTCTACGTTTACTGCTATCTTTCTATGGATTAAAACTCCCATCCCGTGTTCTCTCTTGTCTTGAAGTCCACTGTAGAACATATTATGCCTGGAAGTGAGCTCCATGAAGTCGTATGCTGTCCTCCTAACTTCGCTTAACCTCATTTTGTCCGACTTCATCTCCGAGAGCTCCTCTGGTAGTACAGCTAAGCTTTTCTCGCCAGACCTGGTTCGTGTGTTATACCTTGCCCGGGTCATGTTTGAAATATTTGCATGATAGTATAAAATACAGAAAAATTGTAAATTAACGCATCAATTTCTCGAAAATATTTAAATCAATATTCTGTGTGTTTCTAAAGCTTTTTTCGTGACTTCGGTGCCCTCTCGAGACAACTTGCGGTATCAACGCCTGGTTGATACTGAAACTACTCCAGAGAGGGTGACACAGCCTCTTTCTCCAGCGAATCCCTTCTTGACACTTGACAGGTTTCATGGTCAGCGTTCACTGCTTTATTTTAATTTGTCTTGTTTCTTTATGGACAAAGACTTACCCGCCAAAATGCTCATGTAAAATTTATTTATATCCAATCTTCTTTCAGACAAACCGACAATTGAGACGCACAATGTAATCGACATCAAGAATTATCGTTTTTGTCGGGGCATCCACGCATGATAAGTACAAGCTGAGCATATGCTAGCATTAGCTGACACGCATTCGTTATGAGCTTATCGGCGTAGCTGCTACAAATTTGATTAAAAAACCATTATTGGTGTAACGCGCCGAAGTTACATATAGGCTAAGACGCGCACCGTAGTTGATGTTTCAGAAATAATTTTACCATTTCAGGACTTTAAACGTTCGCCAAAACGTCGACACGGGCGTTTTCGCTTTTAGTGTCCTTCTACAAAGGAGGCACCGCGGTCGGGATTTAACCCATGTTCTTGTGCTAACCAGCACAGCGCCTTAGCCACTGCACTACCGCGACGGTTATAATTCTGATCTATTGAAGTTAGCCCTCTGTCCCCAGCTGTGCATGTTTTTACAAGTTAGAACTGGTTTGGAGTAACCTAATGTTTCTAGTAAATATTTTACGTTTCTCTGTTATTTGTAAGTAAATTCTTTATACAATAGAGCTAACTTTCATTAGTACAAAAAATTGTTGAATTCGATGTTTGTAATATTATTTAAGGCGAATCAATTCGCGCACACCTCAGAACAGTGGCACTCGTTTTTTAGTGGAAATCTCTTCGAAGATTTAGAAGTTGATAGAAAACCTCTGTATCATCACTTTTTCGCGGGTTTTTGTTTAGTAGATGACAGCGCGACTCACCTCGTCGGGGTAACATAAATGAAATTGGTATGTTAAACGTATTTCTCTAGCCCACTTCACAAACCAAGGACCATTCATCGTTGGGGTCGGGGCTGCAACTTGGATAGTCCGAAGCTACCTCAGGGCAGATTTTATTCGCGGCTACGCATACGCAATTATAAAAAGCAACGTTATGTTAACAACCGTTGTAAGTATACCGTATACCATCTTTGCCTGTTGATTGATTTATCACTAATTATCAATGTTAAAACCACAAATCAGGTTTACTCACGAGGATGGCTTGATGGGCTAGTTGGTGTAGCATCATAAAGGGTTGACAGCGCATAAACACGACGATACAAGGAAGAGAAGACAGGACAAGCGCTGAGAAGACAGGATCAGCGCTTGTCCTGTCTTCTCTTCCTTGTGTCGTCGTGTTTAGGCGCTGTCAACCCTTTATCAGGTTTACTGCAGTTTGCAAGCTATCGAAGGTTGGCTTTTGAACTCACAGCCATTCGCCGAAACTACTTGCTCGTTATCTCCAGAAAAACGCAAAATACCACCGCCTATTCGTTGGTTACGACACTGTCGCTTTCGGGTAGAGGTACGTATTTTGGAAGTGTAAGTAAATTAGCCAGTATTTGGGAATAAATTTTCTTTTTTTTTATTCCAAAGGATAAATTCAGATAATTGCGATCACCAACGGATGCATAAATAAAGACCAAAAAACCAAGGTTTATCCTTTGCATTCTTTGTGCACAACAGAATATAACTGTAGTCTAACATGTGAGCTCATTACCCAAAAAACGCCAAACGCACAGTGGTCTACATGATGTTTTCAGATTTTTATCGGAAAAATACTATTGTGTGGGTATTGATTGTAAACACTGCCAGAACATATTTTGAACCAAAGGCCCACGCAAGAATATTTCATGAAGTTGAACTCCTCACGGTGTTTTGCTCTTAATTTATACAATTGTTTTTTTTTTTGCTTTTACAGGTCTAAGGCCGTTGTTTCTCATTTAATTGATGGAAGTAAAAGTACGTTTCGGCCGCTCCATGAAGCGATGGACGATGTCACGCACCTACAAGTGTGCTTCTCATGAATTATAAGGATCACTTACATTACATTTTCACACGATGCATGTCAGCACCGAATTTAATATTGAAATAAACGGATGCAAGACACGGACATCAAACGCATGCCAGTGTGTTGCAGTGGCCGACTTCAGCTAATCGCCTTTATGATAGTGTGGAGGGAACCCCATTACTGTTACTATTAGGTACTTCAAATAGTGTCGAACTCGGCGAAGAGCTCGAAATAAGGCTTAGATATTCAAGAGTCTGATCTGGTAAAAAAATTACATAACTTTCTTCGCCTTTGAACTCGCTTCAGGGTTCCTTTTGAGCCAACGATAACATAACTCATACACGCTACGCACCATATTGCAGGGTATCTGAAAAGTGTGAGGTAAGCTATACGAAGACACAGGCGTTGTTTAAGTCGTATCCGTTGAGCTAGCAAGGATACACTATTTCGAGGTACACACGCCCTACGTGATTCAATTTTCGGGTCTCTTGCAGTTTCTCTGAACCTCTCTGTGTGTTCGGGGGAAAGGGAATTCCTTCGAAATTGCGATATGCTTGGAGCTAATAAATGTTCTACCCCGGAGTGACAGCGCTGTAGCAGGCGCCTTTCGAAGGGCAGCCACTACTAAATAAATGTAAATACTTGGAAAGTTTCTCTCATATCGTGGTTCACTGTTTAGGTGGTAAAACCATCAAAAATGAGAGTACCCTGCAACGGTTTGAGCTTCATATACCGCGTCGCATGGAATACGCAAATATTCAAGCACAAGCAAAACAAGATACAAAGACGTTCATTCGTGTTCGACGAAAAAAAGCTCGCAACCATATGCTGCGATCTAAAAGTGCCAGTTCAAATGGGTCACCGTAGCGCCATAAAACACGGTTTGCTAAAGAGCACACGCATGTTAGCAGGTGTGACACCAAAAAACATTCCGAAACAAGATGGAACTTTTTTTTTGTCCTTCTAGATGAAAGTGGACCGCTTTTTAGAAATTCAAGGGGGTAATCAGCCCGACGGCTGGAGAATAAATGATTGAGCAGGGTTTTGCAGATAGCAGGGAATGTTTGGAAAGCATAAAATTACTGTACAATACTCTCACACCCAAGTGCATAATTACTATCTCTTAATAATGATAGTTTTGAAAAACTCTCACAATCGGAAAGATAGTTTGTCCCTTCCTCCAGCAATTAGGGGGCAACACAAGTGCTATAATTATAAACCTATGTATCTGCGGGTCATTATTAACAGGATATCTCAGAGATTTTCAGCATCTCTACCGTAAACTGTCAAGTCCATAACTCCTCTATCATTCGCCTCAGTAAGCATTTTATAATTTCTGCTTTGTAAGTAGACATGCCGGTTCCTGTTCACCTCCTAGGACTTTCACGCATCGCTTACTAGTGGTATGGTGGATTTAAAATTGTAATACATCACAAAAACATTTCATGTAAAATACATAACGCTGATAGTAAATCAAAGTGGAGTTGGTGCTGAGAAACTACTGTTCCGTGTGATTGCATGTTTTTTTATGTCAGCAAAGGCAGGAAGGCAATGCTATCGAACTCTGAACGCGCAAGGGGGCACATGAGCTTAGTTAGCCCATACATAAATAAGTTTTTATTTTGGTATGGAAATAATAATGTTCGTTAATTATTCACAACTTTCAATGCTCTCTTCCGTAAAACTTTGCTGACGATTTGACGTTTTACCATCTGGTACAGTTTATTCTCACGCGATAGGTTACGAATCAGTGCACGTAAAATCTCATTATTTATAACATAAATTATGATAACATCTAAACTTAATTGTTATAAGTTGTTTCTAGTGTCTACAACCAGCTAGACTTATTTTGAAATACCAGCCATAAAATATTGCTAATTACCGGGACCCAAGAAATGCGTATGCGTACATGGTATCCTTGCTACCGTATTCATATATCGGCTGTCCCATTTCCAGTAAATGAAGCTGAATGAAGCCTGTGTTACTGTTTCGTTTTCTTCCAAATTTCTTTCACACTATCAAAGCTACGATTATACACACGTCACCATAATGGAGTAAATATTGCATCCTTTGATTCCGAACACACGCTTCGAGTGGAACCACTTGCCTGGACGAGTCGGAAGCCATCACATGCATCGTTCAAATATAGAGACCTATATAGAGCGACATTTCACATCCTTTTGTTCGCTCCATGCACAGGTATACTTTCATACATCCTTTGCCGCTGACTTTTTGGGGACTGCGTTATTTATTTTCAATCCTATTTTCACTCAGCCAGCTCAAGAGAGTTCAAATAAATCCTGCCTCCGCAATGGTTCTCTTCCTTTCCATATGAATTATGCTTCGACGGCAACATCAAGGTGAAAGATTACACCTCCGTTTGCTAGGGGAGAGCTGGCAGTGCTGTAACTTCATAAAGCTTGCTGTGCGGGATGTCGCTCACTGCCAATACGACCAGGAGGCAGGTCCATTGCGTCTGCCACAGATTTTCTCCGGAAGCGGATGCTTACAGTAGGTTGTTGACAGAGACATATAGCTGTATGCCCAGCAGCTGTGGCTTTGGTAGTGGGGAGAAATGAACGTTTTGTCGGTACTGGAATCACGAACGCGGAAAAACATCCGGTCCTCTCGTATCAGGCACACACACGGGCGACCTTTGCCATTTCTCTCCAGAAATTTTCAGGCACATAGGCCTTCATCCACCTAATCCTGGTTCAGCTGTTCAGCTGCTTCCCAGATGCCAGTACAGTGGCAGCCGCACTGCCTATAGCGAGAAGACTGATGTAGTATTTACTAGCAAAAACCGGTACTCCGAGGTTATACTCTTTTAAAATACTCGCGTGCATAATAGCCGTGTAATTGTTTTTGTTTGGTGTTCATTGGTTCGCAGCGTAAATAAAGTCAACAAAAAAACAGCAGAACTATATATTGCTCTGTATAACCAAGATAATTTTTAATGATTATTTCTTGCTCTACGTAAATACTACATGGAGATTTAAAAGTAATGAGAATCTACGCTTAGAACACATATCAAACTATGGTTCGATTGCCAGAGCACGCTTCACGCACTGTAACTTCTTCACCCTGGTACGCACTGAGCGAACAGTTTTATCGCGACCTCAAGAATATTTTCGTTGCGCTCGCAGCTGAAATGAAAGTTACAATCATAATAATAATGGAATTCACTATACCTTCCCAATGTGAGGTGATCTGCTTACTATCTTCGGTAGAAATACACGCCAATAAACGTAGCAATCACGAGCAGTAACCATGGCCACACACTTATATAGTACTATAGACAGAAATTAGAGAATACGGCTCAACTGCGAAACAAAGTATCTAGTAATTTTGTGTACCTGTAAAAAAGGTTTCTCCTATGTATACTTTCATGTTTGCTTGGTTCTCATTTAATGCGTATCTGCAATATCGAACGCCAAGAATTGCACTTTCACGTAGTGTACCATCTGTAAATTTGTGCAGTTCTTTTGCGTCTATGTAATCAGTATGCAATCTGTGCGCTCATACAGACAACATGCGTGTACGTGTGTGTGTTTGTTTGCGTGTGCGTGTGCGTGTGTGTGTGTGTATGTGTGTGTGTGTGTGCGTGTGTGTGTGTGTGTGTGTGTGTGTGCGCACGTGCGTGCGTGCCTACGTGCACGAATATATATCCGTGTGGGATAACGTATGCGCTTGTGCAAACGTATCCCTATGTATGTATTGCGTACTTTATGTATTTTGTAATGAATGTGCACGTAAATGTGTCTGTACATTTATCCTTATGTGTATTTGCTCCATTTGTATGTGCTCGCATAAATTAGCATGTGTATTGTAGCTCTCAACAAACTTGTCTATTGGTCTTCCCAAGCCTGCGGAATCGGACCAACCTTTTCTTGCCGATATTTTATGTAGTATTTCACAAAAGTAAACAACAGAACAGAATACACACAAATAACCCCGGAAATATCTGACTTTTGTTACTCTGTGGCTAATAGGGAGAATAAACTCTCTAATAGGAAAACACAACAGCCGAATTTGACTGTTATAGGACTGGAAGTAACATAAATCAGGAGGAGACATTTCAGAATCATTCACGCAATAACCATCAGTTAAAAACTTTACATATATTTCGCTCGCGGTGTGCGGTATCGCACTATATGTTTGGGTTTGAAGTTTCATTAGCTGTTTTCTTCTGTTTTTGTTCTTTGTCATTTAAAAATACCTCGCGGCGATATTGCATTCATTCATTCCGAACACATGCTTCGAGAGGAACCACTTGCCTGGACGGGTGGGAAGCCATCAAATGCAGCATAAACTATTGACCTATATATAACGTTATTTAACGTTCTTCTGTTGGCTCCATGCACCGGCATACTTTCATACATCTTTTGTTACTGAATTTTGTGGTGACTTTACCTATTTTCAACCCGATTTTGTTCTGCCAGCACATGAGAGAATAAATATACCCTGCGTGTACAATGGTTCTCATTCTTTCCATTAGAATTATTCTCAACGGCAACATAAAGGCAAAAGAATACTCCGCAGCTTGCTCGTCGTATGGAACATGTGGAAAAAAGAGCTGCCAGAGGTGTACTTTGCTCCAGCTTGTTGTGCTGATATGTGGGCACTGCCACTACGACCTGTATTTTTTACTGACGCGAAATCGTATATTCATCGTTCAGCACAACACCCACCGTAGGCGTCAGTAGCATCACGAAAGCTGGTAAGATGGCTGACGACGCAACTCAAATAAAACTAAACTAATTCATCTAAAAAACCCAGAGCCATTGTAATCTGATGAGGTGGATGGCGAGTGGAGATTATTTGACACGCATATGGCATTCTCTGGGATTCTCAACAAAATGGGAAGCGCCACAGAGCTCTACTCAGAAGTAGCGCCGCTCGTCGAGACTGTAGTGGTCACCCCCGATGGCGCACTGGCAGTGTGGGCAAGTGCGTCACCCTCTTTAACTCAAACAGGGATATCCAAACATTCCTCCTCAAAAACGTTGATGAAGTGGCAATGGGCCCGACACAAACATTTCTTGAAAGCCAGTAAGGCAGGGACAGCCCCGGCTCAAAGATTGCTATTGATGCGAAATCGTATATTCATCCTTCAGCCCAACGGCCACCGTAGGTGTCAGAACATCATGAAAGTTCATAACATGGCCGACGACGCAACTGAAGCTAAAGTAAACTAATTGCCCTAAAAAGAAAAGCCAGAGCCATTGTAGTCTGAGAACGTACATGGCGAGTGAAGATTAGGTGACACAGACACCTCAACGAAGGCACAAGGTTCCGACGGAAGCCGTACTGCAAACACCTGTTCCTTCACACGTTATTCAATCCGGTAGGTTGTACGAAACAGGCTGTGAGACGTGTCCGTTCTTGATGTAGGTTCGGGCAAGGCATCTTTGAGCAGAGCGTTTAAACATCTCACAGAATAAAAAAATTTGCAGCAAAGCGTTTAATGGCTGTTTTCTTCTGTTTTTGTTATGTGTACTCAAAAAACGTCTTTCGGCAAAAAGTAATTTTTAAAGCCCAAATTTTTTAATTTACGCGCGGTTAAAACCCTCAGTCTTCAAACGTGCCATTTGCGATTCTCCGCAACGAATGTATCCGTTTACACTCCACCCCCTCTTCCCCCTGGATTCCAAACGGCGCACCGAAAATGAATTTCCTCAAGGAAAGGATACTCGCCGCATGCCTTCTGTCGACACGTTCTACGCTTTTCCAAGATTCTTTGTCACCTAAGCTTCGTGCGACATCTCAGACCAAAAAAACTTCCAAGTTCGTGCGACCACCACAAACAATGATCGAGCGGTAGAAAATGTGCAGGATGTCTTTCTACGGGATCGCTGAAAACGTACCACCACGCAATTGTACAAGTTTGAAATTGTTTATTTACGCGCTCCGTAGTGGCTTTGTACTAAGATAGTCGTATTCATTGTCATATGCATCGATTTCCTCGTACTACTCATGCCAAGCATTACATGCGCGGTAGCTCTAAACGACTGCTAGGGAAAAGCGGCGGGGCGCATGTGCACGACGCATGCGTGGCGTTCCTGCAGTCGCGCCGAGGTTTCGCGGAAGAGGTGTTGCGCCAGCTGTGGCGCTGTTGCTTGCTGTACAACGTGAGGTGCTCCTCGGGGTTTTCACAAGCTTTCTTTTTTGCTCAAGCCACTCTGCGAACAGGGGACGTTCGGCAGTCGCCGCGAGGCACGCGTTCACGAGCACTCGGCATTTTCTCGCCCCTCGGTGTCCTTGCCAGTTTTTTTGGTAAAGCCAGTGCGTGTGCCAGGGATGCTTGGAGGTTTCCGCAAGGCACGCGATCATGACCGCGCTGCATTTTCTTGGTATTTTTATCGCGCTAGGGGCCACACACTTTAGCCAGCTACAACAGCTGTGTGGTTATAAAGCCCCTATACTAAGCGGGAGGTGCCAGTTTTGAATCATGCTCCGCGGACGCCCACAGATTTCTTGAAAGGGTACAAGCATCCGTGGAGTTCACGTCACGATGATGTGGAGATAACCGCTTGGAGCTCCCCCACGCGCACCCCTGGGGTCATGTGGGAGGTGTCTCGAAACACTTCTGGCGGGGTGTGGCATCGCTGGGGACACACCAGTCAAAATGGTTCAAGCGCCCTCTGTATTGGCACAGTAATGAGGGCTTGGACACCCTCTATTCGTGCGGCACACGTAGTAGGTTGCCCAAACCGCTTCAGTCAGGCTATGGTGCCGATGACTACCCACCAGAATAAACGTGGGTAAAGGCACCTCCCCTACAGGGCATAAAGAATACTAGAAACAGTTCCACCACGTCACGTCGGCTTTTAACAAAAGTTCAACAATTTGGTCCATAGTTCCGGACCACTGGGCACCAACTAGTAAAATTGCTACAGGCACCTGCAGTACAGGGGATGTGGGGCTTGAAAAGGTGCCTCAATTGGGCG
Source organism: Haemaphysalis longicornis (assembly GCF_048455015.1). Lineage (NCBI taxonomy): Eukaryota > Metazoa > Arthropoda > Arachnida > Ixodida > Ixodidae > Haemaphysalis > Haemaphysalis longicornis. The sequence goes on along the minus strand of NW_027526295.1, from coordinate 127,003,611 downwards.
GAAAATTCCCCAGTGGCAATAGTAGTAACTTTCTGACCAACATGGGCCGTCGAGTGGTGAAACACACGTCTAGTAAGTGGGAGTGACACGGTTGGAATTTTCGTACGGCTGGGCACGCACCGGATTTTAATAGGTCCTCCTTCACCACGTCCTCGTTGTCCTCCGCCAAACAGTTGAAGTGCCCAGACGCGGCAATGCCGCTGGGCCGGCGTCGTTTAGAGCGGGCAGCCTTAAATTTGGTGGGAAATTTTATGTCGCTGATTTTAGGGTAATTCGAACAATAAGCACTACATCCAAACTTGACCTGTGGTAATGCGAACACCGTGGCAGCCAGTGGTTCCGATCTAGTCGTGGCCCGTGGATCTGATGCAGACAACGGGTACAAAGCGCTGATGTGTCCCTCTCGAAAGCGTCTGTAATAGTGCACCACTCCAGCCTTGTGTAGACGCGGCCGAATCATGCTACCATTGCTACCAATTTGGTTCGGTGGCTTTAGTGCACGACGCACAGTAACAACGGACGTACGGGCAGAGCCCACGCAGCGGACAAGATGCACATAGTGCGGGGCCGCGGTAAGCTGGAGCGGATGACTTCGGGGGTTTCTCCGGGGGTCTACACTGGAGACGACATATCGCCGCATGTCACTTTCCGACAATAGGTACGCTTGTACAGAAAGCTGCCTTTCAGCTCTTAGACGAATATCGTGCAAGGAGCATAGCTCTAGATAATCTTTGAGACGACACCCATACAGATAATGTGTAGAAGAAATTGCGGCAGCGCAGCTGGGCAATATTAGCTGTCAAACAGGAACAACCACACAAGAAAACCGCCAAGTATAGAGAGAATTTACAGACGCTTCTTTTAACTTTTTTTTGCAGAATTTGTATCTGAGCCAATATGGCTTGCCGGCAATTTTGCAAACACAACTGGTTTAATTATAATAGCTTAACGTTCCAGCTCATCGTCGATTACCTATTCTGAAGAAATAAGCGGCCACACAGTTATCCATGCAGATTGTTCCTTTGCCCTAGAACTACGTGAAATAATGAACAAAGTGAATAGTTTATCAAGTAAGGCAGCTATGAATTTGTAGGAAGCAGACTAGGTTGGTTGGGAGCAAGTGGATGTGTCTTCCTGCATATTATTTGAAGAGGGGGCCCTGCTGGAACTTCGAGGAGCGGCGAAGTGGAGTGACGGCCCAGCTGCTCAGTCGCGATCCATCTCCGTGAGTTGCGTGGCAATGCTGACGCGCCCCTCCTGACACGGCTGATGATGATGATGGCCCTGATGAATGCGATGACGATGGGGTCGCTACAACTAACTACCAACGAGTTCAGAAATTTCTTACCTAATTTAAAAGCAAACTTTTATAGCTGATGCGTTAATGACAACAAGGTGATTAGTAAACAACGATTTAGATAAAAAATATTTATGCCAACGACTACACCATATACCGCGCAGCAAAAGCCCTGGTTTATTAGAAGGTTAAAATTACTGGGCAACAAGAAAAAAATGCCTTTTCCGTGGGGCAAAAGTAAAAGAAACTCCATGCGCATGAAATAAATACTACGTCGCTGAAAATGGCTGTCTTGCCCAGATCCGCATCGCGAAATGCGCTTTTTTAACCCGGACCTACCGAACAAGCTAAGTGATAACATAAAAAATAATGGCAGGTAGTCAATCCAAAAGCAGCACGCACTATAATCCTGACTAACAAATGAGGTGCAGTAATCACAGATGCCAAATGTGTTAACATTTTTCATTCCGAATCTTCTCGGTAATCAGAAATGAGCAAAGTATTTCTTCAGTTCCCCCAACGATTTGATGCCGTCGAGCATGCCCGAGATAGCCTTTTAACATAGGGCATTTACTCTTTATTACAAAACATTCAGCTTGCTTGCACTGTGGCATTCACAAAATATTTCTAAAGAGTTAAAGCACGTCAGCCGTACCAATGTATCCTATTTGTACCTCATATTTTCCCAGACAATAACCACTGATGACCTTCCAGATGACGGGAAAACTCGCAATATTGTTCCAGTCTACACAAATCAGGGGTTTCCACTTTACAAATCAGGGGTTTAAATCCCGCCACTAAATTATCGACCCGTTTCATTAGCAATGGCGCTGTGAAAAGTTATGACACACCACAAATACACTGATGTTATCAACTTCAGGATTCGAATAATTTTGCTCACCATCGGCAGCATGGCTTCAGCAAGGGTCTTTTTCGTGAAACACAATTGCTACTCTTTCTTCATAAGATACAAGCGAATCTTGATGCAAACTTGCATACAGACACCAATTGTTACTGCGCTTTTTGTTTCCTTTTTTTTCTTTCATTGATTTTTTCTTTTGATACAGTCCCACAAAACGAAACAATACACAAGTAATCAAGGCCACCTCTCGATCTTAATGTCTTAAAACTGATTTCTCGAGAATTGTTTTCAAATAATGCACGTAATCAACTAATCCTATGATCATCTCTATGTAACCTCAGAAGTACAGCAAGGGAGTCTTATCGGTCCTCTACTATTTATATTCTACATAATTGACTTACCCCTAGACGTGTCTTGCAAAATGCGCATGTTCGCTGACGATAGCGAACTCTACTGTAGCATCAGTATTCAACGTGGTCATGTAACATAACCATGCATTATGAATCGATGAAAATTTATTAATGGTGTGACAAGTGACTTTCGATCCTAAACCCGAACAAATTTATACTTGTTTCATTCACTCACCACAAAAAGTATTTCCTATTAGTACACAATATCGCACATGCCCCCGTAGAAGCAGTACCGAATTTTATATATCTATGTGTCACGTTGTTTGCAGATCTATCTTGTGATCCGCATGTTCCTAACGGTATTTGATCGTGGAACCAAATATGAAGCGTCATCTGCGTTCCCTACCAAAACACGTCAAAGAGGTCGTAAACACACGCCGCAAAAACTGGAATACCCCTCTGCCACGAGGATGGCATCGCGAAACTATTTCATTAAAGGAAGCTGAAACACTTTCCAAAAAATTGAGTTAGAGGCGCGTTTACATAGTTTATTGCGCGCTGAATCCGAATATCACATTGAATTTTATCGTACGTGAGTCCAACCGGCCTTTATCTTGCAAAATGCGCGGTTCAGCTTTAAAGACACGCGCTCTTCGTCTTTCAGGCCTCTGATGGTTGCGCCCGTCTTGACTTCAACCGAGGACACCCTTAGGTCGCGCGGGTTGTCGAAAGCATCGGAAATGATCGCAAGGGAGTGGCGGCTGCCTTTTCGGCAATTAAGCTTGCAGTTTATTGTTCGCACATGACTGCAAGTATATTTTTCAACTTCCCGTGCTGTTGGTTGAAGTATTTAAGAGCTTGACTTTGCTTTACACGACCGAGAACCCCGAAGGAGTGACTGTGGCGTCGGCTAGAGGGTTCCGTGATAATTTTTCTGAACTGGGCAACCAGGTCAGGGGGTTTCTATTCCATATGTTAATATTAGGCACTGCCTGAAGTCTTTGCTGCTATATACGAAACCATACATGCCCAAGATTAAGCGGGATATTATAAACAATGTACCAGCGAAAAGCACGTACGTGCACTTCACGAAAATACAGCGTTTATGGGCTGTAAATGTATATTCGAGACATATGTTGCCCTTACACGCATAAACCAACAAGTGGACTCTGCTTCCGAATTTCCTTTGTTCGTTGTCGCCCACTCCACCCCCCTTACTCATCCCCATTCACAAACCCAAACGCGCGCGCGCGCCATTTGGGCAGCGGCCTTAAGACGCTTCCGCGATCGCTAGCAGCACTTCGATGAGTGGCGTCTTACTGCTTGACTTGCATTTATTCTGAAAGCATTGTAGCATACTGGTGCCTCCGCAGCATTATCGGCTCTACTAGGGCTTGATATTTGCATGTACGCTCCGCATTCTGCTACAATATTACGGCCACCTTGTTATAATTAACACACCGGTCTGACAAGGCAGTTACGTTGTAGTTACGTTACTTTAGATAACAATCACCAAACGTTTGTGATAATTAATCGTTGGCCTGTTTCTGCATTTCTAGATTTAAGCATTTACCGGGATAGTAGAACAAAGGCGGTATAATTACTCTTCGCTTCTAGTTTTTTTAGTCTCCTCGTTATTTATATCAACGACTATCGCTGGAGAACACATGAGGTTCAGTGGCAACAAGTGCTTGCCAGGCTATACTATGCAGGGACACGAAATCTTATTAAAAAAATTAGGCCCCTGCAGTCACTCCCAAATCATGGTACTGTGGAGATAGGAACGGTGTTTTTGCATTCCAGACAAATATTCCCTCCTCCTGGCATGTATACTTGCAAAATTAAACATTTGGTGGTCTTGGTTGTTTTACTTTCTAGAAATACTGTTTACCTATTAGCCAGGAGAGTACTTCTATGAGGATTGACACCTTAGTTTAGTTTTTCCAGAAATCTAGTGTGAACATTCATGCCCATCGCATCAAAAAAACTAAATACAAAGTATCTAACGTAGTTTAGTATGTTCTATGTCATTAAGCACAGCCACCTGGGCTGTCGATTCCGTATGATATACAACATCCCGGCGTGGTATTATCCTTCTCATGAATACGGCATGATAACGTATGCTTCGTTTGGCGTTATTGCATATTTTTTGAAGACAAAAATTGTACAAATGAGTGCCATCAACAACAACAACAACAACAAGTATCATTATTCCTGTGGTGAGCCTGCACAGGAAATACGGCGAAAAGAGCATGGCAGAGGCGGCCGATCCGGCCGGAAGTCCATATATGACGTTTTCCGGCCGCTTTTTTCCTGCGCTCCTCGGTCTTGGGTCTTCGGCATCGCGCGCCGTGATGGGGGCAGGGCACCGGGCCACATTTGTTTGCGTATTGCGCCGCTTCTACTGCATGTATTGCGAAAATATATCGCACACGGGAACTATTCAATGTGTACTTGCTCCTAGTCAACTTTTTTTAAACTCTTAAACCGCTTCACCTTCCCTTTAACAGCCTCCATTCAATTCAAAATCGCTCTGCTTGATTCATACACTTCTTATATTCTTAACACAACGTTTAATCCTTAACAGACCAATCTGGATTACCACCACTTTTCGTTTGACACCCCATAGACCCCATTCTTGTGTTCCACAAGTTGGTTCATTCGTACCTCGAATATGCACCATACATGATTCCCCTGGGGATGGTGCGGTGCTAAACCTTACCATCATCCCCTTCAAGCTTTCCGTTACTTCACTAAAAACGCTACCTGTAAGGCATTTATGTCTCCCCGTGCGCCAAAGAGCTACAACGACGTTCGTTCATGATGTAAAAGGAAAAGTATAAGAAAAGTCCGGACTGGTGTGCTTCTTTAATAAGAGCGTTGAATTGAAAAAGAAGAACAAAAAGAGACAAATAAGTTTTTGCCAGAAATTAGAGGTCGTCAGCATAGGGACAAGTGAAGGACGGTGAATAAGTGGGTTGCACGGCTATTGTACGACTTAGAGGGAGGTGACTGGTGCTACAGCCAAGGACGAGCCAGAGAGAAGCGGAGAAGCGAGACGACCGAGTGGTTGGGTTGAGGCACAGTACGCGTCGGCAAACCCAGGGCGAGTTCCATCCGGGAGGTCGTGGGTCTGATTCCCGGATGCGGCGGCCGCTTTTCTTACGGAGGCAAAAAGCAAAAACGCCCGTGTGTATACAAGATTTCGGCGCACGTTAAAGATCCCCAGGTGGCCAAAATTAATCTCGAACCCTACACTACGGCGCACCTCATGGCGTGCGTTGCGTCGGCGGGTTGAACCCTACAATGAATGAATGAGTTCCACCCGGTAACGGACCGGCACTTGGGCTCAAGCGTCTGGGCGGCATCGGACCGTCAGCACCTCATGCGACGACAACGTACACGGACGGTACGCATCCTGACGAGAGCGTGCCTTCGCTACCGTGGTGCAATGATCGGGGGCATTGGAGCGGTCACCGTGGAGGTAATTGGGAGGCAACCAAGAAAACCCGAACCTGAATCACGACGGTCATGTGGGTGGAAGCTGAACGTTGGCGACAGGAATCGGAGCATTGTGCCTAAACAATAGCTTCACGTCAGCGACAAGCTGTTTTCATCAAAAACTTCAAGCCAATATACAGAAAAATTGGAACGGTGTGACTATGTGTCTCAGAGGCACTTGTTTTTCTAAGAGAGGAAAGCTATTTAGTAAAACCACTTTGTGACAGAAGTTTAAAGGACACCTTGACGGATATGTTTTTGTGTTGCGCTATCTTTTCTATTACTTGGTTCTGCTGTTCTTATGTCTTACTGGGGTTTTCTGATTGGACTTCCTTTAGTATTATTGGGAATATTTGATAATATAAACTCTCTTTCGCACGTGAGAACGATCCTTTGGTCATTCATTTCCGGTGGAGCGAAACCCGTGACACCTTCCCAGTGACGTTGTAGAAATCAACTGCACATAAATGTACATTAAAAGTGTAACCAGTCATCTTTGCCAGTGATGATCTGTTTCCGTGTTCGTTATCTGCGGTACCAACATCCCCTTACGTAATACCCCTTAGCGGCTGGTAAAGAAAATAAAATATTTTTCTGATGATGATATGGTCCCGAAGTGGTATCTCGTCAGTAATGGTACGAAACGGGTAGCTTCGCGTTCACGCCCATTCCCTCTCCCAACCCGTGCACGCCAGCAACTGGTTATGTGCGCGTGCTTAGAAGGAAAAGAAACGATCTAAAACGTCCATTTGAAAGTCCTTTATGCTGAACAAGTAATATTATCCTGCTTCGGCGTTCACAGCTAGCGCGTAGCTGTTCATCAGGAAAAAATTCGCAGCTACTCGACGAGCTGGAGCGTGAGGCGCCAATGGCGGCGGCAGCAGCTTTCTGTTGTTTTCGCGCCTTTGTTCGAGTCGACGCTTCTTGAATTCCCGCTCTTCCTTAATGCGAACGACGTGCGTCGGCGTCATAGCGAGTTCGACCTGGATGGCTTCTAGCTTTATTCTAGCGGACAAACACGTAGCTGACGTTCGCCCCTCACCCGCCGTAGGTAACTTAGTATCTATGTACCACACCAACCCAGACCTACATCCCTCGATTATGGAGACCAGCTGACCGGGTGCATTGAGCCACGAGACTTCCACATTAAAATCTCCTACCAACACAACCAAGATGTGAAGGGAATTACATGAAACTCAGGTATGCGTGCACGCCCGCCTCCTTCCCCGCCCAACACCAGCACGCATAAACCGGCAACCGGTGAAGCGCGCATGCTTAGGCGTAAAATACCCCAGTGGAATTGTAGCTCGGAAAGCCTCTAATCTGAAGAATTACAGGCTCAAGCTAGCGTTATCTTCAAGCGGGACGAATTCCCACCCGCTGGAAGATGTAAATATGAAGCGGCAACTGCGGCGCCGGCTTTCAGCCGTGTTTTTACGGCCGATCGCGCGTGTGGGCATTCTCCGCAATCATTTGATAACAGAGCTAGCGCCGCTGGCAGCCTATTGCGGAACTTGTGAATGAGGCGTACGTGGCGGCGAGGGCAGCAGGAGTTGGGATAAAGGGGAGGTAGTGGTGAGTTTTCGTAGCTTCAATGGTAGTTTGTAGCTTCAATACGCTAGAATAGGATAGTTCGTGTTGACGGGACAAGTACGACGTGGGGTTAGCGATGGTGGGCCCATTCGACGAGTGCGTGCGGACACAACGTCTGCTGCACATCAGACGTAGATTTAAAGCATCAGTCTATCCAATGCGAGCTATCGCTTATGTATGCCGAACAGTAGAAAGCAAACTGTGGACGACTCATCTTGTTTAATGGATTAATTTCCGTGCGTTAGCGTGAGTCAAATACACTGATATAATAAATATACGCCTAATTTCCAGCCAGCGGTTGAGTCTACACTTACTCATAGAATGGGCTCTCCACCGCTGGCTCTACGTCGGTCATTTCCCACCAACACGCGACCCATCAATTGTTTTCCGTAGTGACGCCATGAAATGACATTGCAGAAAAGGTATTATTGCAGCGCGAAGCCGCTGGCTCACGCGCCTCGCATGAAGGAAGGCCAAGCCGTGCAGAGAAGACGCTTTGTGGGACAACCTTGGCGAGGGGTGTTACGAATAAGCCCGCCGCTGGGCTTTGTTTCAACACTCCTCGGCTGTGCGGCGAAGCCTTAACTACGTGTGCCTCTCAAGCAGGCCCCCATGTCGGTGACTCACGCTTGCACGTCTCGACAAGCCTGGGTCTCTGGCGCCTATTTATCGGCGCGACCAAACTGCGTAGGCGTGCCGATGCAACACGTAGCGACCTGCCCCAAGGACACAAAAGCCCCGCGTCCGCAGCAGAGACCATCTCTCTCCCTTCTCTCGGACTCAGCGTGCGCCGCTACTACGGACGGCTCACGAACTCATGAAAGAGCGTTGTGTGTGTCTGTGCCGTTTGCGTCAGGTGCACAATCTAGAGGGAATGCTGCTTTCGACCTTTAGAGCTTGGAGTATAAATAAGACTCCTCCAAGCACTGTAATTCATTCCTGTTTGAGCAGTGAATCAATGCTGTCACTCTGCTCGAGTCCTGTACTCTAAACCCGCCCGTCGGGGCATTGTTCTTTGGCTTCGGCTCATCTCTCGCTATGAAGTAAACAAGTTACGTTTTATCTACGGCTTCTGGTCTTCTTCACGGCTGCAACATTGGCTGGCCGCTCGCTTCCAACCACGCTACCACACGTACGTTGGAGGCGACGGAGCTCGGCTCGGTTCGGCCTTCCCGTACGCAGCAACGGGTTGTCAGCGGTGGGATGACAACGTCGTAGCAACTGGTTGGCAGCGGTGGGATGACAACGTCACAACAACTGGTTGGAAGTGGTCGGATGGCAACTTCGTAACACCTGGAGCCAGCGGTGCGAGATCCAACACCACGGACGTCGAGGCGGCTTCACCGCAGTCAATGGTGAGTGCGGGACTTGAGGGAGTTTTACCAGGATTCTCAGGATAGCTGGTGGGGCGTGTGTTTTTGTCGAGTGGGTTATTCGCCCACAACATTTTTGGAGCAGTGGGAAAGCAGTACTCTAGACCGGCCATAAATTTGAAGGCGTTGAAAAAACCGCAGTTGTTGGAGCTTGCAAAAGAGTTGCGCTTGGATGTTTCGGACATGCTGAGAAAGCATGAGCTGATACAGGCTATACTCCCTCTTGGGGGAGACCATGACGAGCTGTCAGAGTGCATTGAGCTGATCAATGATAGGGAGACGGCTAAACGTCAGGCTTCAGAGGCAGAACGCGAGGAGAAAAAGCGAGAACAGGAGTTCGAGAGGCAGGGACAGGAACGAGAACGGGAGCAACAGCATGAGCTGGAAATGAAGCGTCTTGACGAAGAGGCGTCTCAACCTAGACGGCCGAGTGGCAGCAGCATGCAGTCTGCGGCGACTGAGCGACCTACGGTACGAATGAGTGACCTAACGCGACTCTACAAAGCAGGAGAAGACATCGGTCTTTTTTTGGTTAACTTCTGGCGTACGTGCGAGACGGCCCACTTTAGCCGAGACTCGTGGCCACAAAAGCTGCTTACGCGTTTGCCAGGTGAGGCATCCGACGGCATGGCCCGCTTGCTAAAGGAGGAGGCGGAGGACTACGACAAACTCAAGTCGAGCCTCCTGCGTAAGTACAGGCTGTCGGCAAAGGCGTTTCGCCAGAAATTCCGTGAAGATGAAAAAGCTAAGGGCGAGTCGTACTCGGAGTTCGCCTATAATCTGAGGGCTAACTTGGAAGAGTGGCGCTCAAAGAGGCAAAGGCTTTCGGAGAGCACAACAAGGTAGTTGAGTGCTTCGGTCTCGAGCAGTTTTACCGCCGTCTACCAGAAAAACTGAGACTCTGGGTGCAAGATAGGCCAGGGGTAAATACTGTGGATCATGCAGCTCAGCTAGCTGACGAGTTCGTCTCACGACGAGGTACGCAGGGGCCGAAAGACGGCCAAAAAGAGTTCAGGCTCAGGCCTGATAAGTCAGGGTCGGAAGGCCGAGTTCCCGATGAAGACGGTGAACTAGCAAAGTCGTTTTCATGAATAGCGAAACTGGCTGCGAAAACGTAAAGAGCGCAGACGCTGAGGAGCAGCGCAGAAAGAAAGCTTTGGAAGCGCGCAGACAGGCTGCGTGTTACAACTGCGGCGAGACGGGGCATTTCGCTGCGAGTTGCAAGAAGAGAAAACTCGTCTTTCACGTGCTAGACCAGAGTGAGGACAGCACGCAGTTTCTAGAGCCGTACGTACGTGAGCTCATGGTCAACGGTAAACCGTGCCGAGCTCTTCGCTACTCCACGGCGACGGTAGACAAGATCCACCCTTCGTACGTTGAACCCCTTCGTACGTTTAACCGGATCAGCTGACGGGACAGTGTGTTTGGGTGAAGCAGGCCGTAGCCGCACGAAACGTGCGCCTGTCAATTGATAAACTCAGCACCGGGGTTCCGTTTGGTGAACTTCTCACGCAGGCGGCAGTATCCCCACAACTTCTTCCGGAATACAGGTACCTATTCTCGAACAGGTCGGATCAGCTGTTACGCGACAAGGAGTACCATTTCGAGAAACTGTCGAGCAAAGAATCAGCTGAACTCGCTGCGAAGGGCTCATGTAATAATGACAGTGTCGCCAACTATGAGAGGAATGGCGAGACTCAGACAGATAGCGAGGTTGCGGCATTTCCGGAGGCTCACGACTGAGGGCAGCGTAAGTACACTGTGTGTAAGGCCCCTACTGTGAGCGGAGGTGTGTCAGCACCGTCGTGTTCGGAGTGCTCAGGTTCACGGGAGGCCTCGGAAACGGCTACCGACCCGAACGCGCGCAGTTCGCAGGCTGACGACGTTCCGCGGGAAAGCCAAAACGGTGACGTTAGCGAAAGAAGGCAACACGAGTCCATTGAAACGAAAGGTGTTTCTCCGGACTCGAGACTCACCAGCCCAACAGGTTAAATTCATTCCAACAGAATTTTCCTCAATAAAATCCAATATCTTCAAAACACTAAACGGTACGGTGCAGCCGTGAGTCCTGCCCAAGTGCACATTGAGTATCGCTTATTAATACCCCTAAAAAAGAACTATAAAGTTGTTTTTTTCGACTTCAACCATCACGCAACAACAAAACTGCTATAGATGTTATAACCCTGTATATGAGTCGGCTATTTCTAACCGGATATCTCAGAGATATCCAGCATCCTGACAATTTCAAAGAAATAACACTTCTTATTAGAGTTAGGATGATAAAATCGGATCAAAAATGTAAAATCACATCTCTTCTCAGAGATAATATTTTATTATTTCTGCTTTTAAATAGTCGCGCACATATTTCTTATGACTTCCACTGGATTGAAAAATAATGCTGTGTGACATTCAACATTTTAATACTTGAGAAAAAGCCGTTTATGGGAAACATAGAGTGACGACAGTACCTCCAAGTCTACTTCGTGCTGAGAGATTAGTAATTCATATAGCTGATCACATTTTTTGTAAGCAACCGCAGTTTTTTTGATTCTATAGAACTTCAGACACTTAAGGTAACTCGTGCGATTTCGTACCAAACTATTTGGATTTCTTTTTTGGTGTACGAATTCTAGGGACGTATTCTCAGTCCCTCCTCCCCTCAATTTGCTCCCTCCATTCGGCTGAGGAAAGGATTCGGCAATGCTTATGCATGGGGAAATCGATATCAACGACTTCCGGCACTGCAGGCATGAGTGGAGGAAGGATTCAAAATACCATGTTTTATCTCCGTGAATCACTCATTAATTTATTTCTCATTGTTTTCCACTTTGCTGAAGATGTGGTGGTTTCACATTTCGTTACGCTGAATTCTTTTAAGATAGCTTACTGACTTCTGCTCAATACATCCTGTCACATTCTACGTAGGTAACATCATCAAGCTTTAAAAATATTATCCAAGTAATTGAAAGGCTCTTTGTAATGTCTGCAAACCGCTACAATAAACAACGCATGCGTTCATTCTATATTTCTATAGCGATACTTCGATCGTGGTTGCCAAAAAAAGCTGTTCATTCGCAACTCCTCGTACCACACAGCAAAAATAATTGATCCCCTTAGCCCTACCGAAGAACGCTTGACGTTATTGAATTAATTTCTCATTTTTTGTAGAATTCACACGTTCACACCCCTCGCCATAACGTAGTAAATGTTGTGTCCATGAATGAAGAATTTACCCTTCGGTTAGAATCGCATGACTGGACGTGTCAGAATCCTTGAAATGCATGATTTCATTTTAGAGCACTATATAAACATTACTTTAAATTCTTCCACGGCCTCCACACATGGGTATAATTTTATACATCCTCTGTTGTTTACTTTTGCGACTACTACGAACCCCATTTTTACTCTATATTTTGTTAAAAAACGCAAGAGAGTTTCAATAAATTCCTCGATTACATTAAAGTTATTCCGTCCGGTATGATTTTTGCCTGGAGGACAAAAAAAATGAAAACAAACAACGAAATTTTCTCTTCAGCGTAAACACACGGGAAGAGATTACACAGATATACTTTGTTCTAGATTGTTGCACGGGAAGTCCGCTTACTGACAGAAGGCCTTCAGGCGGATGCTTCGCGCGTATCACAAATTTGTTGTGGAAGCAGGCGCTTCGTGAACGAAGTTCTACTGAGATATATAGCTGCATGCGTATCATCTGTGGCTTTGGTATCCGGGAGAGCTGAACCTTTTGTCGGCACGGGAATCGTGAAGTCGGAACTACATCCGGTGTACCCGTATCAGATACCCACACGAGCCGCCTCTTTCCCTTCCCTTTGGTGTTACTGGGACACACAGGCCTCTAGCCACCGACTGCCATAACACTGAAAGTGTTTCAAGGTGTTGCAGCTTGTTTCTGCTATGTGCCGTTCGGGTGGGTCTTCCCGTTCGCATCACATATAGTGAAATATGTAAAGCTGCAAACTGTGAGCCAACAGGGCAGAAAGCTTGCTGTAGCATAAAAAAATACTGGTACTGAGATAGCCAACAGAGACCGGATGTGCACAGACAGCTTTTGTAATTGTCTCGAAAATATTTATGTATATAAAGCAAGCCCCTTGGATTTTGGCACTCGTCGTTTCTTACCGCTAAATAGTGAAGAAAGAACAGAAATTATACACAATGCTTTCTCTACACAACATGACGTACAATTATTACTCTTTGCCCTACGTAAATAGAACACCAGCAAACATTTTTTTAGCTACTCTACGGCAAGCGGCCAGCATCAGTCCGGTAATTAAAAAATGCGCCGAAAAAAGCTGACTAATATCAAACTGTACATCACTTAGGTAAGAAAGAGGCATTTTTCAGTCATTTGTGCCTAGGCTCCTCGCCACAACCTTCAAACAAAGCCTTGGAAAGAGCGCCGCCTTTCGGTGCGCAATATCGCCGTATACGTTCGTAGTCAAAGTAAATGTCTCCTTTAGTTTAAGCAATTCTTTCCAAATCTCGACAAAAAAGCTATCAAGCTCCAATCCTCTCTCTTTTGAGAGCAGCTCAGTTGGAGCGGCTAGCCGTCGCTTCAAGCTCTAATACTGTCGTGAAATTGTTTATGGAATATTAGGCACGAAAACCACCGTCACCGTGTGCAGAGCACAATGGAAAGTAAATTATGTGAGTTAAAAAGAACAACCATTCTACTAGAAGAAGGTATCAACGTTCCCCGACAAGCGGCTCTGGGGTGGCGGCCGTTGTGATAAAAGGGACGAACTGAGGACGGACGTCGGGCTCCAGAGAGCTTTTCGTCCACACGTCATTCAATCTCTCTAAGTGGTCTGTAACCGGGGTGTAGATGTATGGGTTCGTTGAGCACAGTCTTTCGAGGTCGCGCACACTGAAAGTTTTGCAGCTGAAGTCTTAATGTCATGTCTCTAAGCATTTTTGTTCAGTATCCTAAAAAAGAAAGGCCGTTCAGCAAAGCCTTATTTCTCCGGATATCTTTGAAGCGTAAGGTGTTTATTAGCGCACGGCGTGGCTGTGCCTCTGTTTGTTCGCTTGCCAGCCCGCTTGTTTGCATTTAGACAGCGTGCGACACCCATTGAAGGCGCCATGCTCCGCCGGGGCAACGCTACCACAGGCCTCATTATCGTCCCGTGGCAAGAGAAGTACGCCGGAGCTGCTCATTAACCAGACGGCGTCTACGAAGGCGAACGGCATAATTTACCGGGTTTACTTCTGCCGGATTGACAGGTCTGAAATGTTTTATTGCGCAAATGACGAAAAATTCACATTTTTTTCTAAAGCAAGCTCATTTCCGACAGGTTTTGGTGCCGCAAAGAACGGAGCTTTCCTAGGCTGCTGCATCTTTCAAGAAAACGGAAACAAGGTAAACATGGAGTCGTTGGCCGCTTCAGTTTAGCCTTTTAACCGTTGTATGTGAAGTTGAGCGCTGTCTACTCGGAATGGGTAGCGCAACTTCTGCAAGAAAATACCCTCTGACATTTCAAACTGGGCACAATGGAAGCGTCAACGCACACGGCTTTGTTCTGCCACCCCCGCTCCTTTCCTTACAAGCGGCATATGCCTACTCAAGCAAAAAAAGCACGCGCATGTTTTTAGTTCAACTGGCCTATATATTGCAGTTGCGAAAAACCAGGCTAAATAAGAAAGAATGTTACTACGTACGCCAGTAACAATTCCCGTGCTGCGGTTTTTGACGCGTGCACGATGGACTACAAATGAAACTGGATCATTTTTCCTCGCCTTTCATGTATTTCTTCAGGTGTGTAAACAAGAGCTGTGTTTGCATTTAAGCTTAGCCCCTTGCCCATAACCAAACAAATCCGACCAACAGACACCAGGATAGCTGCCAGGGCTGTGATCGAACGCTTTTCCCTTCCATGTCACACTTACGGTGGCTACCTCTTTGAAACGAGCTGTCAACATTGCTGGTGAGCAACTAGGTCCATCAAATTTATGTGTGGTAGACGCAGCACAAGATGAAAGCAAAGGAGACAGGTACGAAACCCTTCCCGGTGCTCCTTTAGCGCAGTCACGACCGCACACACACCAAAAAACAAAACGGGAGAAGCAGCATTTTGCAATCGCCATTAAAATACACGCTATATGAACGCACAGGTCTTACTCTACTTATAAATTTAGTTAGCCGCCAAGGAACACAAATAGAGGGTTGGAATGGCTCAAAAATAGGCCCTTGCACGAGAGAAAAAAGCGCGCATTGATGTTCGTCTTCGGCAACAAAATGCCAGCTTATTTGCCGTGTTCAGAATGTCTCTCAAGAATGCAAAACACAAAAATGATTACCTGGCGAACAGAAAACGCAGAACAAAATGGCACTTTGTAGCCGGAGTTTTTGTCTTCAACTATCCCAGACATTTTATCGAAGGTCGGTTTCTAAATCGGTGCGCATATGAGGGAGATGTTGCATCAGTCGGTGATTCACCGCCAACGAAAAGAGCACAGCATGTTATTATCCCCTCCACTTGTGACCGTTCCGTTCAATCGGAACTGTGTCAAAAAAATTCCCCGCATTTCCCCGAGGGGAAGAATGTGAAAGTGCGAATGCAGGAGTTGAATTTGCGCGGTTCGGCAATGTTCGCGAAAGAGAGATCACACACACACACACAACTACAAAGAAAGAAAGATGCATTTATTCACAGACCCCTATTTGTGTTGTCGTTGTACTTGATTGCTAGAGCGGATCTCAGCTTTGAAATTTCGTGTCAGTACTCCTTTAAGCAGGTGCATTAGCCCTTCTCCCGCCCGATTCCTGGCCAATCCCGCACGTGGGTATGTGCCATGCACAGAGACCTATTTGTGTTGTCGTTGTACTTGATTGCTAGAGCGGATCTCAGCTTTGAAATTTCGTGTCAGTACTCCTTTAAGCGGGTGCATTAGCCCTTCTCACGCCCGATTCCTGGCTAATCCCCCACGTGGGTATGTGCCATGTCAGCGGCCAGGCAGCGCGCGCCCATCTCCCCCCGTTGCCAAGGAAGACGAGGAGCGCGCGCACCCGCTGCTGCTGCTATGCGGACGGCGACGGAATGCGGACGGTGGCGGACGCTTCAGGCTCGCTTAAGAAGTGCATTCTCACTTAAAAAGTTATACCCATCTGTCGCAAATTGAAATGCAACAGAAAAAGAAAACAACCAAGTCTTCGATGCAATGCACGCTGCGAATCCAGTTGTTTTTGGTCATAAAGGCTTGGTGATGGTCCAAATAGGAGCAACTTCGTTTTTTTATGGAAAATAAACTGAGTATTTGCTTAGCTCGCAACGATACATTTTGGGTCCACAACACAAAGCTACCGTGCTTGCTTAACAGTATACCGTGTAATACGGGAGGAACCCGTGAGACGGCGCCACATTCCTGCTCCATGGCTCTAAAAGTCACGGCTGCTGAAACAGGGGTCAGCCAGAGCAAAAATGAAGCATCAATGCGTTCCAGAGCAGGAGCCCGGACACCTGATCCTTAGCGGATCAAAATATCCGATGTGGGAAGTTCGCTAAGTGATTGGTACGTAAAGTTTCCGTGACCCGATTCTCCATCTCGAAGAGATACGTCCACACCTCCCGTCCCTCCATTGCTGACCAGCTGTCGAACTTGGATGACCTCGAGGAAGTGCTAGTCGTAGCGCGACTTGTGTCGAGAGCTTCTGTCTTTAATTGAAATTCTGGGTCCCATCACCTGAGCTGGACCTCTATGGACGTCTTCATGGAGTGGAATGGCTTATGATTTGTGTCGACATTACTGTATCTCTGAGTGCTGTCTAGTCGCGGTCTGCCAGTTAAGACGACCGACAAGTGAAATTCAAGAGAAAGAACGGCGTCTGTCTGGTTTTCCGTGGCCAGCTCACGTGGCATAGTTAATGGTTCTACCCCTGCAGATGGCTTTTAACAGCAAAGCTGTCAAGCAAATCGTAATTTTTTGTGCCCGCAGGTTATGTACCGAGATATTGCCGAGCGGGGGCTTCGCCCCGACCTTCGAGCGGCCCCTGCGCACGTTAGACAAGCCAAGCATACCTACTTAGGGAGATTGGCCGAGATTGCGGCGACTGCATGGGAGTTAAAAAACAAACAAAATTCCGAGCGCTCGTGCATGCCTGCGTCGTCGCGACTGCCAAACCTCCCCGGTAGTAGTAGTAGTAGTAGTAGTAGTAGTAAACTTTATTTGGTGAAAAGGGGTGAGGGAAAAGGGGGAGAGATCAAGGGTGGGATCCAAATTCCAGGACCCCAGAAGCTATCTGGCCATCTATGGCCCTACTAAGCAGCGCAAGCTGCTGTGCAGTGTCCGGGCTGGACAGGGCTTCCTCCCAGGACTCTAATGAGGTTTGGTGGGTATTTTTGTCCCAAGTAATAGGGCAATTCCAGACTGTATGGAATAAATCGGCCTTCTGGTGACACTGCTTACAGTCCTCATTATACTTTTCTGGGAACATAAGTGATAGTCTGGACTTATGTAAGTAGGTGTTCGTCTGTATTTTTCTAAAATTTCTCGCTTCTTCAGCAGTTAGGCTGGGGTGTGGCGTAGGCATTGATCTTCGGTGAAGCCTGTCGGATGCTAATTTGTCTGTGCCTTGACAGTAAGCAGGGAGGGCGTACGAATGTTCCGGGTCTCTGCGGTGTATGGTAGTCCTCGCAAGAGAATCGGCCGCCTCGTTACCCTCTAGCCCCTGATGGGCGTGAGTCCAGACAAGTGTGTGGTTCTGTTTTAGAATTTTTGGGAGAAGTCTTTCAGCATTCCTTGGGACGATGCCGCAGATGAAGTTCCTTATGGCCCTGGTCGAGTCAGCGATAATTATTGGGTCCTTATTCTTGAATTCAGCCCATCTGATTGCTAGTATGACGGCAGAAGTTTCTGCTTCGTGAATATTTAGTTGTTTGGTAATGATGAAATCCAGCATCTTCCCATTTTCATTGGTAGCTACGGCTGATGCATTGCCTTGCTTGTTTACGGCCGCATCGGTGTAGATTGCGTTTGGATTGTCCTGATATGTTTTTAGGATGTAGCGAGTTGTTGCCAATCTTCTGCCCTTATTGTGAGTGGGGTCCATCCCCGGCCCATGTTTGCGACATCAAGCATAACCACTACATAGATTGACCAGGATTGGCAAAAAAAAACTCCAGTGTTCGCCGTAAATTCTTCATCATTGAACACCCATTTTTCTGACTAAACAAGAATGAATCCGCTCGCATCAGTTTTTTCTTAGTTTCGCATTGTGTTTTACTTGATGTGTTGATGTTTTGTATATTTCTCTTGGCGTTGTGATGATGCTGTGATGAAGTTCTTTTTTGCACTGCCTACTAGACTTGTTGTTCCTAGTTATTGTACAACTTTTGTTCATTATGTTAGTGCGATTTCTTCTACAAGCCCCCTTACCCAATGCCTTGATTGGCCTCTAAGGTACTGTGAATAAATAAAGTATTAATAAATAAATAAATTGTGGCAACATTTTCTCGAAACCACAAAGACTCTAGCGTTCGCCGTAATCATGGCAACAACTGCCTGGAAATAGAAAGGCCCGTCATGCCGTACGCCCCTCCACGCCCAGGTATATTCACTTAAAAAAAATGAAATAATCCTAAACCTATGGCAACAATGATGAAATAAAGATTGCTGCGGGATCGAAGAAGAAGCAAATCGGCTGCAATCGTGGACTCAAATAGTCGTGATGGACTTGAAGGTTTCATGCAGCTTCGCTACCTTCAGGTTTTACGTGCTAGTGTGAGCTTACTTCAATTTCTTTTTGGAACCAGCTACGCCGAAGAGCAAGGGAGCCATCAAGCAAGCGACGGAAGAAACAAACCAAAAAGAAACACGCAACAAAAAAACAAATAAAAGACCCACGTACAAGGGAAGAGACTACGGAATCGTAAACAAGCTCAAACAAACACACTCTGCGGGCAGTGAAAGGCCCAGTGTTTCCAGGACATGTGAATAAAGTTTGATTTCTTGGAATCCGCACTTTTTAGGACACACAAAAAATTCACAGTACAGTACCCATGAACGGCTGCAATAGCAATGGTTGGTAGTGATTATGATTCATACCAGGGTTTCCGGAAGGCCAGTAGACCACACATACTCAACACAACTGCTGCACCTGGCTTTAACTGACTTAAAATGTAACCTGTGTTCACATTGCCGCCGAGAAAAAGATTAATACCTGCTACACGCCACCTGACATAACATGACTCACGGTGATTGGCGTAACGTTGGGCTAAAAATTAGGGTAACACGAGTTACTGTGATTACCCGAATGAAAATATGCAAGCGAAAAATGTTTTATAATTGCTGAGCACAAGGACGCGGGTTCCATTCCAGGCCACGGCGGCCGCTTTTCTGATAGAAGCGAAAGTAGAAACACCCGTGTGTATGAGACTTCGGCACACGTTAATGATCCCCAGTTGGCAAAATTATTCCGGAGCCCTCCTGTTCGGTGCGCCTAGTCGCCCGCGTTGCGTCGGCATGTAAAGCCTATAATCAATCATAGTTTTATGATTAACATGCTACAACCGTCACAGCTTAGTACCGATGCAACAATTGGACTTTGGCTGCAACATTTAACACATCAAAAGATTATTCTCACAGTACCCGCCTAGAGGGATTTGGCCTTTGACCACGCGTATTCTCGTCACAGTCTTACTAGTGCGTCACAGATGCCTTATAGGTTCGGTATCAATGTGCCCACAGGAAAACGGTGTCGATTTCTTGAGTAGCGCTTTGGCAATCACAACTGGTAGTCAGTGCTGAACTATCCTTCGACACTTTTTCTGTTAGTTTGTTCCTTCTATTTATTTTTTTTATGGCAAGCCTCTCGTTGTTCTTCACTTTTGAATAGTGATTTACTACCTTCATACACTTCTAAGAGCTAGTCAGTAGTAACTTGTGCCCAGAAAAGCTCTTTTTCTGAGTGGCAGCCCTTCGCCTAATGTTCCAGATTAACCTCGTCTTTTTTTGCTTTTGAAACAAAGGATGCTAAGGGAAAGCTGGGGAGGGTAAGAGTTAATACATGAACTTTTCCCCCAAAAGAGTATTTTTTAAGAATATATGCCACTTTTGGAAGCACTCTTGAAGTTTTAAATCCGTTGGCCGAGTACTTAAATAGGTATAGCTTGCTGGAAACTGAGTAAGTTTAACAAATTTCACTTTAAACGGGCCAGTGTTATGATCATTTTCCAGTCTTTCCGTGTCCACCAGCCAGCCGCTATCAACCGTGCTTACCAAACGTTCAGGGAAGTACGGTCATATACAAATGAAATGCCAACACAAAAATATGAACCACGACACACAAACCGCGAGTATTTTTTTTTTTGCGTGCGATTGAAGTTGTTACGGGGTTTTATTGCAGCAACAAAGATTCAGATTGTGCCTTTACAAATATACCACTCGCGATCCAATAATTGACCACTACTATCCTTTTTGTTTGACTTTGCGTGTTTTGATTTGTATTTTTGTGTTCTCGTTTCAGTTTTCCATGTCTGCACATCACTGCTGCCAACCAGGAACCACAATTGAGGCAGCCAGATAAACGGGCTTGCATAATTTTGCAATATCATGTAGTGGAGACTGAACTGTCGAAAGGAAGGCAATGATATTACGTCGGAGAACCCAGAGCATACATGAGCAAGCGCTGTGCCTGCGCAGTAAAGTTTGTTCTACGCGTCGTCGATAGTCGCATGCATCGCAGATGTGGTCGCTAGTCGTGCATAAAACTTACCCCATCACACGAATGCACCTTTCTTGTGAGGTCTTATGGCGGCACCAATTCTGTGTCACCTGCTAGAAAGGGTGCCAAAAGTTAATGCAAGGCCCTCGAAACAATGCAGGGCCGAAATTATGGACAAAAACAACATAAAGGGCGTCCTCATCAAAAATGCAACCAAGTACGTGGCGTCTAGAAAGTAATCTTTTAAATTATTTTTGAAATTTTTCCTAGCCCTGTCATCACAGCTGAATCAAATCACACTAAAATTGGCAAGAACGTCCCCGCGGAGAACGGTCGCGTAAGAATCCTCGGCAAGGACATTGAGAGTAGCAGCCCAGCAGATCTCATATTCCACATAATAGAAAAAAAAAACATTGAGCATTTTCCCAATTTATACAAGGCCTAACCACGTGAAGGGCAGAAATGAGAGAAGAACCGACATGGCTTATGTATTAAATGATGATGAGCCAGACATCATACTGCCTGCCTTAACCAAATAAGCACCCGTATCAGGAACGCTGGGGCAGAAACTTCGAGGCTCATTAAGAAGGTTCAACTTAAATTCAGGGGGACTCAGCGAGCAATGGAACGGAAGATGATAGGTGTAGCAATAAGGGACAAGGAGAGAGCGGAGTGGGTCAGAAAACAAACGCATGTTAAGGACATATTAGTAGAAATTAAGAAGAAATGAGTGTGGGCAGGACATTTAATGTGAAGGCAAGGCAACACTGGGTCACAAGGGTAACAGAGTGTATCCGTGGAAAAGGCAAGCGTGACAGGGGGTGGTAGACAGTTAGATGGAGAGATGGGATCAAGAAGTTTGCGGTGATAAATTGAACGCAGTTAGCGAGCAGCGCGATCAATAGAGATCCATAGGAGGGGCCTTTGCCCTGAAGTGGGCGTAGATAGGATGATGATGATGATGATCAGCACATAATATATTTCACGATGACTAAACAGGTTCATAAGGTGGGTCTTGACCGATACCATTTAATAAATCAGCAGCCACTGTTCTAGCACGAATGAAGTGCCTCGGAGGAGGAATAAATGCTTACTAAACTGCAAAGCGCTGTGTTAGGAGTACCCCCGACGTGAGAAGAGTCCCCATTCCAGGACACATTTAGTATATTGGCCTTCCTCGTTCCCTCCACCAATGTTTGCTAGACGTGTGCTGGTCGAAGAGGAAAACCAAAATGGGCATGGGCCATACTAGTTGAAAAGGACTCTGCACAGTGATGAATATTCCACCTTTCCCACAACTTTCCAAAAAGTTCTCTCCCTACAGAGAAAGCATCGATCCACACCTCCACTACCACAGGCAACACGCTAGGCTCAAATTACTTCAAGCAAACTTCCGAAACCATGAATACAGTATACACCGATGGCGGAATGTTCGAAAGTACTAATGCAACAGTTGGTATTGTGGACTACCCAGGCATTCGTTTTATCTTGATGACCCAAATCCGCAAAAGAACAGAAGAAGAGGAAATTTGAGTCTGCTGTTTTCAATCCTCCTAGATGAACTACGGAATAGAAGATTTAACATAATTAAATACACTAAAAAGGCCATTGCGCTGTAGCCAGTTGTTTCAAACAGAATACTTGAATGTTTGAGAGAGAGAGAGAAATAAACGTTTAATAAACGTTTGGCCTGACTAATAATTTGGCCTCACTCCGCCTTCAAAAACTCGTACCGCTCCTCAGTAGTTTGAATGTTTGAGAGATTCTCAAATCTACCCCATTAAAAGTTCTCATCATATTACTATCTTGCAAGAGAGTCTCGAAAGAAACGGCACAAACGACAAATAAGCACATTAACTTGCGTACCAAGTACCGCCAGACCAATACTACCACACTCTGCTGCGAGAAAAATATAAAGAACATCTTCTCATTCTATGCCTTGGAACTCCGTCTATTTCCGGGCAATTCGGCTGTCCCATTGACGAAAATCCCAAATTCTGCACAGAATACGAAATAACAATTACGTCCACAAATGTAGATGAGAGAAAATGATTTGTAGGAAGAATCCGACATTAACTTACGACTGCGGTATATACCGAAAAACATCGACCCACTTCAATGTAACTTAACGGTATCAAATTATATGGTCACGAGAAAACAACGTAAACTTTAAATTTCCACTGCTGTGAAGACGTGAGAGGCATCAGTGGCCAGTTAAACAAACCTCACATCAAAGCGAGCTGAATGAGAGGTCAAATGATGTCGCCAATAGGGCCCTAGATGTTTGGCGCCACCCTTGGGCTCCCTGCCGTCAGTTTGCCCCATCTGCAAAACTATCAGTATATTTCACTCAATAAAGGTCTTCCTCTCTATCTCTCTCTCTCTCTAATTCTTAGCAACACCCAACCACTTTACCCGACCCTTCACCCTCAAACTTACCAACACCCCGCAGCCGCCATCTATCGCGTCCATGTCTGCAGCCACACGAGCACAGGTGGCCCGAGTCTTTTCTCAGCCGAAGCTTGTGTTTCGTCGCCTCTTTTAACTTTGTCTCTGTTTAGTGTTCGCTCATACGATGATTTCTTTAGCCACCATAAATTGTGGCGGGCTGTCTTGAGTTTTCTTTGAACGTCATCGCTTGTAAAGCATAAATTTGAAGTGTAGAGATTCCTTATTAAAATGCCTCCTATATGTCGAAGTAACGTTACGCCTTCAAAAACCTTAATAACTAAACAAAATAGTGTGTGCAACGGTTTTCGTTTTTCCGTTAATTCTCCGAAGTGTGCATGACGAATTGTACATTATGAAATGTACGCTAGAGGCGCGTCAATTCCTTGTACTGGTTGTTGATATGCATGTTCAACAGAAGAGCGCCTCCCCTTTACCGCAATCTGCATAAATAACGAACGCTGTTATTTTTCGCTCCTCCTGCGAGTAATTAATAGCATATGCGGTGTCAGAAATGCTCCGCGTTGAAGCCGAAATGTTGGACCGTCTAAACGGAACTAAAGCAACCTCGGAGTGAATTCCCCACGGCCTCCGACTGCACCACACCTCAAGGAGGACCTAAAAAATCGTGTCAGCGCAACCAACACCTCTTTCTGTCGGCCACAGGGACAGCCCGGAAATGTCGCTCAGGGTAAACAGAGAGTGGTACTACTAACGGTCACATGCTGTGGAGCAATGGAGGGATTTATGACCTTCTTTCTGTCACAGGGGAAATCAACATCGAATACGATACGGTGCTTAAAAAATCTCTAGCAGTTTTTCGAAACCTAAAGTTGCTAAATATATGAATAATAGTAATTTAGAAAGCATGTGGAAGAAGAGGTTGAAGGGTTCGAGTACACTCTTGCGCGACCTGAAGACACAAGCACGCCTACGTATCCCTGAGAGTTTCTCGGCCTGATGATTACGCAGGGTGAAGCAAGTAAAGTCGATAGGTTTTTTTTTTTTAATTTTCGCTTAGATGTGTGTCAAGGCCACCTTTAAAGTAACGTTATGTGCCCCGAGAGACACAGAATGAGGTGGTAATAATAATGTCGGTTGCCTAATAACTAAATTTGAATAATTACATTTTTAGTGGCTGCAGTAAGAAAGGATCTTCGTATTGAGAAAGTTGCGACCCTATTTCTAAAAGTTTTATTTGGCCCTTCTAGCGCACCTACTCTGATATATCGAACTGAGAAGTTTAATTGCTGTTCCCAAGATTACGCATGCGAGACACCGAAGAACGGCGCGAAGCTCCTCCATTCTGTGACTTGTTGCAGTTGCTACCATCATTAGAGCCCGCTTCGTTCTGCGTTTGCATAGCGGTTACGAGCACTGCAGTTTTTCATTATGCAAGCCAAACAGAAAGGTTCCAGTTATGCCCTTTGCGTATTCCCCCACGCTGCTTTCAAACTAAAACACCGTACACAGCAGACACGTCACAAAAGGGAGGAGCTTCGCGCCGTTCCTGGTAGTATTGCATGCATAATCGTCAACGGCAATCAAACTTCGCAATTCGGTATCTCGGATCATGAATGTGCTCGGAGATGCTGCCTAAATAAACTGTGTAGAAACACGATATTGTTTACCTTTTCAATACAATAGTACCTGCTTATTGAAAACACGAAAACGTTAAGTAATAAATTCTAGTTAATTAGGCCACCGGCATTACCACCTGATCGTGGGTCCCCCTAGGCCAATAACCTTACTGTAGAGGTGGGTTTTACGTACATCTAAGCACCTGGTTTAAAAAAAAGAGCCTGTCGACTAAACATCACCCTGTAAATGAGATTGTGTTTTCAGAAATGATAAAAATATAACAGAACAGTTCTTAAAAAACCACAAACTCACTCTCTCACACCCGAAGAAAATTTGTAAGGCAGCCGTAGTAACAGCGCAACACGAAAAATATGGGAGCGAGACTACCATAAAAATGACCCAATTGAGAACACCAGCTCATTTTCTCACCTGGAAATCAAAGGTACAACTGAGATTTGCATGGATGCATGCACCGCGAAAGTGTCCGTGGTTTTGGTGTGCGTGTGGCAAATGTGAGCGCAAGAACCGATTTGCTGTCTTCTTTACTGGCTGCAATCAGGTCAACGAGCTCCGAGGGTATAAAAGTATTATATTTTTAGTGCATCTTTCAAGAGGAAGGTTAGCGAGCGCGATTGGGTTGAACACGCAAAGGTGTAAAACTCGTTGGTACGGTGGACAATCGCACAGGAGCGCGACCCAAGATTCTTCCCATTGGTATTCTTAACAAACTGAAACCAGAATTTTCACTAACGCACCGCCGTGAAATCTTGTGGTCACCGGCGAAAGCCAACCCGAACAGTCAGTTCATGACAGCAGAGTTCGCCCCAGTAAAAGGGCGCAGCGCTAACCGTCAACTTGTTTTATTAGAAAAAACAAGTGATACAAAATTCATGAGCGGTTAACTGCGTTCAGCCTTTTTCCCAGCGAGTACCGAGCATTGCTGAGGGTTCTTTAAAATGTGTCTTGGACTGATTTCGCAAGTATTCTGCTGTACGGGTTCTCACCACCTGGCTCTTCTGGATGAGCCGTTCCGGTTGTCCAAAGAATCAGACATGTTGCTCAAACCCTGCCGAGGCCACTTCAGAAGAAGCTGAAAGTGAAACTGTTAGATCACACCGTTTGTGTGAGTCGTGGCGTGAAAGTTCGGAAGGAGTTTTGAAAGCTTAGAATATGCGAGATCCCAGGAAGTTCAATGAATTCTCCAAAAAAGAGCACAACCAAATGGCCATGCGAGAAGATATCGAGACAAAAATATCCAAAAGACGCTTCCACATGCCTTCATACGAATGCTGGCTAGTGTCGAATATCCCTGGGCAACTAAATTTCCAGAGTTTGCACGTCTGCACCGCCATGTCAGCGGTACCGTTTTTTTCTATTATAGTTCGGCATCTCATCGGCATCGGAGTTGTTTGAAAATATGTTAAACGAAATATTCGAATATTTCCGATGGCATCCAAAGTGTTATATTCTAACACAGGACGGATTCAAAAAAGAAACTGATGAAGAAGTGAGGTCGCCCTAGATGTGGCAGGACGCACCGGGCTAACCTTTGAAGTAGCAGACAGCAAAATTGGCATTTATAAGATTAAGTTCTGAGTAGATGCCATCAGCAGCGAAAGCTTTGAGCTAAGCTACTCACTCGTACAATGTATGACCAACTGCCAGAGCCAAACGACAAGCATGCAGTGCGTTAGAGTCTTGGCGTGGTAAGCTGTTTAAGCATGTTTTCACCAGCTTTATTGCAGGAGACGCCGTTACTCCGAACTCTACTTAACAAGAAACTGACATTTGAGTGGGCGGTGTGCCATGGCAAAGAATGAAAGCAGCTATACCGATAGCGTGACCATCTAGCCCGTACTATCACTCTTCGATCGTAAACCAAAATATCGTGTGATGCTTTACAAATTTATTGGGTGCGGTGTAACTACAGTGTCACGGTAACACTTCGAAACCCATCGCGTCCGCTAATAAAGCAGTCACTTCGGCCTACAGAAATATTCGCAAACCAAAAAGGACGAAGTTGTATTTTCTAACGATGTACCACTTTCAAGCATTTCGTATATGATCGTAAAATCGTCGAACAGACTAACCACCTACCGTTACTTTCTATTTCCCTGAAAGCAATAGAAGACAATGCGAAAACGCTGAAACAATTCTGATAGCGATTGGCTCGCAATCAAATTTAATTTGTACCATAGAAGCGCCTTGCCTGGCTGGTTTGCTATTTCGAGCTTCCATCAGCTACGCCAAACAAAACATGTCTAAAGAATACCTTGAAGATCACGCCGTGAGTGTGGTTTTCTTTCGCATCACTCAAAAAATTCTAGTACGGTTGGCTACAGAAACAACGAAGAATAAATGCCGCAACAAGGTCCTAAAAGCAGTATCGAAAGGCGGAAGTGTAAATTGCCGGCTGA